>NW_016690203.1:2079016-2167305 GCF_001604755.1 Lepidothrix coronata | reverse complement strand
TTGGATGGCCACTGTCATTTTCAGATTCCCATTCTTCCCCCCTATGGCCTCTGTGTGCCCCTCCCTCCCCTCCCATACCCCCCTGTAGATTTATGTATTTGTTTACTCAATAGAGGTAAGTGCCTCAATACCTCAGGGTATTTGAGAAACTCCCACAACAGTATTCATTTGCCCTCCCAAAGTCTTGTAGGATAGCAAAGCGCTGTTAATTCTGTTGTACAGGTGGAGGTGCTGAGGTTTACAGATGTTACAAGACTTGTTTTAGAGGAAGTAGAGCCATCATAAAGCATTAGACCTAACAGCATGGAAGTTTTTTTGCGTGATTTCTAAACTTCTGTGTTTTTATGCTATCAACTGTTCTTAAGTAATGTAGCTTTAAATCTATTTAATAGAGAAACTGGTAGTCTAATCTGTCTCTGTCCAGTAGTTCCTAGTATTCAATGGGGAAACAGAACTATCAGATGAACAGTCTTCCTTATTTCTTTGATAGTTCCAATTCAGTTTGACTCTAAATAGTACAAGAGGCATTAGATATTTATCTGGGGGGGTTTACTCATACTTTTAAGGTCCTGCTAGAGGTTGCAGACATACTAGACTCTTACTTGGCCTTGAGGTTTCTTGATTCAACACTGCTAATTCCAAACAGTGCCATACTATCAAAAGACCTCATCAAGGGAGACCTGCCAGATAGAGCACAGGAGAAGTGCCTGGTAGTAAGACTTCATGGAAACATCTTCTGCAAAGATAAAATGAAAGCACTTTTCAGGAGAGTTCTGCAGCCTTTCTAAGCCAATAACCACTATTTTGCAGAATATATGGTAGACTTTGGAGAAGTCTTATGCAGCATTACTGTGAACTCATTAAGTGTTGGAGCACAGTTAAATGTTGGAGCACAGTTCCCACATACAAACTCGTCTTTGGAATCTTACAGTCTCAAGCACAGCAACAAGTGGGGTTAGAAGAGATTATACTTGCATTGATACCTGATCAGTGAACATTGAAATCCTATGTGGGGTGTCTTGGGAGACATTTATATTATTGAACTGCCTGTGCTCCATTATAAATACCAGAGTCCTTGCAGCAAGACCAGATGCGTCTAGTGACCCGAGTGAAAGTGAGAGGCAATTCTCACAAATCCTACTTTCATGCACCAAAACCAGAATGGGTGTACCTACTGACTGCTATGGCCAACTTTAGAAACAGCAGGAGGCAAGAAGCCTATTTGTCTTCCTGCAAAGAGCTTGCATTCATGGCAGTCCTCAGCCAAGCATGAGGTCCTGGTCTTGCACAGAAGTACAGGAGAAGAGGATGTTCCCTCAGTATCTGGAAACAGCAAACAGCCTTGTATCTCTCTGCATACAAAAAAAGGAGAAAACCAGGAGCATAGAACTTCCTACTTGTCATATTGCTGTTATCAAAGATGTTAGGGGCATGGGAATGCCTTCTGCATACAATAGATGGGCTTAGGTCACTTAAGGGCCTAAGGAAAGTCAGTTTCATTTTGCTTATTTTATTTGGATTAGCTTATCACAGACATTTAAGTACTTAAATCCCATTCATACCATCAGCATTTAGGAACTCACCTGTCTCCCAAGATCTAAAGTTTAATTCCATTTTTGAAATGACATAAGCACTTAAGAGGAGCACACACAAGTCTCTGCTTTAGCTGCAACACTTGTGGAGAACCCTTAACTTCTACTGCTCCCATTTCTGGCTGCACTTGATGGAGACAAGTAGCTAAACTTCTTAGGACATGAAAGTCTACACATCTCTGTAAGAGGCCACATTCAGTGACATTTGAAATCGTAAATGCGCAAATCACTTTTCAAGATGCTTCTTTATGTAATACATGCTCTCTTAGCATCCATGAAAGCAGTGGACATTTATGTGTTAGAACAGTCTTCTGACCCCTGAAAAATTCTTTATGCCAAGGCTTCAGTAGGCTTGATCAGACAGTCATCTGAGACTGTACTACAAAAAGAATATTTATGGCATGTATTTAGCAATATTTATTTGGTCAGGCTACTGCTGAGTAAAGCTGCATTTAGAGGTTCTCCTGCCTGTAAATGGCTGCAGCTTTCAGCATCAGTGAAGCTGGGTTACTTTATAGCAGCTCAGAGTGCGGCCTTTGCATATTACTGCCTGATTATCGTAGGCTGCTCTTGGCAAGTGACCATTTTCTTTTGCCTTTTGGTCTAGACATTGCAGTAGTGGAAACTGTCTTAATTTTAAGGAGTTCATTTTTCCACAGCAGATTTGGATGTAGCTTCCATTTGACATGAAACAGGACTGCTAAAGTTATAGTTTGCAGTCCTAGAAACACAAGTGCCTAGCATGAAAAAGTTGTATATTTTTTTTTTCCTCGATAGGGATAAAGCAAATTCTCGCCTTTTGATTTTTGTGTTTGTTTTAAAAACACTTTATTCACAGTCAGAGTGGATTAGCCTGCCTGGAAAAGGAAGAGTATTAAGAATGGGTTTACTCTACAGGAGTGCAATCAGCACATCAGAAGCCCCTTCTTAAGCAGGCCTTATTGACAGCAAGGTTGAAAATTTTAGCAGTAGCAATACCATGAATCGTTTGGTGACAACAAATCTTAGAATATGCTGAAAGATCCTTGAAGTAAATCTCAATTCTTCCAATGAATGTCGTGCTTAGTTGCAGACAGTGAGAGGAAGATACAGACTATGAAAATTCAATGATTCTCTAAGGAAATTTTTGATCCAAAGGGTTAAGTACAAAACTAGAAGCACGTTGACTGTTTAAACAGCTTACAGTAGGTAGGGTCATGAATGCCCTTATCCTGTGGACTTTACATCCAGTTAAAATGGTTAAGGTAATAAACCAATTTTTACTGCTATAGAATGGCGTAGTTTACAAGCAGATACCTTCTTTTGTTTTCTCTCTCTGTTTATACTGCTTTATCTTGTTTGCGACCCAGAAGCTGCACAAACCAGTCTCAAGCGATCAGGAATGCAGTTCAAGTTGTGTTTCAGCCTGAGACTAAGCAAAGTAACTACAGGTGGTTAAAATGAACTCACCATCTCCCTTTTCCGGGGGTACGCTTACCCAGAAAATGTCAGCTTGCCAAAATTGAGCTGTTCTGGGAGGCTTGTTGACTTTTGGCTGCCACCCTGTAGAATGGAAATGGCTCTGACCGGACCTGGCAAGCATCATCTGCCGGCCAGGCTTGGCTCTCCTGGAAGACTGATTCACTGGCAACATGCTATCTTTTCTTCCCACCAGCCTGCTGAGGGCTGGTAGGAGCCTGGAAATATGAGTTCCCAAGCTTGTTTTTCTTTAGTAAGCTGAAGTCCCAGATCAACCCAAGTTGTAGTTGCTGTGTGGTATCCTAGATGGTGACACTAAATTGACTAGAGAAGAGTGACTTTCCCTACTATCAGAATATCTTTTGAGAGACTTGGGGGAAGAAGAGCATGTCCCAGTTCATCTAAGTTCTAGATTTAAAAAAATAATTTAAAAAAAAGTCATATTTTTCAAAGCTGAAGACATCAGATAAGTAAGTTGGTGGCAATACTGAGGGCCTATGTCTACCCAGCTATGGTTTCTTGATAAATTGTAATTGTTGTAATTGTTTCCCCAGAGCCGCACGGGAAGGGTTAAATTTGGAAAGAGGGTGTGGTTGTTTTTAGAGGAAGCTTTGTCTGGGAGAAGACTGCTCACAAATGCCAGAAAATGGAAAATGGAGAACTCAAAACACACGTTTCAGAATTCTTTCTTTCTGTCCTTCCTCCCCCCCTCCAGCTCTGCTTCTTCAATTCTTAAGCATTTAACATCCGATCTCCTCTCATTAAGTTTTTAATTGCCTGCCTGAGGGAAAGAGTTTAGGTTTTCCATCTGCCTTTTGATTTTGATGTACTGTGGTTTAATCACAGTGAGATCATATTTGCTCTAAGGCTATTGTTTGCATGCTTGATTTTTTTTTCCCCTCCCTGTTGATGTCACAAAAGGCACACAGCCTTCAGACAGATTTGAAAAGACCTTTTAAAGTCATGGAACTAGATCACACCCTTCCTTGGGTGGGGGGAAAGGAAACTGGTTACAAGGATGAAACATATACAGAAAACTTAGTGAGTTAGGTGTGGTGGAATTTCCCAAAATATTAATAGGTCTTGAAGGTAAGTCAGGGGATGTGGTTTGTGTTCCCAGAAAGAATAAAGAAAATGGTATTTTGGCACTCCTGTAAACTTCAGGAACTCAGAGGGCAGGGGAGTAAGATCAGGATATGTCATCAGTAGATCAGTGCTCTGCTTCACTGGAAATGTTACTGTCGCAAACCCTATGGGACTTTGGTGATAGCCCCAAACAAGGTGGGTGGTCTGACAGCACAAGCTGTGTGCATTAATTTCAGGAGTGTTCCCCATGGCTGAGCGAATATGCCGTTTTCCCGCGTAGCTGTGACCCACTGCGTCTCAACTGCACAGACGCCAAACACAGGGTTGCTATGGGAGTTGTCACTCCTCTTAAACTCCTCCTACGTGCTCACCAAGCACCTCAGAGCTTTTGTGGTACAACACATCCAGCCTTCACCACATCAGAAACAGAAGGGGTAAATAAACTCCTTATTTAACATCTATGATATTATATTTCTGTGATTACCTTTGCAATACCTCGCATCCTCTCTAACTAAAATAAAACCGGACAAGCCAAAACCCAAAACTCAAATCAAGTGACAAAAGAATATCACATGAACAAAGAAAGCCTAGCTTATTTTCCTTCTAGCTAAGGTAGAAATTATCATTTTGCTGTTCTTAGTAGATACAGAGCCAGAAAACTTTGTTTTTCAACTCAGTTGTCCATTTCGAAACTTCATTCATGGCAATAAGCAGATGCACACAGTGCAGAATAATGAAGTATTTTATTCCCACAGGCTAAAGCTTCAGTTAGGATCTTAGCTCTAACTTTCATTTTCACATTTGTCCTTTTTTACTTCCCCTCCCACACCTCTTCTATCCTCCTAATTCCTTCTTTCAGAGTCATGCATTTGGATTCCCTCTGAAGTTGCAGGTTCACTGCTGTGCCTCCATTTTGCAAACTACTTTGCCAACTGCCTGCCAAAAAAATGGGTGCAAAAATATCTCCTGTTTATTTAAAATGGAGCAGCTATGAAACGAAAAGTGTTTTCAGACCAGAGAGCCTTCAGTCTCTCACGTTTACGTCACATTTGAATCCCAGATTTGGGTGAATCAGTGGACCACATCAGCATCTTGAGCAGGAGTGTGAAGTGCCTGGGCCCTTGCTGGTCGACTCGCTGCCTGCCTGCCCCCCTTGCTTGGTGGAGTGTCGTGCCTGCAGAAACTGGCAGTGAATATTCCAGAGCGTGACAGCCATAGTGCTACTTTGGCCTACCCAAGTGTGATCCATTAAGGAGGGGCTATTCCCATTTTTGATCTTTTACTTTCTGTGTAACTTGTCTCACTACCAAAGAAACCCTAGCCAGAACAAACTCTGAAATTCAGGCTCCTCAGGCCAGACAGGCAGGCTGGGACAGCTCAGTGGAACACTGAAATAAGACCCTTTCTGCCCTCCAAACTCAAGGTTTTCCACATCACAACCTCCACGCAGTGTGGTGTGCTTTAGCGTGACTGACAGCCTCTGTTGCAGAGATGTACAGGATGCAAGGATACTTAGGGTGGATGAAGACCTGTCCTCCTTAGGGCTCTGCTCAGGCTGTTAGCTCATAGGTCTCTCATTAGCTGTAAAGCTAGCCTTCCAAATCTGTGCATGGAAAACTGCTTTAGTTTCCACCCAGAACTGTAATTATTTGGCCTAGCAACGCTTGACCAGAGAAGTATCTTCACTAAATCAAAACTTGGGGGTTTTGGTGGAAGAAAGCAAGAGAGTGCCTGAAAAGTGGAACTTTGCCTGAGGAGCAAACTGAAAAATTATTGTGCTGAGCGTTTGCGACCAGGCTCCTTATTTTGCCATTAGCAGTGAGCCCAAAGAGTTCCCAGAGCCAGGCACAGGCTAAGGGCCTCTCAGAGTGCTCCCTCTGAAGCTGCAGTCACCGTGACGCCCTGCTAGTGCAGCAGGCTCTTTCATACATGCTGTGGTAGCACTTCCTGTCTTCTCTGCTAGCTATCAACTTGAGATAAAAAGCAAGCATCTGCACACAGCTTGTTGCTGGTGATGAGTTGTTCAAGGTCTACACGTGTATGGGGGCTGTTATGGCCAAGCAGTGCCATTTTGTAGTCCATACCCTCGTCACTGCCCACAAGGACATGTCTAAAAACATGCCAGTGCAGCTTTGTGTGCACCAGATACTGCCTTTGCTGTTCACACTGTCTTCCTCCAGCTTTGAGGAGACCAGCAAAAAACGTTTTTCAAAGCTGAATATCTTGTTCAGTGACCTCTGTCCACTTCTGTTAAGTAGCCTTCATAAGTTGCTTGTTATAGGTAGACCTGTTACCTACTGTGCTTCAATAGTTGCTTTCCTTGCCAACGCAGCACAATAAATTCTTTATTCAGGGGCAGTGACAGTGAGAAACAGAAAAGGAGATGAGAGCTGAAAAGCACCGAGGTTAAACTGTCCAATGGCTCTTACACTGAAGCACTTGTGTCAGAAGGCAAGAGAAGCACAAACTTCCCTCTCTTCTAGCAGTACTGCTTGTAGTCAAACCATTTCTCTCACAATAAAACTCACTCTTGGTGGGTTTTCAGATCGGTTCTTTAGTCTCAGGCAAATCATTACTGTTGGGCTTACTGCAGCCATACAAGTGTATGTAAATGCTTAAGCGTACTTTGGAGTGGCAGTGATTCATTTTAAAGAAACCTAAAAGATGTGAATCTATATCAAAAATGTTATGTGATGGATAATTAAAAGTGACCCAAGGAAAATTAAGCTACTGATTTGTTCACAGACACTCCTTTGGGGAGCGTCACCCTCACCTTTCCTTCCTTTGTTCCTCCCTTCCTACTCCCAAGCTAGCTAAACATAGAAGAGAAGCTGTTTGTCATTTTAAGAAACAGTTTGTCCAGTAATAGAAAAAAGGGGTCCCACCCTTTTTCAGTGAAGAGCACAAGCACTTTTCCTAGTTTTGTTTGCACATAAACTCTACACATAGGAAGCAATATTTAAAAACAAGATAAAGCGGAACAAAACAATACACCTCATCAGCCAAGCACAGAGCAGGGATCAGTATCCTCATATTGCAACTCTCAGGGATGTGGCAGAAATTCTTTGAGCTTACGGTTGGTTGAACCTTTTCCTTGAGCATTCATTCACTGTGGAGCTGGCTGAGGAGTCAAGTCAGCAGCCCTGCGCTAAGAGCTTGGCACCGCAACACTCAACCCTTAAAGAGTCCATTGTATTTAATCTCCTAGCATGTAATTTATTATTCCTGTGTTTGCTTCCGTGGCTGTGGGCACCTCACACACTCTGGTTACCCACGTCACTGGATGTGTTTACTCTAACAGAAATAGTAGATGTTTCCACCACTCTCTTTAACTCTTGCCTCTTCCCTCTTCTGCCACTCTGCCTCATCAGCAAACAACCTCTTCATCCTCCAGACTGCACATTACAGAATTCTGTCAGTTCCCTTCACTGCAGAGAAGGCCAACCAAAACAGATCATGTTCTTCAAAGTATTTTCATGTGTCTTTATTGAGCTGCAGACATGTTAACCATCAATTGCAGTAGGCTAAGGAGAGAGTAGACACCTTTGGCTGTTCTATAACAGGCCTCATTTATGCGTCTGAATTTGGCATGTAATTCTTTCAACGTCTGAGAAGAAAAATAGTGTACAGAGTCTTTTTTTTTAATTTGGAATCTGCAAGTAGAACAGCTGACAGTTTTCAGAGCAGCATCTTTTGCTCTCAGTCAGGTTTCTCTAGGACACCCATCCTGGATGCAAAAGAAAGAAAAATCTAAGATGTGCAGAGAATACAAATTGCACCTTTCCAGGGTTTATCTAATGGACTTGCAACTGACACTAAAGGAAAACTCAAAAGTTTCAAATCCCAGGCTCACTTTACCTTGAGGGAGCTTGAAAGCTTTACTTTTGTCTCAACCAAGGTAGAAAGTTGGGACTGCAGGCACTGTGATCTGCATTTAATCTAGAGAGTATCCATTTCAGTTCTTTTAGACAGAGTTTCTGACACAAGGCATCAGCAAAGTCAACTGAGCCTTTTCCTGGGGCATGTTCCAGCTAAAATCCCTGGGGCAGTAGTCATTGGGGTCAGGCTCCCTTTCACTTTGACCTGCTGACAACTGAGATAGCACTTTGTTTAACAGAAGACTGAAGAACTTCCGTTTTTCAGTGATTTTACATAAGATGCTTTCTGCTGCACTCATGTGTCCAAGGTTAAGAGGAATTCAAGCCTGTTGAGAACGAATGTTTTGCCTGTAACAGAGTATTAACACAGTAGGGCCCTGACCGTAGCTTCAACTTCCAGACATCCCAAGTATTGCTAGCTAGGCTTGAGGATAGAAAAGCTGAACGGAATCTTTCCAGTCAACCATTAGTTATACAGAAGTGCTCCTTAATTGAAGCATGGCTGCTATAACACAGGGGGCTCAGGAGAATGGAGCTGCATAGAGACCACAAGTACTTTTGGATTTTGAGAAGGGCACGACTGCATCTCTCACAGAATCAACCAGGCTGGAAAAGACCTATCATGCAGTTAATTTAACTGAACCAAAGGAGGGCAACAGAGACTTCCATCCTTAATCTTATTAAAAGAAGGTGGTAGCTGCCATCATGTTCATTTTATGAAGTACAGTTTATTTCTATGACAAACCAAAATTTTTCCCCTGTATAACATCAGATCATTTCTCCCTACCATTACAGAACTTGAATCTGTAGTTCTCAATCTGTTGCCCTCCTTTTTTCTTGCTGTATTAGAAATACAAAGGGACTTCTGTGCTACTTGCCAGTTGTGAAAACAAGTTCCAGTACAATTTTCTCATTGCCCCATCTCTATCGCCGATTTGTTTAGGAAATGGCGAAGGTTTTTTTAGCACTTACACAAAAAGGTCACTGCTGTGTCTTCTCATATCAGATCTTAGTGCTTATTTGATGCCTGTTTCACAGATAGATGAGCGACATATCCATGTGTCTTCAGAGCAAGTCGAATTAATTCCGTATAATGCTCCCCATTCTCTGAGCTGATGAGAACAAGGAGAGGGACTATTGAGATATTTGCTATGATGCCCACAGAATCAAAAAAATAGTCAAATTTGTCCAATCAGTTGAGATAAAGCCCATAAATGTTGAGAGATATATTCGATCGGAAGTTCTTTCCGTGTGTGGAAAAGTAAAGACTACAGTTTTGATCAGCACAGCAGGTTAAAGGTACCTCTGTGGTTTTGAAAAGCTTTCCTGATGGCCTTCCGTGGTGACAGTTTCATTTTTCTCCAGAGCGACTCTGCTGAGTAATGAAAGTGACTGTGACACTGTTTCTGAAGCTCATGTTAAGCAATCCTGTGAAGGAAGAATGAAGTCAGGGAAATGCCCAAAACACAGATTTGCTTAGCAGGATCAGTGCCTTTGCTGCTGGCACCAAGCAACAGGCTTAGTGTTTCTGGTCCTCGTCCTTATTTGGTGGAATATTTTGCCTGGTTCACTGCTCCATCAGTGACTGGTGCTGGTGGCATGGCTCCGGGCTATTTAAAAGGCCTTGGGGAAATTGCTGTGAAACAAGTAGCAACCAATTAGTATGATTCACATACTGGTGCCTGAGTTAACACTGACAATGAGAATCTGAAGCTGTTTGCAGCAAAGAAGTTCTTGAAGCACATCCAGAAAGTATTAACATGCTGCGTGCCAGGTGGTGAGAAGGTCACTGGGACAGAGATAATGAGCAACTCGGAAAAATTCACATGGGAACTTTTATCTGCTCTAATTCTACCACCATTCCAGCTTTGTTCTGAGAATTGCTTTGCTGTAAAAGCTAATCAAGCTTTTCAAATACCTTTAATCACCAAAGTGTAGAAGAATATGCATTTATCATTGATTTAGCCTGCTTGGTTTGGGCCTCCCCAATCTAGCCACAATCTTCCTCCTTTAAACAACTCCTCTGTGAAAGCCTTCTTTAAATATTTTGTCAGTTGCACAGGCTCAGCTAGTCATGTTAGTAGATTTTGCCTGTGAAAGACATGCTAGAAAAAATGTAGAAAGATAAGAGATTAACTTGAATATTCATACTAGGCAGGGGCTTTTGCTTTATGAGCTCCGAGGACTCAGCTAAGCAGCCAGGTCAACACAGCAAGAGCATAGATGTAGTGTTCAAGAAGAGACTGCTGGTTTTGACCATGCTTAAATAATAGTTTTACAGTCCTGCCAAGGCATGGACAAAAATCGCTCTCTTCTTTATCTATATTCTTGTTTCTTAGTGCATTGTTACTGATGAGCTGAGTAGATGTACATCAGAGAAAATGGTGGGCCTCAGTCCTGCTGTTTACAGGGGAGTTCAAAATGGCAATCCTACTTTTCCAAGCCAAAGCTTAATTTATACTGACCTCATTAATGATGCTGATGAAAGGCAAAGCCAGTGTTTCTCATACATTTGAAAGCTGATCCTCCATTTAGAGAAGAGGAAACTGATCTCATGCACCCCATTTCAACACTAAATGTCTTGGAAAAAACATGTCGGCCTACCTTTTATGTGACATCTGAGCTTACCCTTTTTCCATCCACTAGTCAGCCCTGCGTACAGCCTCCTGACTGAGCAAGGTCAAATGGAAGTCTGCTGTCTTGATGAAGCACAGAGATGATGGGAAAACATAAGTATGTGTCAATAGGGAAAGATATAACAAGTGAGGGATAAAAAAAAGTTCTGTTATAGCCAAGGAAGAGGATAAATATGACAGATAAAAACACTAAACTGTACTCGACACTATCCCTTTAACAAAGGGAAGATGAATGTTTAAGACAGCTGCATATCCTTTTTGGTGGATTAGTACTATTTCAGTTTGTGTGCTGCATCCAAGTATTTCAGCTTGAGCGCTACAAATTCAGGGCTCCGTATATTTTTTCAAGTGCTTATGATTAGTTTATAACCATCTCTGCTGAATGCCTTCACTGAAAATCAGGCAGTCATGAAGCAGTTGTTTCCAACACGTTTGGAAATATCACCAGAGCCAAAAAATTAAATGTTCATGGCCTTTTTGAGGGGTCCAAGAATGTTAATACAGACAGCCTGCCTACTTTCCATTGAATACCTTGGCCAGTTACTTAGAACTAGATGTGCCATTCAGGCCTGCAAAGGAAGAGGAAAGGGAGCTGCTTCCATCTGTGATAGAAGGTGGTGCTTATTATTCTTAGTAACACATTAGTAACACGTCAGTAACACATCACAGACTACAATCTTACATCAACTCAGAGTTGGCTTAAAACTTCTTAGCAGGGGTACTGCTGGTAGCACAGCCACAACACTTGGGGTAACTGGGCACATTATTTTTTTTAAATAATGTTCTCTTCAAGATCTTTCTACAGAAAGTGGGACTCAGAGGAACTATGTCCTTTGAGGTTGTTTTGGAGGGATTTTTTTGTGGTGGTGGTTTTGAGGCAGTGGGGGGAGGAAGCTCTTTGCCTATTAAGCTGATGCTGTGCTGTACTGCACCACCAAGGAAGTTCACAGAAAGAGTGAGAAGGCACAAAGCCATGTGCAAACACAAGCATTGTAGTTCAAAACCTGTGACATTTTGTCAGTTTGTATTTTAGGACAGTTTTTCTCACCAGGTGGTCTACAGATCCCTGACTTTAAGGAGCCTGCAGGTGTCAGCTAAGAAAAGCCAGCTCCCTGTCTTTACCTTAATGGGATCTGCACCCCCATGGAAAGTCTTTTGGGACCCCGCAAATGTAAAAATGTTTGGGAAAAACTGCTCTGGATTATGTCCCTGAGAGTCTTGTTCAAGTTTTATTTTAAATAGCAGCTAGTTAGCTGTAGCAGTACACAGAGAACACTTATATGGAAATCAGTGTCAAGAGATGAAGGGACAAGCCCTCATTCACAAGAGCACCTTAATGCCAAGTGCAGAACTCTCCTGACTTCCTGTCCATTCAGGCCAAATAAAGAGATTCCATCTGACCCGCTATTACTACTGGGACAGAAAAATCCTCTGCTGCCTTATTTTCCATGTTATTTTGATTTCCTGCACACTTCTTTTTCAAATTCTGTTCTCTTTTCATGTCACCTAGAATGTGCTTGAAAATTCAGAAAAATTCTAGCTTGTTTGTTCATTTGCCGTTCTTGCTCTTCTTTCTCCACAGAATCTTATGGCAAGAGCCCTGTACGATAACGTCCCCGAATGTGCAGAAGAGTTGGCTTTCCGCAAAGGAGACATTTTGACGGTGATAGAACAGAACACCAAAGGTCTTGAAGGATGGTGGCTCTGCTCCTTACACGGCCGGCAAGGCATCGTCCCAGGCAACCGTGTGAAACTCCTGATAGGTCCAGTGGTACAGGACAGTCTGTCTGGCCAGGATATGCCCAGCTCAGGATTGATGAATCAATCTTTCAACCAGCAAAAGATCTACCAAGTGCCAAGCTCACAGGCACGGGACCCTGTCTACCAAGTGCCACCTTCCCATCAGAATCAGGGAATTTACCAAATACCCACTGGTCATGGTCTAGTGGGACAAGATATTTACCAGGTGCCACCCTCCATGCAGAGGTGTGCTGATGGTCCAGCTCTGACTAACAAGGTGCGTGCATTTGCTTTTACTTCACAGCTCCAAAGCAGCTCTCTTGTGCTGCCCACCAATGAAGTTGTTAATGCCTAGTGCCAGCCTGTGGACTGATTAAAAAAAAATAATATATATATATATATATATATAAAAACTATATGAAGTTATAGCAGTAACTTTAATTATTTATAATTAAACTAAGCAGCTTAATTTGCAAGGGAGATACACAGTAGAGCATTTTGGAGCTGCTGCTAAAGGTGAGGGGGAGTATGTGATCTCACATCCTCCCAGGCTGAGGCACATCTGGCCTATGGCCCTCTTGCATTATATATTCAAAAGCGCTGCTGTAGCAAGATTAACTCTCCCACATATTAATGAACAGTTACATCATCTGCCCAAGTAATTTTTGTTTAATTAAAAATTATATAGTGTTGCTGGAGAAGTCCCAGTGGGTCTAAACTATAAAGAGGAATACGTGATCGACAAGAGCCATACTTGTGAGGGAACAAGAGGATGATGGTAACTAGGGATGTTTGAATACTGAACCTAAACCTTGTAAGAGTGCATTTACATTTACCTACAGCTAAATTTCTTGATTGAACGTGAGAGCTGCAAGAGCTCCATGATGCAGCCATTACTGAAGCAATTGACAGCTCCCAAGGCTCCAGTGAGTGGCACTGCATTAAGTGGGTCCCCCTTTATTCCTGCTGTCCTTCTTAGACTCTCCCCATCTCCTGCCACTCCTTCATTTTACCTTAATAAGATACTTGCCAGGTACCCTGGTACACACAGTGCACAGTCACACTGGTGGAAAAAGATTAAGGAAGATACCCAAGGAATGAAGGAGATTGTCCTGGTCTTCCAGACCCCTTATTACAAAGCCAACAAGAAGTTCTTCCATTCCCTCCATTCCCAGTTCAACAGCTTCAGCTATTGGCTATTAGCATCCTTCTTACCTTTAGAGTTTAAGGCATGGCATTTATATCAAGGTTACCTGAGCAGATGGCTCTTGTGAGGAAGTTCTTGTCTGTTTTAAACTTTGATCTCCTAATTCAGATTGGCAAAACAGTCTGTTTCATGTTTTTCCCCCACCTCTCCCGCAACTCAGCCTTTTTCATATCAGGCCTTTGGAAGACATCTTCTAATGCTTTTATTTCCTTGTTATAATTTCATTTTCCCTGATAAGACTAAATGGATTTTTTTTCCTTCTGAGCAAGAGAAAAAGATCTGTGAAACTATTCCAAGTCAATTTATAAAGAGGTTTGCTTGCTCAGCTTTTCCACAATTATGCTTTCTAGGGTGTGCAGGAAGATAAAATGAGAAAATTGCGCTTGCTGCACAGGCAGAGATAGGAGCTTTGTTGGAGCAATTATATGGGTTTTCTTGACAAGTCTCACAAATTTTTTCTCCTTTTCTCCTTTCCCTGTAGACTAGATATAGTGAAATGTTTTTCAGAAGCAGTATTGTTTACCTATCCACAGTAGCATTTAGATACCCTCTAGGGTCACTGAGCACCTGGTAAATGCGTATTAATGAGACAGCAGAGAAGAGATCACATTTTAGTGTATGTCTGTAGGAAACATTTTACAGCACTGAATGTTTTACAACCTCAGCTATCCATCTTGGGCCACAGGAGCTTCACCGTACTGCAGAGCTGCACTGAGGTCTGTTGAAAAACCCAAGCTTGGAATAGTTTTAGGGCCTGACCTGCCTAAATGAGTGTTAGGATAGTTTGCTTAGCATAATACCTATGTGTTTGTACACTGCACAGAAAGAATTTTCCAGCTGCATGTGAAATCTCTTCTCCCTCCTCCCGCCCCCTCCAGCTCCACTGAAAGTAACAGGACATCCTGCATAAACCTGGTTGCTGCTAGGACTGCGTTAAAACCCTCGAAACACTGAGAAACTGAAAGCTTTGTTTTAGTTTAAGTGCAAACTTCTTGTTGAGATGCAAAAATCAGAAGCAGTGAAGCACCTGTTTTCTCCAAGTTTCTGCCTAGAAATTTTTTCATCAACCTTGAATATGCATTTTTCTGAATTCAAGTCATCTTCTGTAGAAAATTAAGATTATTTGTCTGCCTTATAACTTGCTTTCATTTAACTTCTTGCAACCTATGACAGGCCAGCTATGCTGCATAAAAAGAAATGGCTGCGGTGCTAAGTGTAGAATAACTAAACCCATACATTTATAAAGCATTTTACCCTCATCAAAGTAGATATCAACCTGCTTAGCGCTAGCTAATATTTGCTACTTCCTTTAATCATGACTTAAATTTATTTAGCCTAAGAGCCCTTGGTCTCAGTATTCACTGTTTATTAGCGGCAGACAAACCTCACGGCAGTGTTCTGCTTTGATCAGAGGTAGACATATCTCTGGTGCTTTGGAATTGCTTAGTTCTACACTAAATAGAACCCACTGGGATTGAAACCATGGTATACAAGAGAGAACTGTAGGGTTATTAGTAAGGGTGGATTCTGAGGTAAAACATACTCTGTTCTTTGTCATCCTAACCTTGCTAAACTGCTATTTAATGCTAAAGCTGCAACTCTCTGCTAATGGGTTTGTGAAAGAAAAGCTTAATTAAAGAGAAGCACTTTAGCGCTTGTGTTCTTTGTCTGAGGAAGCAGGCCGTCCTCCAACTCCTCCTCCTCTAGGGATCACTAAAAACAATCCTTAATATTAAGGAAAGCTGGACGTCTTGAAGATTTAATTTGGGGAATCTTTGCTTTGTCTTTCAAAGATAATTAGTCTCTTTTGTCGGACTTGTGACACCTGCTCCAAAGGCTTAAATGAACCACTTTGCCTCCTTCCATCAGCGGAATCAGCTGGTCAGCAAGCTGTGTGTTTTGGCAGTTTTAAGGACTTTGAATAGTTTTGCTATGAGCACTTCTTATATGGAAGCCTTTTCCCTTCCCGTAGCAGTAGCTAGAGAAGACGACCATGTCCTTTAGACACCACTCTTAAGTGGGACCAGCAGCAGTTTCTGCCCTATCCATTTCTGCACGTCTGCCTGTTTTCTTTGTGCAGATGTGTGGCTTGGCTGCCATACAGGTTTTGCAGGCAAGACTTAGGAACTATAGTCAGGCAGGAATTGTCTAGCCTCAAGCAGCAGTAAATCAGCAGTGGGCATGTTATTAAGCTGCGCTGAGGTAACGCATCTTGTTAGCCAGAAAGGCAAAGCGAGTCAAAAAGGAGTCCTGAGGCAGGTAATTACAATGATTAATTGATTCTGACCAAGCTGGTTGTTGACAACAGAGCTGTATTGGCTCCCTCTATCAAATAAAATAGCACCTTCTAAAACTCACCCTCCCAATGACAGAGATAATGAGGGACAGTTTAAAATTAGCCTTGGTTAGCCCCAAGCTTTTATAGATGTGCTGCAAGTTTAGTCACAAAACGGTTACACCCCTAAGTGTGGAGAGCGTCTGAGGAGCGTAAAGATGTGAAAGCTGTATCTTAGAATTTATTCCCTGCTTGTGTGCTCTGCCTTGAAACTTACTCTCTTTTGCTGCAGCTAGCAAAGAGAAGGAACCTTGAGACATTCAGGAAACCTGGATTTTATCCTTGCTGCAGAATTCTGCGTGGGTTTTAGTGGTGTTTCTGCACCTCATCTGTGAAATATGTGGGTTAATTATGAGGGAACTCATTCTGTACAGATTACTTTAAGAACATCCTCTGGGAAAGGTGCTGTCAAAGCACAAAGTTTTGCATCTGTGATTAATCATTAGTTCACACCTAAGCTTTAAACTGGGGAAAGCTACACATGAAAAAAAGTCACCGGCATCATTTAAACACTCTTTGTCTAGTTCAGTGTTTCCCCTGGCTGGTCTGTTGTGCTGTCTCTGCCATCCTGAAAATAGTATTGGCCAAAAATTTTAAGGGAATTATTTTCTTGTTGGAAAAGAGTTTTGCAGATTCTGAAAGCTTTCTGTAGGAACCAGTAGCTCTCAGGAGAACTGCTGATCAAGAGAACTGCACAAAATAGAATGGGGCTTATGTACCACAGCTGTTTAACCAGGGAAGAGGCTGCACTGCAAGCGTTACCAGCCCTGAACAACAGCTCCCACGGGGCGCAGACTAACTCAGGCAAATAGAGATTAATGCCTTGGAACATACCAGCTTTTTTGTTTGTTGGTCTGTTTGAACTAGAACTCTGCAGTTCAGGAAACACTTAAGAGTTACCCACCTTCTAAAAGTGGATAGAGCAGAATAAGGGAGGAACTCATCTTCATCCCTGGCCTATTTCCAAGTATAAATATGTCCTTGACAGATGAAGGGTTTCACACCCCGCCATCCTGCTAACTCTGCCTTTTTCAAGAGGTCACTGCCTTCAGCAGGAGGCTTGGGTAAAGCATGGCTAAGGGAACAGACCTTTTTCCCTGGTCTTTATTATTATATTTTTTATTATTATATTATAGAGTCATGTTGGTTGACTGAACTAGAAAGTGGAAATGCCACACCACAAGCAGCACCACCCCGACAGTTCCAGCACAGGCTTTGGTAGCAGGAGCCAGTTAGCCCCATTATGACATTTTTCCTTCCAATTAAATAAGTACTGTCTTAGCTGGGAAGAAACAAATGGTTGCGTGTAATGTTTGTTACAGAAATAAGCCTGCCTTTACATTATTATCAGTTTTTTTCTTGCCTGTTTTCATATTTGTGAGGTAAGAAGAGACATACATTAAGCACAGTAAAGAGTTGTGTGGCAGATATATTTTATTATCAAAAAGAACTGGAGCATATGTAGTATTCTGCAGTTTGTCAGCAAAATGTATTTTCATTCGAAGTTAGAATAATGTCCCCATTTACCCTCAAGTCTGAAGTACCACAGTTTCCTGTGACAGGGTTTACATAAATTATCCAAACAGTGATCATATAGTCCTTTTTTTTTTTCTGCTTTCACATTACAAATTCTATTTTGGGGATTTATGCCCCTCGTAACAAAATATTGCTTCAGTGGAAGAAGTGCTGAACACACAGGAAGTTTGCTGAGTACAGCAGGAATAGTACCACATACCTCAACACTCAGTGCTCTGTTTCACAAAGTGTGCTCTAAAGGATGAAAATCTCTCAAATTAAATGCAAACTCAGTGGTTAAAACAGCACACAGCCTTTTTCTTAGACTGAGGAGTTTCACTTGTAATCTTCCATGTGACAGTAATAGAACAGCCATTTTACTGTAAAATTTAGTGCAGTTAATCTATTCTCAGTAGTCTTCATGAAAACTGAGTGAAGAAACCCTGATCCACAACTCAGAGTAAGCAGTAGTTATTCACTGATGTGATTTGTAGAGAAGTATTATAAGAAAAAAGCTGCATTTTATTAGGGTGAGCAAACATATGAGCTCAACATTACTCCCTGTTTCTTTCTGAGTGCAGGGCTCATTTTAATCAGTTCTATTTGTAGACCAGAGGCATGCATTTTTCCCCTGGAGTATCACAAAAAAGGCCAGTACTGTAATCTCCTCCAATAACCAAGGTCTCCCGGGACACAAATCTCTCTGCACAGGCACAAGCACAGGATCAAACCTTTAATAAAAAAAAAAAGAAAAAAAAAAGAAAAAGAAATAAATAATAAACAGGAAAATGCAAGCTTATGGATTCTTTTCTTGGTGGTTCAAAACCTAACTGGAGCTTTGGCTGTGTCTGAAACCGACACTAAATTTGGGTAATCTAAATTTCCCTCTAGGTACTAAAAACTAAGCACAGCAGCAGAGCATTTTAGAAAAAAATTCCACACAAGTGGAAAACTGATTATTCAGAAAGTGAATCTAATCATAAGGAGGAAGTGTGGTTTATGGAGATAGGAAATGAGTAGATGAAGACAGGTTGCTGACCGTAAGAAAACACAGTTGTAGTGAAACCTAAGGCTTGGCAGGCATTCTGTGATTTTGGAGATGTTTTGATTTGGGGGAAGACTAATTAGCACCAGAATATCATCATTCCACATGTCTGGCATGAAATGTTTCAATTTTTCTTTTTTAAATAGCAGTGATAATACTGCATCTTTTTTTTTTTTGGTTGAATCTATATTAATCTTTCTCCCCAAACAGATTTGTTAGAGTGGAAATAAAATGAAATTAATATACTTAAGTTCTAGAGAGACAGGCACCTTCTGTAAGACAACCCATCCCTAATCCATAAAAGACAGTAACATACTCCCTTTGGGTCTTACCATCACAACTTTTTCATATGCACAATCAGTCATGACTGAGGTCTGATATAATTATTGTACAGATGCAACAAATAATTAATGGTGGAGTTTATATCTGTTTAAAAGGTGTCTATACCTTCCATAAACTTGCCACAGCAAGCAGTGCTAATCTAAACACCGGTTACTAGGAGCACTTCTCTGTACATGTGCCCAGAGAAACCCATGCAAAAATGGAGCCAGAGTATAACTTGTGAGCCAGAGAACCTCTACAAATCAAATTAAATTGAACTGCTTCCTGATGGAAGGTTTTATTTGCCTACCTCTCTCAGAGTAACATGGTTCCCAACCTAGATGATTTAGAGACACTTCCGTTGTTTCTACCCAAGTGTACCTCCAAGAACACTCTTGTGGAATTGAAACTCTTTGGCAGTGCTTCATCTCAACCATTTTTTTGCCCCCTGGGAAATGCCGATTCACAAAAACTGAAATTGTTGACGGGGAAGGATCTGTTCTGAGAAATGTCTTAAAGGAAGGGGAACGAAGTCATGGAAATACCCTATTACAACAATTCCCAAATGAAGCTTTCCTCCCCCAACTTTCAATTCAATATAGGAGGAAAGAAGTAACACAAATAAGATGAAGCCCCTCAAAAGAATTAAAATTAGTTGTTTGGACTGAACCAAACTGGTTTATTGCTTGTGAGCCTTTAGGATTTTATGTCATTCACAACAAGACACTCTCTGCCCTACCTGTCTCACCACCTCATATTCTCATCCTTTTTCTTTCTTTCTTGTCCTCCTCCAAACTTGCCCTAAATTTTGGCTTCTGTCTTTGAGAAGAGACAGAGTATTTCCAGCATAGAAAACACATGCATGTTAGCCAAATGGTTCTTCATGTGACAACCTTTTTATAATGGGAAGACTAGAGAGACTGGGATGGACAAAGCAAAATGCTGCTTTTTTATCATGGGCAAGATACCCAAATGCTGAGGTGCTGAGTTTTGCCACGTGCTTTTCATTAATCAAAACTGCAGCTCAGATTTAATCCCACGTTTCCAGAGAGTGCTTTAGCAGATACACATATTTCTCCACTAAAACTTATCACTCAATAATTTGAGGGGTTTCTTTCTCCATAAGGTCCATCCATAGACATTATTTCTGAGTGTGTGCCTGTTCTGTCACTAGTCCTGTATGCATCAGCTCTTTAGCCCTGTTGGCCAATGCACACAAAAATGATGATGTCACTGTCTGTCTGAAAATGAGTAATTGTCATGGGGATGCCACTGGTAAAACTCTTAGCAAGAGCGTTGAACAACTATCCTCTTTCACACTCCTCTTAAAAATGCTGATGATTTAATAGTACTGAGTATGTTTTGCTTATCTCTCTTTTTCTCTTCCTTTCCTCTGAAAAAAATGGGACGCTCTCAGAAGTGTTGGTTTGACTCTCTTTAATCACATTTTGTAAGCAAGAATGACTCTTACCAGAAGCTAGGAAATACCCCTTCCCACTCAGCCTTGCAATTCAAGGCCAGCCAGCACCAAGCCTGTTCCACTGAAGCAAGCAGAAATGTTGTTCATAACACAACTGGCAGAAAGCCCCGGAGTTGATGTGAGAAAGAGCAGGAACAGGTCATGAAAATATCATAAAATAAAGAAAAAAAACCCCAAGTACAATCTTGCCAGTGACAAAATTGTTGAGCTTTTTTGTGCTTTGTACTGCTCACTCAGGTGAGGTCTGGAGAGAGAGAGAGAGACCTTTCTATGTGCATTAATTTGCAATCATGAACTCCAGTAAGCAAAAATTCAACACTGTCATTCAAAGCTGCAGTTAATGCAAGTCAGTACCATTCCACCGCACTTAATACATCCCTGTCATTTTATACTAGTCAGAATGTAGGCCATTTATGTAACTGCACATATTTTTAAAAAGGAATTGTTTGGAAAGACAATAAACCTGCACTTCAGTTTTAGGAAAACTACAAAACTGAAAAACAGTGTAATGACCCTGCTTTTGTGTGCTGGTTAATGGAAGAGGTCGCACTAGAAGTTAAAACATCAGGATTAGGCTAGTTGCAAAGCAGTGGGCTGTACCATTTTCACCAGCAGTTGAGGGTTTGAATCAAGGACAGCTTGTGATTTCACACTTTTTATTTTAAATTTGTTTCACAGCTTCTGCTCAACATCTTCAAGACTCACAACCCAAAACTGGTATAAATCTTGTTGAAATAATACCACCTCAAAAGCAAGACACCCATTTCCATTACTTGTAGTTATTTAGATTACAGTAACACAGGGTTGCTTTTTAAGGCTGAGCATCTACTGGTGAGGGAGGCACTTCATGGCTGCATTTAAAAGTTTCTATTTAAATGCCTGAGCCTGCAAAGGTAAGCATTTTTAATTTAGCTCAGTGTGAATCAGTGACATCTGGACATGCTTTAGCACTGAAAGCAGTTACAGTTACAGCAGAATCTTCATAAGTAAAGGTCTTGGACAACAACTGGACAAAAAGTAGAGGAGAAAATAAGCAGTATTTTGAAGATGAAAACAACATAAAAAAATAAATCAGTTATGTATCAGTGTAGCATTTGTCATGTATTCTTATCTTCACACATCTGAATATTCTAAGAAAATTCACTGGTGAACACCCGCTCAAAGACAAGCAGAGGTGTCTCTATGCGTGTTGTTGCCGCATTTCTTTCCACCTCGCAGTAGAGCTGATAACACACTCAGCCCAGAAAACTAATACAGGCATTTCTGTTGATTTTCTCTTGCCTTGCAGAAGCATTTGGACCCATAGCACTAGAAACAACACATAGTTGCAGCTACAAGCCCAATGCATTAGAAGAAATGCCTCTGCAGGCTTCCTCCTCTCTCTTGCAGCTTGTGAACCTTGATCAAAGCTTCAACAGTTCAGTCTTGACAGGAAATACTATACTAGAATGTTTTATAGTGGCCCAATGTTCATGCATTATTTAGGTTAAAATAAAGAGTTATGAGTTCATAATCTAAGACCTATAGCAACTTATAAACCCAAACATTTTTAAGAGCGAGTATCCTTAGCACATGTCAGAGAGAAGCTCCAACATTGACTCACTGACAGCAGGGAAACACTGTATGTCATTGTATATAACAGAGAAATAAGTTTGCTCTTTATTTTCAGAGCAGACAACAGAGAGCGATGCAATAGATATTACTGTCAGGAAATTCATTATCGTTCACTGGATATCTTGATGCAGCTTACAAAAGACAGGAGTGGAAACACTATGTGCTCTCTGTAAAAAGGACAGAATTTTAGCCAGCTAGACAGATTCTTTCAAATATCCTGTGTTTTTTAACATAACCTTCTTGCAGCTCAACTTATCCACAGAAACTTTCCCAAGGAAAAAAACACCAAAAACATTTAAGGAGACACGTGTGGCTTCCTAAGTACATGCAGCAAAACTGAAGGAAGGACCAAGAGGTGGTTCACTGCCTGATCTGACACCATTCAGTGGCTCCTGCCACTGCCTTGCAAAAGGCTAGGAGTTCAAGAAATAGGGATTAGATTTTCTTCCCCTTAATTCTGTCTGATAATGATTTCCCCACATTCTCTTTGTCCATTTCATGCTCCTTACAAGCTTAAAAGAGCCCAGGTAGCTGTTACACATCCACTTAACAGGCTCAGGAACAGAATGTCAATGATTAATAGTTTTGTATTAAATTTATAGAAATACTTTAAAACAGACAACAAACATGATTTTTTTCCATTTACTTGCATTTTGATGAATTTTTCCCATATCCAGGCTTTATGACAGCCCCATTTTATGCACCACCACTTGGCCTCATCTGGGGCATAACTCTTCCCAGGGTAAGCAGTGAATGGCAGTAGCTCATCAGCTGCTGAGGATTGCCCATGGGGTGAAGAGGAGAACATTGTGGGAGGAAATATGTTTTAATACAGTTCTTTATCCAGATTTAAAATACATATACAGGATTTGCCTCACATGCCTCTTCTTTTCCACCTTCAAAACGCTCTGATCTATTTTAGGTGTTGCAGTCAGCAGGCATCAGTAGGTTCTTGGGGTTAAGAAACCATACGGGGAAATAGCAAGCTGCCCTTTTCAGCTCCCCTCTCTGCCTGTGGTTTGGGTGCGGCAAAGTGTTACAGAGGTGAAACATACCTCTGCTTCAGTTCTCTCACCTGTAAAACTCACTTGTTTCCCATCATTCTGCATATCAGGCATCGCAGTTCATGGGAACAGGCCATGTTATGTCCTCCACGGTACTGCTATAAATTCAGAGTAATTTTGTTTGCTTCAGTAAGTTTATTTGCTCTTTGTCCTTGTTAAACAATGTAAACTACAGTGGTGTGTATCTGCTGTAAGCACGAGAATGATCTTGTTGTTGCCTTAGTTAGGAATGTTCTCTATTGCAGCCTAATATCCGTTTTAATCCTAGAAGAAATAGAATGTTGGGGGTTTTTCCACTATATGTAAGAAAGAGGGATTTAATGAACCACAGGACAGGATATTTTGTAAAGTACATGCACATTCAGCTCTTTTTCTTGGTTAGGAACGTGCCATTGGCATGGAAAAGGCTCAAGTAATTGCTTTTGGAAGAGCATGGTCTTCAGCAGGAACAGAACAAACTTTCTGCTCAATTGTCTGTTTTGCAGTACCGAAAGTTTGAAGGCTCATTACATGTTTCACCAGAGCCAAACCTGGTCCCTGTTAGTTGCTCTGCATAGATTAAGTGGTTAACAATGTTTTGAGAATGTTGGGCTAAATAGTTTGTGGGAACACCATCTGTTTCCTTTAACACATAAACAAGGAAAATTGCTGGTTTGAAATGCAGGATTATTTAAACTTCGATGACCACAGGCATTCTTAAAAGAGAAGAGGTAAAAGGAAAAATAATCCTCATGAGGTATGAAGTTCAATGACATTTGTTAGAAAATAAATTTCTGAGTACCAGACAGGACTGCTGTCCCTGTTCTAGAAGTGAGACAAGGGGAATGTTTTCTTTGCAGTCACCTCCTTCCTTTTAAAGTCCATCTTCAAAAGTTAACTGCCATCAAAAATGAAAACTGTAAAATATGGTTCAATAATGCATTGAAAGGGCTGAGCATCCCACCCAGAAGCAGCAAGTTTAATATATTTATATTAATTTATATAATTAATTAATAATATTAAATAATATTATTAATTAAATTAATAATATATATTAATATATTATATATTAATTTAATATATTTATGGGTGAATATCCAAAATCAAAAGTTACTTTTGACTGGGTTTGGTACCTTTCTTACTTCATCAGCCCAGCTACCTTTCTCTTCCTCATTCGGAAGAAGCAGTGCAACCATGTGTTCTGACGTCCCATGTGAGGTCACCTCTTGGGGAAATGAGACTAAGAACAAACACTCCTCATTTTCACTTTGTCAGGTAGTGTGGGTATTCTTTTAATTACAGTTACAAAATGTTTACTGGAGATAACATTTTGGTGATGAGCTGCTTCTGTTGTGAATTGACTAGGAACAGGCAGTCCAGAGGCATGTTTAGCTTAACAGAAAGGGTTGGAAGAAAAGGTACAACAGGAAACATTCTTGTACTCAGTAAAGACCCGATTAGCATCTCCAGGGAATTTTATGATGAAATTGTTCACAACATGTTGTTACTGGACAATAATCCTCCACACAGGAAAATATACCTGAGTCACTGGAAGAAAAAAGTTGTTTTTCATGTTATCAACAAACTTTCGTTGTTGCTGGGTTTCTTAAGGTCATACTTTATGCCTTTCATATAGCTTTTTCAGAAGCCTAAAAAGGAGCATTTTTATTTGGAAAATAAATGTCACCTAAAGCAGAGCGGCCCTGCAGACAGCTCAGGTCTTCTGTCCACAGTCACTCATGTAGGCAGGCTGGACTCCTGAATACCCAGAATCAGGCATTTTATGTTTTAACCTCTCACTTCCTTTGACAACAGCTGGAAGCACCCACAGAAGGAGTTTGTTTCAACCGAATAAAGGAGTGACGCTGTTTGACCACTGCTTCAAGTTGGTCAGGTCTGGGAGAGTGCAAAAGTGTCAAGACAGATGATACAAAAAGTGTAACACTGAGTAAAACTGGCTTCCTTCATCTGTCCTGTCTAGCCTTAGTGTAGTTTTTTAGAATTGTATCACAGCACAGTAAATAAAACCAACAGCCTTGTAGTACTGTAAACCTTTCATACGGCATCTGGTATGTCAGCATTTTTTGAAAAATGGGAAGGGTCTCTAAAGATGAGCTACAAGAGTAAATGCAGCTGCATAAAACTCCTGTATGCAAAATGAGGGAGAATCTCTCTGCAAGTGCTGAGCATGAGCACAGCTTCTCTTCCATGTGTGTTCCAGGCTCCACCGTGCAAGGATATCATCTGCTTTGCAACCAGAGATTCTACTTGGAAAAGCAGTGTTTACCTACAACAACCATGTTTAACAAGAAGAGCAAGTGATTTTACATGCATGTACTTAGGGACGTTGCTTAGTGGTGGACTTGGCAGCATTAGGTTTGTGGTAGGACTCAATGATCTTAAAGGTCTTTTCCAACTTTCTGTGATTCTATGGCGTATTATCTGTGCTGCTCAGATCACCTCCCTTTTTATATTAGAGGCTTGTGATTTTGCTCATAGAGATTAATTCTCTGAGCAAGAAGAGAGTGGTGGTGCCTTGTATCCTGGATGAGTTTAGTCCTAAGATGCATAGGACAGTTACTGTCGAGCCTGCTTAAAGACGCTTCTCTAAAGTGCTGTGCAAGCCTTTGAGAACTATGGTGTCCTAAAGCTTCTGCAGAGGTGCCATCTGTTGCCTTCACGGGCAGGACTGTCAGAAGCATCACACATCTGAGACCTGGAGAAGATCAGGTCACATTTTACTCCTGCTCTGGATTTAGGATATAGTTTGGCTTCTGGAGTAGAACATAACTGAGCAAGGAGTTATAAAAATTTCAGACTGAGGGACCAGGCTCCTTTTTGGAGCCTGACATCGCCTGACTCCTGCTTTGCCTGGCTAGGCAACAACCATCAGGTAAAGCAGAGACAAACCGCAGCAGTGCACTGCTCCCTACTTCAAGGACTGCATGGAGCATTTTGCTGCCTGCCCTGAACACCACATTGTTGCTTTTCTCTGGGATGGTCAAGCAGTTTCCCAGCATATTAGCAAGCAGCCTAATGCCACAGTGTTCACAGCAGCAGAAGGGCTCATGGAGATGGGCTACCCAGGAAATGGCCCTTTGCTTTTTACTGTACATTATCTGTTCTCCCAGACGAAAACTTTTGAACACCCAGTGACTCATTATTGAAGCAACTTCATGACTGTAATTTTTGAGTCCCTGGAAGGAACCTCTGAGTAAACATTGCTTAAAACCAAATCCTTCTGTTCTTGCATAGAAAGCATTTGACTGGCAGCACACAGCTGGGAAAAAAGAAAAGGATGCAAAATATATATGTCAAACTATGCTAGTCTGATCACTAGCCCTCACTGCCAGAAAAAGCATGAAGAAGTGATATTGATACAAGTTAGAATTTTCTCAGGCAAACAAAATAATCCCAGTATTACATGAGAGTGGCCTGGGAGGGATAATATCTGAAGTGATCCATTATTGGAAGCTTCCAGTAACTTCAGAAAGAACTTCTTTAGAAGTTTTGCCTGTAGATACCTTTTACAATGCAGCAGGTGACTCCATGAAAGAGGAACAGTCTCTCATAAATGTAATACATTTTTAGATTATTTAAAAAAACCCTGTACATATGTAAGCCCTATTAACCACACACACAATATAGCAGGAGTTCTCTCACTGAGAGAACTGATCCAGCGGTGAACTGACCCAGCTCTCTGGAGACTGTGTCACTTCCAGTTTCTGTCTTCAGTTGCTAATTCGAAGAAGAGCAGTTGCAAAACCCACTGTCTTCCCCTACTGCCAGGCATGAATGTTTCTCCTTCCCTAAATGCACACACAGTCAGTGCAGTGGGTGGTGCTGCCAGGAGCACTGCCTTGGGCTACTCACTTTGAATCAAACCTGTGTGCTAGTATGCTGCTATGGCAGCCACCTCAGGGGGAGGATTCAGTGATTGTTTCATGGTACAGGGACAGAGATTGCCCAGCAATGTCTGGGCAGCAGGAGAAAAGAAGGAAAGACTCCATTGTTAACACAGCAGAGAGGAGGCAGCAGGTCAGCATGAGGGAATTTCCCTGAAGACCTCAGTCAAGCAAAACTCACTCTGAAATCTGGCTCCTTACAGCAAAAACTGTTACAGGTTTTTGACTGAGCATTTGAGGTCTTGCATACATTTTCAAAGACAGTTAGGTAGCTGTGGTACAAAACTTTCCCCAGCTGAGTACAAAGCCACATTTTGTACGAGCCTGTGTAATTTGCCATTTTATGCCTTTGGGTTACAATATTTATATTTTTTTCTTAGAGCTAAATAGTACCAGCAGAAGTTAAGTTGTCAGCCTTTCTACTACAAACCCAGCTCTTTTTTGGGGTTAGGTAACATTTCTTTTGTACCACATTATACTGAAATTCTGCCGTGCAGATGCAGTCCAAGACATAAGGCATTTATTTTTCACAAGATTTTATTTGAAGTCATTATGGTAGTTAATGGTTTACAAAATGTCCAAAAAATGTAAATTCTAAGCTTTTTTGTTTTTCAGAGGCTGTTATTTCATTATATACTTGAAGAATGGCTTAACATTTCTCATCTCTTAGCTGCTAACATAGAAGAACCAGAGACAGCAAAATCAAACGTCCTGCTTTGGAAGGTTTAAGCTTAGCCTTTCTGCGTAAACAGTTTTCAAAGCCACAGCTCACACTCAGTTCTCCAGGATGTTGTGCTATGGAGCACAGTAACATAAGAAATCCTGCCATAGTAGGTGGGAAATACCTCTGCAAGTAAGGGAGTAGACTCCCAGAGTGTAAACCTGGTATATAAAGCATCTGACAATAAGTGGGGACACACACTTATTCAGATTAGCATGTACACAGCCCTGATCTCAGCAAGTGGGTGGCGTAACCATCACCTCGTGTGGTCTGTGCTAATGGGAGATCAATGGGAAGAAGGGACCAAGCTCTCAGACCTGCTGGAGAATCTGTGCTTGACAAATGGAAGATATTGTAGGGCAGTAGCAAGCAGACGTGTCAGGACTGGTCTGGAAGGAAAAGATGGTGCATTTGTAGCTACTAACAGTCATATTTGGTGTTCAGCTCTCAGAAGTGTATGTAGACTGGTGTTTCTAACATCGCCACTTGAAGCGTGAACGTTAATAGGACTAGATTGTTTATACCCTGTGCAGTAACAAAGAGAACATGCCAAGATCCTCAGAGACTTACATTTCCTTGTTTTCTTTTATCCACAGGTAATAACTCCAGTGAGGTCAGGACAAGGTTATGTTTATGAACTCCCTTCCAAATACCAGAAGGATACCTACGATATCCCCCCTGTTCGCCCTCTCCAAGGGGTAGGTACCAATAAAAGTGCCAACAGGGCTGACAGGGCACAAAGGGTGATGAATTTCTACCAGAATTTTACGAGCAGTGCAAATTCTCTCATTTCAGAGGGAAAATATGTTTTAATTAGATGCTGTCTGAGATTTGGCAGCACACCAAACGCAAAAGTCCCATTTGTTCTCTGTGTTTTGATCAAAGAGTATATCTAAACAGAATAAACTTGCTGCCTGGGAACAGTTTTTTTTCTGTACTTTGTTGTTGCATAGTTGACAGTAATTCACTCAGTAAGGGTAAAATTATCGCCTAGATGAACAGATGCTATGCAGGGAGTTGTTTTCACCACATATCAACTGCGCCATATCACTGAACTTGAAATATATCTTTGTTCAGGGAACACCTTTAGCATTCAATCCCCAGGACCAGAATGCAGAGTGGATGCTTGCAGGACCTGTAACTCAACAACCCTGCATCTCTCCAGAGCTCTCTGACAGAGCACCTCCTTGAGGGAATAGTGTTGAAATCCAAAAGTACCTATCAGAGATTGACACCGATTGACTGGAATCATTAGGAAGTCTGGGTTAAGAGACATTGAGATAGTGGCCTCAGACCACATGCAAAACCCTCTGTAATGTAGGACAAGCCACCAAGTCCAATGCTTGAAATACCTGACAGCTGTACTGTCTGCTAGAAAGACAGCTCACACTGCACTTGATAAAGCAGATGGGCAATGCCAACAGGGACAGCATTAGTTTCAGAGAGTTCAGGGTGTACTAGTACGAGCTTATTCCTCAACCCCTCTAATCTCTGTCAGTATGGTTGTGATCAGTTCTGGTCACATGTGCTCCCCTGTTCAACCCAGGAGATACCCATAGTAGACTGACCTTCATTTAACTCTCAGGATGGAAGTCAGCTGTGACTTCATCTCTCCAGCCTGCTGTCTACACAGGTGCCCAGAGGAGACCTAGCAAAGTGCATTTCCTCCCAACTGTCCAAAATCCAAGCAGTTCTCCCATACGAAACAAGCTAGAAGAGCTCTGATCGTGTTCGGAGTGTTTGAGAGAAAACACAGAAACTAAGAAAACTCACCTGAGATCAGAGCTTTCCCTGAGGTGACTGTAACCAATTTATTCTTTCTTCAGGTATATGACATTCCCCCCACATCAGTTAAGGGGCCTGCACTTCCAGTTCACATGGGAGAAGCAAAAGCTTTAGGAGTGTATGACATACCACCTGCCAAAGGGGTAAGTATTACTCTGTTTCCACAAGATCTTGTGTTTTCGTATCTGACCAAAGACACGTTGAAACAAGAGTCCGTGTATAATCCTGAAGGAAAAGGAGATTCAGTACTTCAAGGATTTCCTTAGGTTCTTAAACTGTTAAAACTGGTAAAGTGAGGCACTGCCCCAAAATTAAGGTTATGGACTATAAATTGATAATTAGACCTACACTATTTTTGTGGCAGCATGCTATCTATCTCTTTGGATTTTGCTGCTTATGACAATTGCATCAAGATAAATGATAAAAAGTGAGATGTTAAAACTGACTCTGAGTCAAACTCAGGGTAAGTAGCTGACTCTTTGAAAAGCAATAGCAGATCTTCCATCCCATCATTTTATAGGCCGTATGTAAGGTATAACCATGTGTTTTTCTAGTCAGAGGTTTCATGGTTTACTTTCTGTCATTCAGGTCTATGCTACACCTCAGTCTGCATGCCAAGATGATACAGGCCTGAGGGAAAATTTGCAGGATTTTTCATCTTCACTGGGCCACAGTGTAAGACCAGAAGGAGCATATGATATTCCTCCTCCCATCACCAAAGCAATTGGAAAAGAACTTAATAGATTTTCCCCTGAGAGCCTGTTATTGCCGGGTGGAATGCCACAGACACAAAGTGTTTATGACATCCCTATGAACCATCAAAACCATTTTCTTGGTCAGCAAATTGCACCTGAAAAAGATGTTTATGATACCCCGAGGGGCATTGCATTTCCAGGACAACAAGCAGGACTCAGTAAAAGTCTCATTGCAGAAGGAAGAGAAGGTGTATATGATGTGCCACCAGCAGTCCTCCAAGACAATAGAGGCTTACAGGATGTGACTGATGGGATGAATAGGTTGTCTTTCTCCAGTACAGGAAGCACAAGGAGTAATATGTCCACATCTTCAACAACATCAAAAGACTCTTCTTTTTCAGCATCAACTGCACAGGACAAAAGACTAATCCTTGATCCAGACACTGCTATAGAGAGGCTTTATCGCCTCCAGCAGATGGTGGAGACAGCTGTCAATAACCTCACAGCCTTCATTACACCAGACTGGCGGTCCTATGGATATATGGAGAAACACATCAATGAAATTCACACTGCTGTGGATAAGGTAGAACAGTCGCTGTGGGAGTACCTGCAGTTTGCAAAAGGATCAGCAGCCAATGCTTCCTGCCTACCTGAATTCAGCCTTCTTAACAAAATGAGGAGGGAGGTGCAAAGGCTGGAGGACTCTCACCAGATCCTTACCCAAACTAGTCATGACTTGAACAGATACAACTGGTCTTTGAATGTCCTGGCTGTTAACAGAGCACAGAACAAGTGTGATGACCTGGATCGGTTTGTTATGGTGGCAAGGACAGTCCCGGACGATGCCAAGCAACTGACCACTACTATCAGTGTCAACGCAGAGGTGCTCTTCAAACAGGCGTTGGGTGGCTCACGTTTCAAAAACATACCTGAGAATATAATGAACGCTCCCAACTGTGTCTATGACAATCCTCAGATGCAGCATCATGGAGAGCAAGCACAGAACCCCTGCAGTTCCCTTCCTCCGCTCCTGAGCAAAGGTCAGCACCCGTACAGTACTACCAGCGAAGGCTCGGAAAAGAGCTGGATGGATGACTACGATTATGTTCACCTGCAGGTAGGTCAACCCAACACCTTGTCCTGCAGAAGGCTGTGCAAGAGTTGTCTGTGGTTTTTGCAGAAGCTGCTTGCCAGGAAGTAGCAATCTATTGTCACAGTAACACATATTCAAGAGTAATTTCACCAGGGTGATTCTTTCCCTCAAATAGGGTTTTGCATATGTAATAATGATAGCTTTTTGCTCTGCCATGCCATCCTTTTATATTCTGTGCTCTTAGTGGTGCACTACCAGTGAAAAAGCCAATACAAAGCAGTCTGTTACTTGACCTGTTAGTTGACGTTTAGCTCAGGAGCAATTTTGATTTAACACAGTGTCTTTTGTTGTGTAAAACAGGGGAAGGAAGAGTTTGAAAGGCAACAGAAAGAGCTGCTGGAAAAGGAAAATATTATCAAGCAGAGCAAAGTGGAACTAGAGCACCATCAGGTATGTTCACTTGGGTGCTATAGTCGCACTGAAATGCAGTGTTCCTCACACATAGGGAGTACTGGTCAAATAAAGCAGGAGGGGCCCTTCCCTTAGCCATGTTCAAAGGCTGTAGTCATGTAAGCTGTGTATGCGTGCCAGCACACACTGTGAAGTCCCATGTGGGGTTTGTGCCAGTCAGGCACAGTATTAAGGGATTTATCAACATAAAAGACAAGGACATGCATTGTCACACTCCAAATGGAAACCAGTGAGCATCAAGACTTCTGCACCTTCCTAGCCCCATACACCTGTGTAAGCATTTGCTTATACTAAAGAAATTTTAAGTATTTACTGCAGAGTAGTTATTCTGAAGATCAGCATCTCTGCCCAGTTCATTTCCCTGTTGCCACTTCACAATTGAGTGGAAGCACAGCCACAGGTCTCAGTGTTTAGAACAACATCTCTTATGGCAGGAATAAGCCTTTCACTTCAAAACAATTTTCAGTCATCTCAGTTTGATACTAATTGTTTTTTTTATACCATGCACCATTGCAGTGGGCCCAGTGCACACAGATAATAAAAAGTAGAAAGTTTAAAAACTCTGAAAGTTTACCATGGAGGAGAAGCAAACTGTGATGTCTCACAGCAGGGCAGTGGCAAAGCCAGCTTGAGAACTTAGCTTTCCTGACCTGGAGTCCAGGGCCTTAGTCACTGGACCATGCTGAAAACACATTCTGCCTGCACATCAGTGAACATCAATACCATTAACTTAAATATGATGCTGAACATCACTTTAAAAAATAGGTCACATAAGATTCAGGGCTATCACTTTTCCCTCATATTAGTTCTTCAATATGTTGTTGCCATATCGTATGGCAGAAAACTGTACAAGCAATGAGGAGGTGAGAGTTAAAGGCTTTTCATCTCAAAATCCCACAGTGATGACAGCTTTTTAAAGATTGTGTAGGAGTCATTGCCACTTGGATCCATCTCTCTCACTTGTGATTTCAGAATACTCCAAATGAGCAACAGCCTGTAAAGTCAGGAATTTGGGTCGTTCGGTGGGTTTTTTTAATGTAAATGAAGTATTTTAGATGTTTCTCCCTTCTGAACTCCATGTGTTTGAATTAACGGTAATCAAAGCCCTTGATCCTAGAAAACCTATTGCTATTTTATTTAGCATAAGGTCAGTCTAGGATACTTGGGGGTGTCCTGAGGAATAAGGTGAAATTGTTACACATAACAGCATACATAACAAGAATACTCTCTGAAGAGAGCTTTTTTTTTTCTTTTTGCCTTTCAGATCAATCAGTTTCAACGTCTGGAGCAAGAGATCACCAAGCCAGTAGAAAACGACATCTCAAAATGGAAGCCACCTCAAGCTTTCCAGAACACAAACAGCACTGCCACCTCCCAAGACAGCCGCCTGCTTTTATTCTACTCTGACCAATGTGAGACTCACTTCAACTCCCTCCTAAATGCCATTGATGCCTTTTTCAGTTGTGTCAACTCCTCTCAGCCCCCCCGAATTTTTGTGGCTCACAGCAAATTTATCATTTTGAGCGCTCACAAACTTGTGTTCATTGGGGACACACTCGCAAGGCAAATGACAACTCAGGACATGTGCAACAAAGTGATGAACTCCAGCAACCAGTTGTGTGAACTGCTGAAGAGTGTTGTTCTGGCCACCAAGGGGGCTGCCTTGAGTTACCCCAGCACAGCAGCCCTACAGAAGATGGTGGACCGAGTAACAGAGCTGTCTCATCACGCACAGTTGTTCAAACTCTCACTGGTCCAAATGGCGTCCTTATGAAACCCAGTAAAATCCAATCCGTGAGCAGCAAAACAAGAGCAGAGAAACTGGAGCTATTTTTATGTAAATGTTATCTTTTTTTAGATATTTTTTATTAAATATTTTAAATACATTCTTGTGCATTAGAGAGTCTAATTAAATCAGGGATCTGGGAATATTGTTTGGTTCTGTATCACGTTTCTTATACACGTTTAGATTTGTATACACTGCATATATGTATATGTTGCTACATTCCCTAAAACATCAGTTAAGCACCTTAAGAGTTACGTGTCAGGTAAACAGTGCATATCTTTTGTATATACGGCCTGTTTCCTCAGTATATTTGTTAACTGGATGCTGCACTCTTCTTGTTTCATTCCATCTTGATGCTGGCACATGGACTTGGTTGTGAAACCTACTTGTAGCAATCCATGAATCAAGTGTAATGGTTCTCATAGAACTCCATTCCCTTCTTAGAAATTACTTTCTATAGGTTAATTCCGTGAAGTTTAACTCCTCTTGAGGTTACTTTGGCATGTGAAACATTTGGTCATTCTGACCAACATATATGCACAATTACAAGGAGCAACATATCAAGCAAGGGGTACAGCATTCGGGAGAAAAGCATTTTTAGGCCATGTAAGAAAGAGAACCTTCAAAGGAGGAAGGCAGAATTGTTCATACTTACGGCATTCAGATTTCACTGTTTCTAATGACTATGCAACATTGGATTTCAAAATGTGGATGGATTCCCAGCAATGTAATTTCATACATTTTTACCTTGTGTGCACTTGCATTGGCAATTTAATTTAACAGTCAGGGTTGAAAGCCTTATTGTTTATGGACTCAGTGTTATCCTGAGGGCATCTCAGGATCCACTGGGCTCATCCTTGAAACTGCGGATGAGCAATGTTTCAAAATACCAATCCCTTTCAGAGGGATTAACATACAAATTGTAATTTGTATGGAAAGAAAAAAGGTTAATTTGAAATAACAGATATTCAAACATCTCTATAGCATACACACAATTTAAGGAAGAAATAGCACTTAATTTTCTAGGACATACTATTGGGAATTAATTGCATCTGTTGCAATTCTGACTTCTGTTCAGCCACTGGGCTTTTTTTTTCCAAGTTCTGTTGCGTAGATGCTGATCCTTTCTGCACTACACTGTTGCCAAAAAATGACCTCCTGTTTTAATGGGGCCATTCCATCAGTAAGTACACAGCTAGTAATTTTTAATGTAGACACTTATAAATTGTTAGCAGAGTGGTAGACTCCTTTAGAAATTTCATGTATGCTGGTTGCTCTAAAAGATGTATCAGCTTATTGGTCTTCATTGCCTTTTGTGAACCCCCTGAAGTAAGTCACAGAACACTGTTTGCCTGTGGTCCCCAGCCTAAAAGCCATGCTTCAAGGTGAGCAATACCTCAGGTAAATTCCAGGTGATTCTGGCATTTTTAAAGCAGAAACACTACTCTCCTTGTACAGTTCAAGGTAGTCCCACATTGGTATGTTCTGAACACTTGACAGATCACTGGTAACTACATGGTCATGAGGTCAGTAGCACCTGGAAAACAGGCACTTCTGCCTAACTCCTTACTTTACCAATTGTAGCCAAACACGTGCCTTATTGAAATGGGATTTGTCATCTTAGATAACAAAACCATTTCAGCAGTGTGCAAAATACTGCAGCCTTAATGTATTGTCTTAGAGTGAAGATCACTCTTCACTATCATAATGTCACTTCCAGAGTCTGCGGAACGTTTGTGGAAGGGCAGTGGAAGCCAGCACACCCCCAGCTGGCTCAGAAAGGGCTCCAAGGCTTGGCCTGGTATAACATCCCAAAAGGGCAGTTACACTATTGTAACCCATAGCCAGTTGCCAAAAAGCAACCCATGTGAACCTGTTTTGTACTAGTGTTGTTTGGGATTCTTCTGGAGTTCCTTGTTCAATTTTTTCACTGTATATTTTTAGAAAGTGAAAGTATGATTTGAAGTCTAGTGTTTATGTTGATAGTTTGTGCTTTCCAAAGGAGAACCTGTATTGCAACCCTGTATTACAGTTTGTTATCTTGTAGAGAGTCATTTTGAAATGATTAAAATTACTAGCTTTTTCATATAAAAAGCCAACTGGATCTAATTTTTTCTTGTTTTCAGGGTCCTCTAAGCATATTAAAAGGAAATGTTGCTAATTGCTAATACTATCAAAGCCATTCTAACATGAGGAATTCACTTTCTGTCTTTTCACTGGTCCATGCTTAAACCATGAAGTGAGAACTTGAGGGTTTAAGAGAAAGGGGAAGACAGTTTCTCTGCCTGTCCAGAATAAGCAGGTGAAGCATTTATCCAACTCAGCTACACAAGATACCAAGTCCAAAATACAACCAAGGTCTACAATATGCTGAGCCATGCTTCTGCCCCATTCCCAGTGTCTATTCCTGCTATGTAAGTGGTATCCTGAACCACCTCATCGTAGTACAGACACTGGTTCTTCAGGTGAGTGGGGCAGTTTCTCTGAACACGATCCACAGTGAGGTGGGGTGGCAGGACACAGATGTGGCTGTCCACCCACTCTGGCCTGCTTCCCCTCTCCAGCTCTTACTGGTGAAGCCATGATCCATGCAGGAACTGAAAAAGCAATTTTGCTCAGTACAGTCACCCTTTGCCCCTGACCCAGTGGTAAGAGTACCTCTCTTCTAGTACATGCCAAGTTGAGCATTATGTGAGTGTGGGTTCCATCTGAAACAACCCAGTGGCTTTAAGGATCATGGAGTCTTTCTAAAAGTTACTTCCATTTCACTGTTGCCAAGGCACTGCCTTACCTCCTGTCAAACATCCTGGGGTGCAAGGAGGAGAGAAAAACCCTGGAACTGGCTCTGTGCTTAACACTGTTTCTCGACTGCCAATGAAAGATGTTTTTGCCAGAAAGTATAAGAGCAATGAAAGCCTTGAGAGCAAAGTACCTGGTTTGGCTCATCATGTCCTCACAAGGGGACAGCTGGTTATGCAGGGTTGCTTCCCCAGGGTTCTCATTGTTGTTCCTTTGCTAAATTTAAAATGGTCAACCAACAACAAAGGAGGGACTGGACAATCAAAATGGTTCAGAATAGAAACCAGAGCCTCTTTGCTCTCCACCCTGAGCCAGCGTCTCCATGCAATTGCCAAGAAACTGTTGCTGTTTTGCAACCAAGTTGATGGCCACTGTGAAGTGACTGTCTTATGTCCAGTGTGGAAAAACTGTCTGCCTCACGCTAGTGGCAAATGTGGAATACACATGACTCCTTAATCCAGACATTAAGTAATTACTGTTTCATATTAATTAGAAACATGCTTCCTTTCTCTTCTGGGATGATGAGTGAAGGAGACAGAGAATGTTGAAATGGGTAGGTTTTAGAGAAGTTATCAACTCATAATGTTACCTCACAGGAGGTAACTCATACTGCACAACTGCCTGCTGCTACCTCTCCCATTTCTTGCAAACCAGGACTCTGCAGCTTCTGCGTTTTCTGTAGCTGTGCATTGCTGCAGCCTCGGCAAACCCGTTACCTGCTGTCCCAGCACAGGCAACATGGCTGAAGGAAACCAAGTTCCCACACCATCACCTGATACTCAGTTACATCCCAGCATCTTCACATCCCCCATAACTTCTGGACCCTGGAGCTTCTGGCATTCTCTGACATGAACATCTGGGCTGTGTTTCAGAAATGTCCCTCCCACACCTACCACCAGCACTCCTGATGTTGCTACACCAGTAACACCTTCCCTCTGCCCATATGCCAAGCATCTGTAGCTGTTCTGCTCCAAATCCAGCTTTTGCGTATTGAGCACCCACTTCCAGGCTGCCTGCACTACCTTAAATGTGCCTCAATCTCAATCTAAAGGCTATAGAAACTCATGGAATTTTCTTAACCCTCCCTTGCCATTTCTCCTCTCTCAATGTCCACAATGTTGGTCCACATTTAGACAGAAACATTTCAAGGGCAAAGACAGGGTCATGCCAGTCTCAGAGGACAACAAAAAGTGTTCCTTCCAACTCCAAAATATGCCTGTTCATTTCATCTTAACCTTTTACACTGGCAGTTTCAAAAGCAGCATATGCACATCACTCTTAAATCAATGGAGCCCTTTCTCTGCTAGAAGGTTTTCCCATCTCAGAGATGGACTGTCCAGATAATGCAGACTTTTTTTCAATATATTTTATTATTGTAATTTGCACCAAAATTTCACTTAAGACAGCAGCTTTCTCTGTCTGGGAACCCTGGATATTGCTGTGTGGTTTTAAATATCAGAGTAAAGCTACAGTTTTATCTAATGCTACAAAGTCCTGCCCAGAAATTCTTCTGACTTAAAGAGGACATTGAATCCAGGCTTGAGAGTACCTGGATAAAGTGAATGGCTGCAGGAGAAACATCTATTCCAGCCTTTTCATAAACCTGCTGACTTCAGAGAGAGCAAGAATGATGTGAAGTGCAACTTCCTGGGAGGTTGCATGAGGGCCAGCACAGACCCTTAGTAACTTGTACCGCCTCATTTTCCCTCCAATGTCCTGTTCAGAGGCAATTTTACTTTGATTAAATTAGACCTAAATTTAAAGTGCAATTCACATCATTAGCAAGGCCTGACCATGCTGGACATATTGCCAGCCTTGGGATCATTCAGAAAATGGAACTACATCATTCTCCATTCAAAAACTAAATATTTAGTTTTCAGTGGCTGTGAGTTACGCTGGGCATGAAATAGCCAGTCAGCAGCCTGACCTCAGAGGAGACACCTCCCCAGGGCATTCCTTTGATCCTCTGGGAAACTGCTGGGTTCAGATCAGAGTGCTCTTCATCCTACCGCCTTCCAGGTCAGTGGCTAGGACCACTCAGGGATGGCCTCCCAGAGCAAAGGACCAATGAGGATAGTTTCAGGGCACATCTGGGCATGCACACTGCTGGCTGCTGCACAGCCCTCCTCTTCAGCCTCTCAGGGCAGCAGAAAATGGGTAGTTTCCCGTTCCATGGCAAGCAGCAAGGAGACAAAAGCTCCTTGTGCCTCCTGATAAACCCATGTCTACAGAGACATGGTCTTTGCTTGGGGATGCTGTGAATTTCTGAACAGAAGATGAAATGCCCAGAGGGAGGGGCAATGCTGAGCAGAAGATCACTTTCCCATCTCTCCTGCGGTTTGATTTGCAATAGTAACATACACACAACAGTTTGTGCTTAAATTCTGTCTTCTCAGCAGACAGAGTCAGTATCAAGCTTGGCTCAACGCACAACCAAACTGCAGGTTGCTTTCTTCTTTCTGCACCTCTCTGGGTTTAACTTCTGGCCTTGCACCCCCACAGGCAAAGTCCATCGAGTCAATGTTCCTCATAGGAGTTCACCTTGTTGCTATTGACTCAACTCATTTCCATGAGTCCTCTGAGTCCCTGCCGAGGGTGAAACCCAGTGCCTGGGAAACCAGTGCCCAAGGAGCGCTGCTGCAGCTGCAATGGACTTGGCATCCGCATCACCTCCCTGACAGGGGTTTCTTTTTCTCTGCTGAACACCAAGTGACAGGATATCTTTTTTTTGTACACGCAGCAATTTGAGACGTCGGGCTGACTTATGGCAAAAACAGAAGCAGGGAGCACAAAGTATCGGGTCTCCCGGAGACATGTGAAGCTCATTTCATCTGCAGCGCGGCTGCCTCGGCTCAGCGGCACAAGCAGCAGCCGCCGCCTCCGCACGCAGCAGGCTCCCAGAAGGTTACACATAACATCAGGCCAGACAAAGATCGCAATTCCCTGGTTCCATGCACGCTTGCTATCAGCTTCTGTCAGCCACGGGAGGGATGTAAAAATCCTGCTACTAGGTGGGGGGAATTGTCCCCTGACATCAGGAGGATTTTTTTTCCTCCTTCCCTGTAATTTCCCTTTATTACAGAAAAAGTGATCATAGCTCTTTCCTTGATGCAAAGCTGCAGGAAACCAAATCCAAGAGGCCCTTCATAGCTTCCTACTTAGCCAGCTTTATCTTGCTCAACCCTGCAGCTGGGACTGCCCAAACCGTTGCCAACCAGGAAAGCACAATGACAATGTCCCAGAATCATCTGCTGTTTATATGAGGGCAGGCTTAAGTGTGGTTAAATGAAGGTTACAGTGAAGGACAAGCAAAAATCTGAAAGGTGAGAGCGGAGGATGGGGGGGGGAGAAAAAAGGCTGCTCTTGCTTTAAATTTTCTTACAGAAAGGAATATCAAAGTATATCTTAAAACCTTTTGTGCAGTTAGAAGGCTCCAGGGCATTTTGCTGTGCAGTGATTAAAGTCTTTCTTTGTTCTCAGTTAAGCTCAAAGAGAAAAAGCCACAAAGTTGAGTGGCCATGAACGTGAAAAATTAAAAATAGACTTTTAGTGTTTTTTCACCCTACGCTTTGTTTTTATGAATGATGGTAAGAGCAGCCCACCCAAAAGCCTTTTATCTCAGGAGATGACTTGAGCTGGAAACAGGTACCTGTAATTAACTTGGGTTCCAGAGGGGGAGAAGTTAACTTACGTGGCTTTTCTTCATCAGGCATTTCAAAGAGAATTTAATGAGCATATGCATTCTGCAGTGCATTCTGCAACCTGCAGTTACTTTCAGGCCTCACTGCTTTAGACACAGCTTCCACTTGTCCACTCTCAGGTAAAGGAATAAGCACAACAGCCCCGCTAGAAACTTGTATTGCTTTTAATAGGAATTGCTACGATGACCAAATGGACATTCCTAGAGCAGGGTTGTACTGCACAGGACACCTCATTCCACTTTGTACAGACCGAGAAGAAGGTGGATGTGGGATCCACCTTTTCCACCCTGAAAGATCAGCGGGTGGAGCTGCCTTTGTTCATTGAGAAGTTAAGGTGGAAATCCACAGGTCCCCCAAATGCAGACAGTATGCAGAACCACCAGCCCCATCCAAGGTGTAAAGCTGCTGGAAACACCAAAACAGACAAATGAGAAAGCCTCTTCCTCACTCCCTCCTTTCTTCTCCATGTGAGTGGTGAGGTTCAGAATTGCCTCAATTTGGATTAGCTCCCAGTGTGAGACATCCCAGATGGAATTCATCCTGCCTACCTGAAGATGTTTGCATATGAAATATCATCAGAATCCCCTTTAAACTGAATAGAGTCCAAGCCACATGATTAAATCTATTTTAGGACAAGATAAATCCTCTCTAGGCTCCAAGAATTATGCCTCCTTAGGTCCTTAAGGGCAGCCAAGACAAGCAGCTCAGCTGCAAATGACCATATCACAGGCTCCTAAATTTTGACCCTGTACCTGCTTCCCAAAACTAGGGAAGTGTGGCCACATACACAGTTTAAGTTACAACCTGAACACTAAAACACTGTAGAAACCTATGGACTCCTCCCAGTCCACCAAACCTGAGGTTGGTATTGGTACCATCAAAACTTGGTCCCAAGGGCCCAAGTCAGAGCAGTCCTGGAACCTGAGCCAGAAAGTGTCACATCCCACATCCAAACTGAGCACCTCCAGCCCTGCCACCTTCCCCTGCCCTCAGACAGCCTCCAGGCTTTGCACTCAGCCCTGACTCTAAAGTCCCATCAACCAAAACGTGCTCTTTGCCAGATAGGGAAAAAGCTGGGCACACAGGTAACTCCCACCTCTGGGCCTCCACTCCCACAGCAGTTTTCTTGCCAGCTCTGGGCTTGTAGCAGGTAGTTACAGAGGGCTTGCTTAGGAGCTCACAGCCTGAAGGCATTCCTAGTTTAGGTTGCTCTTCCTCGTACCAGAGCAGAGAAACATAGGGGTCAGGAGATCAGGCAGATTTCCTTAGGTCACAGAGGTGGTTGTTAGGTGATGTTTAGGTCCCCTCGCTAAGTAACCCGGCATACATCTCTGCCTTGCTGCAAAAGTGTAACATAAAGTTTCAGACACTCATTTCCAAGGACAGTATGCACCAGACACCAAGTTAAGTGGCTGCACATCTGGAGTAGGTGTCTTTTGGCACAGGAAGGGCTGAATAACCAAGAGAGGCGAAAGGAGCTCCATGCAAAAGAACTGCTCTTAATTTTGAAGTGTGGATTTCAAAATGATTTTCTGACAAAGTGGGTTTGCTTTCTTTTACTGGTTAAAAATGTTTTGTAAAATTATTTTTTCATTGACTCTGACTGCTCCTCCACTACCAGCACATATGCCTCATCCCATTTTTGTCTGGTTCTTTTCCTTGTACGGTTATGAGGATGACACAACTGCAAACAGTAAGTACCTTACATGGTGAGTATGTACATCCAGCTGAAACAGTTTTCACATTTCTGTTTTTCTCTTCAAAATATATAAGAAAAAAAGCTCTTAAAGAGCTTATTCTCAACGTTGTATCGAATGACACAAGCAATTGAGACTCCTGAAGTTGACCAGTTTTCCAACAGATTAATCTGCCTCAGGCTGATTCTAGCACAGGGGGAAATCCCTCAATTCATGTATTTCATATGGAGCCATTACATCTCATCACCTACTTATCAGAGGGGCTCTGCTATGTTAACTTTTTCTGCCAGAGGGCAGTAGCACAGGAGCCTGTAGCATCTCTTTCACAGCAAACCTAAATCTTTAGAGCAACCCATCTGATCCACACAAGTTATTCACAAGTAATAAGTTCAGCAGGAAATACCAACCTGTACTTCCAGCCAAGGCAACTGAGAATAAAATCTCCATATCTTGTGATCACTGCTCAGTTTCTCATCCTATAAAAAAACCAATCAAGTAGAAAAGTGAAATTCAGTGCTTTCTACCTGAATGCATCCATGGCTTTCCAGGAAGACATTTTATGATATGCAGCTAGGAGACCACTTAAGTAGGCTCTGTTCCTCAGCAGTGCTGCTTTTCCACAAGCACAAAGATGAGGGCACAAGCCACACAGAAAAGCCACACCTGTGGCTTCAGCACCAGCTGAGATGCATCTATTTCTAAAGCTCATTCTATGCACGCAGTAGTGAGTCCACCAGGCCTGATTTGTCTCTAGCTCTTGCGCTTCAGGTAAAGAACAAATAACACCTTTTGCGCAAGTAGGAACCAATTAATTATTTGCAGCTTCCTTACAGGTGAAATCAGCTACACAGAGGGTGGGACAGTCTCACACCTGCTGGCTGGAACACAAAGTCCAAAGGCAGAGCCCAGCTCTGATCTTTGCTGGTCCTGCTCAGTGTGCAGGGTATCCCAGGCTATGGGCAAAGAGGGGCAGGAAAGGCTCCCATCTCCTGTCCATGTGCTGCACTGAATGCTGGCTTCTTACTGGTCATTTGTAACAGTAAACGTGATAGTTATTTGTAAAACAAAGAAGTTTTTTTCATACCAGACTTTGAACTTCAAAGACTTTTTTAGCTGAGGGGATACATATGTGCAGTATTCCATTGGTTTTGTTCTCTGAGCATCTCTAGCTATCAGCCTGCCAACATTTAAGAAAGTAAAAACTGCCCAGTTGGGTCACAGGCCGAGGCACATGCAGACCTGATTCTATTTCTGAAAGGGGCAGGTGGCCTGCTCAGGGTACAATCGCTAACATGACTTCCTCTAGTGCTCACAATCATTGGATAGGGGATGCTAGGAAATACATCCCTGCCTATACCTGTCATTATCTCATGAACTTGAGATTTGCCTGTGGAAGTCTCCATTAGACTATATTTGCAAGTTCACAACCTTATCTTTGTGACATCCTGTGGCAGCAGGTTATAGGCTTTCATTACCGACTGTGTGAAATGTTTATCTACATGTGGGACATCCCAAGAAATCTGTTGCTGCAGGTACCACTGAAGTACTTGGCAATCCTAGAAAAGACATTGCTCCTGTCATGTACCTGTACCTTGAAACAGTGTCCTCAGTCTGTTGTGTCTTCTTTCTAGAGCAGGAAACATGCACTGAACCCCACCAGTCACACACTTCCCTCCTCTTAGCACACTTTCTTCCTTTCCCTATGGCAGGCCCACCCTGCTATCCATCACAATTACTTTTGAAACACTCCAGTCCTGGTTAAAGTGTTGATGATGAGCACATCTCACCTAACATGAACTGAGAGCAAGGGTCTTGGAGAAGGGAGAAAATACAGTGTGACTGAAGTATCCCCTGATGTTGTAGATGGATCCTGGCTAGTAAACCTCAGGTTGGAGTCTGAACAAGAGAAAAACAGAAGCCCTATCTGTTTTAGCACTTAAACAACACACATGCAAAAGGTTGGCTTCAGCTGTTCCTCCTGCTGGCTGTAGGGCAGAGCCTTCTTTTCCTGCCCAAACTGCCGCACTGCGAGTAGATGGCCACAGCTGCAGTGCTCCAGTGCACTGGCAAGCACGTCCTTTCTGGGGGCTTTTGTGCTCCCCATGGAGCTGCCTGATGCCAGGCAGAGGAGTGGTGTAAGAGCCACCCTCAGCCCTGCGAGGACATTACAGACAGACCAAATTTTTAATCCCAGCATTTATTCTCAGTTTTGACTTATAGAGTCTCGCCAAGTGTGAGGGATCATTAATAAAAGAGCAGCAGCCCTCCAGACTAAAAAAGCAGATGAGGGACTCCTCAGGCACACACCTGCACAGCTGGAATAAGCCTCATTTCCCTGGCAAGCCACACAGACTGAAAAAAGAACAGTATTTTTTTTTGGTTTTGATGTCAGCAACTCTTTAAATGTAAATGTTAGACTTGCTAATGGAGACTCACTGTAACTCTTGAGTAATAAATGAGGGGCTCAATAAAGGGAACACAGGTTTCTCCAAAGCCCTGTGCAACAAAGTGCTCCCTCCTTCTCCCTCAGCCTGAATACAGAGATTCAGCAGCAGGGTTAACTCAACCAGGCTCCCACTATATCTCTATCTCACTGGTGTTCTCAAGGATTTTGGTCTTTAATCACAGAAAATGTTACATAGGCTCTCTGTCCCCGAGTCTAATATTAATATTATGGTATCAATATTACGCTATTAATATTAATATTATTCTACTATTGGTCTGATACTAATATTATACTTGGGAGAAGGTTTTAAGGTAAGCTGATCGTGAGCCCTTGTTTAACCTGCTCAGTAAGCACCAGGATTTAGACCAGCTTTGATGGGATGGAATTTCACCTCACATCTCTGCAGCAGAACTATGAGAAGCATGAGGACACAGCATCGAGAATTGGTTTTGAAGAGATCTGGACGGTGGGCAGATTGGGGAAAAAAAAACACAAACCCAACCCTTTTCGTAAGCCACTGTTGACACTGGTATGTTTGTAACCCTAAGGCCTGAAGAAGTGCTGCTGTGGCGAGTTTTGTGAGTTTTTTTCCTTAAGCATGGTGAGACGTAAGAAAAGCAGACCTCTCTTGGCATTTTTGAGACCTCTCTTCTTTTGGCAGATAGTTTTTGAGGTCACTGTCCTTTACAAAGGAAAACTCAAGTATTTCTTTTGTGCCACATGAATGTCCCTAGACACCAGGCTCCACATGTTCCCACAGCTTTTTCGGCAGGTAGCATACAGCCAAACAAGAACCAGGCTCAACCCCTAAAACGAGCTGCCCTTGTACTTTCCAACACCACTAAACACCAGCAGAATTACGACAAAAACTAAAAGCAACAGTACCCGCGAAGGACTCTGCAGCATCGGCTCTGTTCCCCCCGCTGGGAGGGCCCGTACCGCAAAGCCCGGCCGCCCGCACCATCTAGTGGTGATAGCCAGCCCCAACGCGCCCTTCCCATCGAACCGGGATACTGAAAGCCTCCAGGAGTTCAGACTGGACCTGCACTGTGAGCAGTTCACCCGTTTAAGCAGCCACTCCAGGGATAATTGTTTTCTCCCATCCGTGCTGTCACTCCAGGGTTCAGGAGAAACGCGAAGACATCCTGGAAGCAAGGTCAAGGAAAAGTGAAGTCAAGTCTGCCCTCAGTATGTGAATCTTTTGGAAAATGTAAAAACTAAGGCTGCAATAAGTGCCATTGCTAGTCCTTAAATGTCATAATTGTTAAATAGATCTTGTGATTTTGCACAGAGAAGCTGTGGATGTCCCATCCCTGGAAGTGTTCAGGGCCAGGTTGGATGGGGCTTGAGCAACCCAATTTAGTGAAAGATGTCCCTGCCCATGGCAGGGGGGTTGGAAGCAGATGATCTTTAAGGTCCCTTCCAACCCAAACCATTCGGTGATTCTATGATTTTGGAAAATAAAGAGGCTAACAGAGAAAGTCAGTAAAAGATGCGTAAATCAGAGCCACAAAGTGAAATTCACAACTCCCTGACCTTGGCATGCTTCCTCTGCTGGTCCAGAGGAAGGGTGAGAATTTCCCCCTGTGCCACTTCAGGTTTGTGAATGTGAACCCAACCCAGTGACACCAGAGGCTGATCAGACCGGTTCTGTTCCTGGAAAGGCAAAAATCAAGTTGTGCCAGGATCAGAAGTCAAAGCAGACACAGTGCCACCCAGCCACAAACCCAGGAGGGCTTTAGGGGGTTATCAGCCTTGCAGAGAGCAATCTATGCTGCAGACCTGGCATGTCCGAGCTAAAAATGCCAGGTGTCACCTCTGAGAGCCACCTGGCCATGCCTTGCACACACTAGCGCCCTGCACCAAACTCAGCCCTTTTACAACCACTCAAGTCACCAGGGAGCATCTCCTGCTTCTTCTGAGTTCTCAAAGCAGGGTCTATCCAGAACTTGAGGGCAGCAATTCTTTTTATTCCCCAAAATTGAAACCACTCATGTTGGAAACAAGTGGTGTGCGAGAGACAGATTCTGATGCATTCCACCATGGCAAGGATATGGCCTGACATTTTTAAATACGGAAAAGGCTAACAGCTGATCATCTGGCCATGAAGGACTGATTTGTCACAGAACTGCAATTAACTCAAAATAAGCAAGAAGTTCTAACAAACATAGAAGGTTCCTGATTAAATCCTTAAATAAGAAGGAGCAGAGCACGGTGCTAGGAAGTTCAAGATTGACTTTAACAAAAATTCAGTGTTAATACTGCTCCAGTGGTTCAACCTAGCACACAGTAGTAGCAAAACTTGCTTCAAGCCACAGCCTGCGTTATTTGTGAACAAACAAATTTGCTCGTAGAAGGCTTTTAACTCCCCTCACAAGATGTTAAAATACTCCAGTGCAAAGGAAAGGAAATTGGTATGACATAGAGCAAGGTGTTCTGAGGAAGACACAGATTACATGTAACTTCCCATTTTGAAACTTCACATTTACCTGCATAGAAAGCTGGAAGTTTTAATGGAGTGGGGATGGAAGTCAGCTGCCTGAATTGTACAGCACACAGAGACCCAGGCGCAAGGCAACTACCTCTCAAGCCACAGCTCTCCAGTACAGGATATCTTCTTCTTACCTTTCTGATTTCAAGTGCACTGCCAGCATTCAGGATGAGTCCTGGTGGCAGTACACACAAAGCATGCCAGCAGAGGCAGGTACACCACAAACACTATGTGTACAATACCTTGATGATGACCCAAAAGCGGCCACATTATGGTCCCATTCCCATCCTTTCCTAGATATTACAGTCCCTCAGGAACTGTAAAGGAACATTTGTGTTATTCATTTCCCACTGTGGAAACTGAAAAGGCCTGTGAATAGAAACGCAGGAAAATAAAGCCCAAAACGTATTTGGTCGCAGTGTCCCCCTTTGTAAAAATGGGGACATTAGTCTTGGTTTGAGTTCTACTGATGAGAAGTCTCCTGCCCCTAAGAGACTTCTCGGCCAGATTTACATGTACCTCCTCCAAAGGTGACTACATCCCCAGACATTAGCACTGGTTAGTTCTTCTGTTGACTCCATAGTCCTTCCATGTCCACCCACAGGTCCATCTTGCCATTCCTTTTGCCAAATCCAACACCACTACATGTCAACATTAGCCCCAGACCAGATGCAGAGCCTTCTCAGAGGCTCTATGAAACACTGTCAAAAAGCCTCTGTTCCATCCAGCTTTCAGAGATAACACTTTGATTATAAACACCCACAGGGATAACAGAGATGATGAAAACATAAGAGCTTCTGGTTGACATGAAGAATACAGCTAATATATGTCTTAAAGGTTTAATATAAACTACAGCATATTCACACTGCCAACTTCCAGCCTGATCCCACATAAAAAATGTTCATGTAAGTATAACCCAAACAAGATGTAACACTACCTGTGTTTTACAAAGATTGCGTGTTTTAATTATGTAGAACCAAGGCCAGGGGAGAACCCTAAGAGCACATGAGTGCTAAGGCATGGTACCAGTTAAAACAGCTTTTGGTGGAACTTTGAGCAAAGTTGTACAATGACATCTTTATTCATCCCACTGGAACAGACCACAAAGTGGTTCCTTGGGATCAGCACCAAAGCAGAAAAGCAAGCATGTGTTTCACAAGCATTTCACACCAGCTGCTCCCACTTATATCAGCCCCCTCACACAAAGCCAGCTTTCTGAGGTGAAAAGACCCAAGTGCTCAAGTCATGTTAACATCAGGACGTTTTGCTGCACTCCATTATTAGCCTGTTTTCACAAGTGAGAAGAGTAGGACAACAGCAAAACAGCCTTTTCTCTCAAGATTAAAGGTATTTCATATTTTTCTTCAAAATCTTTTTAATGTCTTATTATTCAACAAAGGAACCCAGGATACAATTTATGCATTTTACTTAAAAGAAGCAATCGGGGATGAAGCATGTTCTCATTTCCTTTTCCTGTACATCTTTATTTCCAAAATAAGAACTTTCTACTTTACCAACATACTTCTTTGAGAAAAACTACAAACCAATTTTAGAAGTATGAAGAAAATCAGAGTGGGCGAGGTGGTTTCTTTGTTTGGGATTTTTTTTTGTTAAAATGAAATTACAACTTTCAAGGATAAGGCAGAAAAAACACCTTTGCTAACAACTTCTCTAAAAGATATACACTAACCTGCCCTTTAAAATGAAGTCATCTGCATCTATTACACCAGCTAGAATGTGAATTTTGACAAGTCTTCCTTTGCAGTGCTTGATGCTCAAATAAGTGGTCATATTCTACAGACAAAATCCCATTCAAAAAGTCAGAAAATCACTCAGGTCAAATATTCATATCAAGTCTGGTTACTTTATTTTTTATCTGTGCAGTCAGTTAAAAGAACAGTTAATGATGAAAACAGACAACCACAGAAGCTTTAGGTACAGTATTGTAACACTGAAGAAGCAAGTGACCACACTGAACACATTCTTTATGCTGGTCATTTCCAGACAAAACAAAAGGACATACACAGGTCTAGTTCAGTGTAAAACCTGATATTAAGCAGCAAGGTGATCACAAATTGCAGCACTGTCACATAGAACACAGGTAATTACTGCTTATTCAAAGTTACACAGCCCCTGCAACAAAGCTGATATGACTATTTTTAAAATAAAAACCCAAAGTACATTCAAGAGAATGGCTGCAACAATAAGGCAATAGTTTTAAAAATAGATCCCACTAAACAAAACAAGACCAACTGTGTAACTTGTTGCCTTCATATGATTTCAGACTTGGATGGGTCAATCCAAAGTTAAGTGCTTACCCACCACTAACATGTCAGAAGTACATTGGTAAGAACACCTGAAGACATGAGTATATTGGACTGCCAGCAATCACAACCCAGGTCTTATCACAAGTACACTTCCACACACACAGCTTCACTTTTACAGGTTTGCATGAAGTGCCCTGTATAAAGATTTTATTACAGATTCCTTCAAGAAAAATTATGCATTGACAGAAGACATTAGCATTCCAAAATTCTTCCAAACCACATTATATAACATATACCTTTGGCCTGCTACTAGTAAGATCGTTAAAGTTATACACTAGGCAGACAGCATTATTGGCAGCTATGTCACAACATTAAAAAAATAGCATCAGCTGTTTATAAAAGAAGAGACTGAAAATAACTTTGGGGAGTGAAATGTACACCTACAGACAGCAAGGAAGGGAGAAGGAAGTTGTTTGGCTAAAGCAGATGAGCTACCTAGAGGTTCCACATCCATCTTATTGCATATTTGATCAGTGTCAGCTTTCAAACCCACAAGGATTTCTCCTTCATTATCTTGCTCCAGAATCTTGATTCTTGCACCTTCAGAGCTACCCTGAACTAGCTATGTATATGGCTGTAACCTCACATTTCTTCACAGCTCCTAGAGGCAGGGACTAAGTTACTGTTTCTTATCTCAGCCAGGGATACTACAAGCATCAGCCTTTTGCCATCTTCTGTGCACTGAAGTCTATAAAGTAGAGTGTCAATATCTCATGTCAGTACAAAATAAGTATCTTTATTTGTAAGCCTATATTAGCAAAGCTTAATACAAAGACACTAGTTTTGTAAGAAAAATGGACCAGTACTTGGTTAGCACTAATAAACTGAAAGTCTCATCAGGTGACAAGACATTACAGAGACAACAAAATTGTGACATTAAATTGTGTGAGGCAAACTGAAAGCAGCAGGAAATAGAATCTGATTGCTTTTGCTCAGTTTAAATAAACCGGAATTTTACTAATTAAAAAAATAAAACAAATAACCGAAAAAAAACAACCAACCATCATTAGACATTCCCTTGCTAGCACACAGGATAAAGGAGACTATCAGTATTTCTACATGTATTTACAGGATATGTGCCTAGCACTATCTAATCATGCTTATACATATACACCAGTAAATAAAACAAAGCCTTTTAGACTCCAAAGGAAAATCAGGGCTGATCTTACATATTTTAATACTGAAACATCCAAATGATTTTAAGTGAATGCCCTCATTAGCTTTTGAACACTATTCACAGATGACAAATTAAAACATAGAGGCACTAAAAGAGTGCTCTTTTCCCAGATGTAGGCCTACTTGATCAAAAACTGAAATGCTGCTGCTTTTAGCCATATAATTGAACCAAACACAAGTTTGGAAGCCATAGATTTAAACTTCTTAACAGCTGAAAATACAAGACAATTTTGTAGTCCTGATTAAATTTTTATACACGGAACAATGATCCAAACACTACCACATAATCAAACTTTGAGAGAAAACTGAAGCTGTTCAACACAAGAACTGTTGGTAGTTCTCTCTCATACACACATCAGAGGTGGTACATGCATGTTCCTCCTCTTTCCAAAATCTCATGCATCAATCTTCGGAGTCGCTAGATAAACAGAAGTGGAGCTCTTCATTCTGAAGTGCAATGTCAAAATAGCTGTATAATTAATTGTCAGAGAAGACAGGAGCAACTGCTTATTACTGGTAAAAATCCTAAAGTCCTCCAGCAAACACGAGGTACCAAATTCACTGCTGTAACACTGTCAAAGTGTTACAGAGATGTCTACCAAACTGGTCAGAGTGCCACAACTGGTTCCAGGAAAAAAGTGATGTCAGGTACCACATACCTGACTGTAAAGGTGTACGAGGTGAACTAGAGAAGTGCTTAGTATTCAAATACCAAAGATGACACTTCAGAATACTAAACAGTGAGCAGTACATAACCCAGGCACCTTCCCATCTCCAACACAAGTTGGACTGGAGTAAAAGGTTCAGGAAAAACAAACAAACCTAGCAGGACTGTTTAACCTGTAACCCTTCTTATGCCAAAACCAAGAAAACAGGTCTTGTCACCTGATTGCTTTCTTTGTCCCTCCTTGTTGTTTTTTTTTAAGGAGATAATAAAAACCTCCAAATCATGTGCATCTAATATTGATTTTTCATATTTCAGTTATACTTTTTATATATACAAGAACTTAACTAAAATCTCACTTTAGAATATGTTCTAAAGCAGGATATCCTTTCAAGTTTTTTAAGTTCATGTGCATTCTCAAGGTTGAAAAAATATATATATTCATATACAGCTAAGGAAATAAAACTCGATTTCACTATATGTAGTTACAGTGCTGTAAAGAAAAAATAATTTAGAAACTATTTCAAGTCTGAAATGTTTACTATGTTCAGACTAATGCAAAGGCTAACCCTATAGTCCAGGACCTGTTTTTCATCTGCATGCTGAGACAGGAGCTACAGAAGGTCAGCATTTTTCTGATGGAGATTTCTCTCCACCCCTCCATTCTTCCAGTATTCTATGACTTGCTGCTGAAGCCCTCCCTGAACCTCTACTGGAGCAGCATCATACATTGGTAGCTCAGAAGTCAAGGTCCACAGGTATTAATGTTACCTCTTAAGTCAGTTTTTCAGTAAGATCACACCACTGAACAATGCAGAGGTGGTTAACTATTCATAGTTACTCAGGAGTTCAGTGGAGTACTTTAAGTCGTGTCTTCCATGGGTGCCCTTCGCTGTCGAGCTGATTTCTGTCTACTTCTCTGAGGCGAGGGTGGAGTCTCCTGCTCAGCTTCAGTCTCTGAAGGCTCGTTGTCTCCCTGCTGGGACCCCGTATCACCTATCAATTCTCTCAGGAATTTGAATTTAGACAAAAACAATTGCCAGACCACATACCATCCTGCAGGAGAAAGAAAAAAGGTACTGCTTAGTTACTTCATACAAATTGTTAGTCATCTATCAGGCAAAGTATATCAGAAAAGGGAGAGAAAATTTGATCAGCTCCCATCCTCGAATTGCCAACCCCAACACCCCTTGCCAACACATCCACTCCTTTCTACAATCCTAGAAATACCAATTCAACTTCATAAAGTTTGTCCTCATCCAGAAGCAACATTTAAGCCTCAGGGAAGGACCTACGCATTCTGAATTGAACTGCCACAGCAAGTAGTAGGTGGATGATCACCATCACACAAAGGCTTTAACCATCAGGAGAAAAGGAATTCCTGTGGCTATATCAAAACAAGGACTTGGGATTCATTACACACATACTGTAAAAAGGCAGCACTAGAATTTCTACCCTCAGCAAACACTTCATTCTGAAAATCACATTTTAAAAGCTGCATTACATAGTTGCTATTAAGCACACTTGCTGAGATCTTCAAATTAATACCATGTTTTATAATAAATCCTCTTCTGAAATGCACAAGGTCTTCTTATGTTCACTAAAAGACCACATCCCCCAAATTGAAGGAGTTCCCTCTCCGTGACCAAATCCCACTAAAGTAAAATTAACGTTATCTGGTAAATTTATGTTCTGCTCTACTGCTAAAACGTTCTAGGTCTCAAAATTACCCAACTAAAGAGTTGAGATTTCAGGATCTCTCTTCAAAATATTGAGATTTCAGAATCTCTCTTAAAAATATTAAAGATCTACCTCCTTACCTCTCACTTGTCTAAGTCTTTCTCTAACAGGCAGCCAAGGAACTTAAAAAAAACAGATATAAATTTATCTAAACCCAAACAAAAATTTTCATTTTAAAAGGTCTCCCTTTTATCTATGTATTTAGGTCAAGAGAGTCCTATGCAGCTGAAAACTACTGATATCCCTTTCCCTCTAGCTAACCAGTCAAGTTACATCACCCACAGAACAGAATACAACTTCTCTGTGAAATACAGAGTTAAGTGGAGGAAAATTTAAACAGCTATTTGAAAACAAATGCTATACAACCATCATTTGCACCACCAAAAACCATCTGTCCTGCATAGAGCTATTAATTAATAGTCCCATTCTCTGTTCAGAAGGTCTTGCTAGCTATTCAAGCCTATACTGCTGACCTATTCAAATATTAAGAGCCCTATTTTACCCATTCTCCCAAGTACACAGCTGTCATCAGAAAGAGACTTCTGAGCATGGACAACAGAGACATATTAGGAAAGGGAGAGAAAGACTAATACGTGGCACTTACATAGCCACAGCACCAATATATTTCCTCTTCTGTAACCAGAGCTTAGGACAAAATGAGACAAAAGGACCCTTCCTTTTCCTCCTGGAATACTTTTCACATCCTGCAGTTTTTTTATTTCTGTAATTTCTCTGCTCCTCTCCGTTGGAGGAAAGCTTTTATATGACAATTTTCTATAATCTAAATCAATTCCTAAAGCCTACACAAGTATTTCCTTTCCCATGAATACCTAAACCTTCAAATGACTTGTGACTAAATTGAATCTGCAAGTTGCTTCCATTGAAGGGTATTTAAACTCTCTGAGACCTTCAATGCTTTGTGTATTCTGGAGACCTAAAATCAATCCATTCTTCTCATGGGTATAAACATCATCAGAAGTAATCAAATTTCCAAGAGCCATGCTCATTTCTAGTTCACACAGGAAAGAAATGCATAAAATACTCCAAATAAATACAGGACACTTGCAAGAAAGTGCAGAATATTACAAGCTGTTTAAAAATGCCTTCAACCCCCCAATTTGTTGACAGAGACAAAGTTTGAGACACTTGACCTAGAAGTGCATGAGAAGTACATTCTCCTAAATCCACTTAAACACATGGTGGGGGGACCTCTCAGCCACAATTTTTTTTCTTGGGGTTGCGCTTCTACTTGGCTGTTTAAAATCCTAACTAAAACACCTACAAAGTGAATTATCAAGAGACATATTACTTCCAGAGAACACTACAGGGAGGACGGAGGGAGAAGGATGAGCCAAAAATATTCAGGGCATTCCCAGAAGAGTTATAGGGCACTTTACAGAAGTGCGACTTGAATATTTTTGGTGTCAATAAATACCCCTTGAAGGGAGGTATTTTAACTTAACCTAAATAAAGCGAACCACATGCTTCCTCTACCACTGCAAACAGGCTACTCAACACAGGGAATTACTGTGGGGTGTGTATTGAGAAATGCTAAAGAACATTCAAAGTTCATTCACAGTCTCAAGAAAAACAGCGCTAAACAGCACTAACATCAGACCAAACACAGTGTTTCATCTGGTGAGTTAGAAAGCACAATGGTCTGAACATCCAAAACATGGAGTACCATAAGCAGACTTTAGACCTCTCTAGCTCAAGTTTACAAACAAGACAGCGTAAGTAATAAGGCAACTAGACTGGCTATAGTAGACAAACAACCAGATCAATAATAACAGGCAAGTGAACAAACCATGATTGAAAAGAAAACTGCAACAGGCTTAGCCAAAAATAACAGTGCAAGGGCAACCTCGTAAGATCTCCCAGCCCGCACCAGAGACATTTAGGTACAAAGTAATCAAAGTAGAAAGATTTTTTTCTTACACTTGCTCTAGTTACTGTGCCAGCTTGGGTGGAAAGTTAAAAAAAAAATAATCCCCAATAAACACTCTCGTCTGAATCAAGTTAAGACTGCCTCTTCAGCTGAGACTCCCTGTCGCCTTGCTGTTACTAAACAAATAAGAATTTCCTTGGAAATAACCTGAGTACTAAAGAGCAAGTGATTCTGGGTAAGAGAAAATCTCTCCAGCAACAATATCAACTAAATACATCATTAAACAAAACCACACACACAGAGACAAAGCCTGGAGGCAGATTCATAGTACTGAGTTACCTCTGAATAAGAAGACAATGCATTTTCTATTAATTTCTCATCCTCTTAATAACATTGCAAAATGGTAACACTCAGCACCATGCCGTACTGAAGAACTGAGTTACATAACTGTGTATTTTAGAAAAGAAAATAATTGTAAAGTAATTTAAAATACACACACAAAAAATTAAATATGTTATATTTATAAATACATCAATAGCAAAAGGAGGGGCAAGGAAAACCTCCATTCCTTATTGGATGTGGGGGGGAATATAGTTACCAAAGATGAGGAAAAGGCTGAGGTATTTAACACCTTCTTTGCCACAGTTTTCAACAACAAGGCAGGTTGTCCTCAGGACAACCAGCCTTCTGAGCTGGTAGACAGGGACCAGGAGCTGAATAGCCTCACTGTAATCCAAGAGGAAGCAGTTAGTGACCTGCTGAGCCACTTGGATCCTCACAAGTCTATGGGACCAGATAGGATCCATCCTAGGTTGATGAGGGAGCTGGTGGAAGAGCTCGCCAAGCCATTCTCCCATCATTTACCAACAGCCCTGGCTCACCAGGGAGGTTCCAGATTACTGGAAGTTGACCATGACACCCATCCATAAGAAGGGCTGGAAGGAGAATCCGGGAAACTACAGCCCTATCAGCCTGACCTCAGTGCCTGGCAAGGTTATGGAGAAGATCAGCTTGAGTGCAATCACATGGCACCTACAGGATGGCCAGGGGATCAGACTCAGCCAGCATGGATTTAGGAGGGGCAGGTCCTGCCTGACCAATCTGATCTCCTTTTATGATCAGGTGACCCACTTGGTGGATGAGGGGAAGGATGTGGATGTGTCTACCTGGACTTCAGCAAGGATGTGGATGTGTCTACCTGGACTTCAGCAAAGCCTTTGACACCGTCTCCCACAGCATTCTCCTGAAAAAGCTGGCAGCCCACGGCTTGGACAGGGGCACTCTGTGCTGGGTTAGGAACTGGCTGAAGGGCTGGGCCCAGAGACTGGTGGTGAACGGTGCTGCATCCAGTTGGTGGCCGATCACTAGTGGTGTCCCCCAGGGATCAGTGTTGGACCCAGTTCTGTTTAATATCTTTACTGATGATCTGGATGAGGGGGTTGAGTGTACCATTAGCAAATTTGCAGATGACACCAAGTTGAGGGGGAGTGTTGATCTGCTGGAAGGCAGGAGGGCTCTGCAGAGGGACCTGGACAGGCTGGATAGATGGGCTGAATCCAATGGTATGAGGCGCAACAAGGCCAAGTGCCGGGTCCTGCACTTTGGCCACAACAACCCCCTGCAGCGCTACAGGCTGGGGACAGAGTGGCTGGAGAGCAGCCAGGCAGAAAGGGACCTGGGAGTTTGGATTGACAGGAAGCTGAACATGAGCCAGCAGTGTGCCTGGGTGGCCAAGAAGGCCAATGGCATCCTGGCCTGGATCAGGAACAGTGTGGCCAGCAGGACCAGGGAAGTGTACTTCCCTTGTACTCGGCACTGGTCAGGCCACACCTTAAATACTGTGTCCAGTTCTTGGCCCCTCAATTTAGGAAGGATGTTGAGGTGCTGGAGCAGGTCCAGAGAAGCACAATGAAGCTGGTGAAGGGACTGGAGCAAAGTCCTATAAGGAGCAGCTGAGGGAGCTGGGGTGGTTTAGCCTGGAGAGGAGGAGGCTCAGTGGAGACCTCATCACTCTCTACAACTCCCTGAAAGGAGGTTGTAGCCAGGTGGGGGTTGGTCTCTTCTCCCACGCAACTAGCAGTAAGACAAGAGGGCATGGTCTTAAGCTCTGCCAGGGGAGGTTTAGGTTGGACATTAGGAAGAAGTTCTTCACACAAAGGGTGATTGGGCATTGGAATGGGTTACCCAGGGAGATGGTGGAGTCCCCATCCTTGGAGGTGTTTAAGGAAAGACTGGATGTGGCACTCAGTGCCATGGTCTTGGATCATACGTTGGACTTGATGATCTCAGAGGTCCTTTCCAACCTAGTTGACTTTGTAATTCTGTAAAATGGACATTTCTATGCAATCTTGTGTGTACATGGCTCAGTTTAGATTTGTAGTTTTTCTGCTGTAGAGTTCTTTCTGGACAGGTAACCGACACCATCAGTTTACAAATCAAACGCTTCCACTTCAGGTAAGCTGCTCTCAAAGAAGTCCTACTGGTTTAGCTTCACCACACACAAAGTATTTGATTAGAATCAGTCTTCCACTGCTTGCTTTATATTTTTTTTTGGCCATTTGATTTACTTTTTCAAACCATCCTTAGCATGATTGAACCTGTGGAAGCCAAACAGCATTCCCACAGTATGTCTTCAGCAAGCAAGCAGTGATGACATGCAGACTATAATATATAATGTATCTACATTAGTTGGTGAGAGAAATTGCCTCTCACAGTAGTAAGCCAGATCAAATAGTACATCATTGCAGTGCAAAACAGGGGCTCTAGCTCTTGCTCTAGCAGATACTTGAATACAGAGTTGCAAAATCCAACCTACCACAAACAGTATTTTGCATTTAGATAAAATAGCAGCTCCCAGCCTTCCAGAGTTTAGTACTCACTGAAAACTGAGAGCCACTGTCTCACTTAAAATGCCACAGCCAGGTGCTATCCAAAGACATTTAAGCCACATCTGGCATCATGCCATCAGTATGTCAACTCCTCTCTTATAAATCACGATGCAATGTGTTTGTGAAGGTGGGACCATGAGTCAAAGTTTCTTCTACTGACTCATAAGCAGATGTATGTAACATCTTAAAGAGATTTTATGATTTGACTAGGCTTCATTAAAACTAACCTTTCTCTTACTTCCCACACCAGCTCTTCCTTCTTCCTAAAGGGAAAAGAAACATGGTGATCCAACTACAATGTTACTCCCCCTCAAAGGGGTACAAGTCTCAGGTCCATCTAATTCATTCACCTTACACTGGCATGTACAAGCAACAGCTAACAGAGGGTTTTCTATTGGAGAACATTTTCCTCTTCCATTTGAATCAGGAAGAGCAAACAAAACAAAACCCCCAGGGCTAATGAGTGCAGGGGAAAAGCAACCAGATCTTTCCTATGTGAGATACAAATGAAACCAAGAAAGGAAGGACGGTGATGCAGTAACAGCACATGACAGAGTCTGAAGATCTGGCTTCTAGTTCTGACTGTGCTGTGGAATTCCTGTGCAATCTTGTGAGATCATTTTTCCTCTGTGTCCCTACTGATTTGAAAATAGGATGCTATTACTTCAGAGCATGAGGATTAATTTAGGACCGGGGTATCACCAAGCTGAATGTTGCCTATATTCAAGTGCTGAAGTGTTCATCAGAGAAAATCCTAAGCAGCTACAGGTGCAAAAAAATGAGCACGGAGCTTTAGAGGCTGACCTATGATTTGGGAGAACAGGGTTCTACTCCAAGCTCTGTGTCAGATGACTTATGTGACCATGGACAAGTCACTTCATCTACATCTTTAAAACAGTGGATAGTTTTGCTACGGAGAGGATTAGACTGAAGGAAGCACACACTACTCTGACACTGGAATAACAGAGGACATCAGCTGACACAGCACTTGGATCTGCACATCTCCTTAAACCTAGTCCCATTTAATGCAATACTCCACCACTTGCTGCTTCCTGACTGATCAAAAGGAAGCTTGCTTCTTCCAATCTCCCATTTATAACAGTTTCAAAACTCAACTTCAAATTAAAGGGTATTTTCTCTTTATTTGTGGCCTAATCAAGCATGACTTTCCTCATCTGTTGAGGTATTTCACAAGAATCAGTCATTTAAGATAGTTACAAAAGTGTTTAAACAAAGCATTAAAGAAAAGTTATTCAGGCAGAACTTAGGGCTCAAATGTTTTCCCATCTGCAACCAAATTCAGACTTGTGAAGCGAACCACACATTCATTTTTCAGCACTTTGAGTTACACGGTTTTTATTTTAAGGTTATATCTCTCAAACCACATCTCATTAGCCCCTCTTGCCAAATGAAATGAATGCTTCCATCTGTTCCACTGAAAGCACTTCTGCAATTTCACATGGCTCCATGCACTACTACACTGGGATTACAAAACAAATACACAGAAGTAAGCAGTAGTAGAGTTCACCTTGGCTGGTATTTTATCTTATCCTATATCCTTGACTATGCATGAGTTCCTCCCATCTGCAGAGGAACGTGGAATACATAAAGGCAGCAATAAGATCACCGGAGACAGAAAATCAGAAAAAGTAGGAATAAAAAAAGCGGAATCAAGTTATCTTATCTTTTAAAAGAGCAACTGAAAATTTGCTACGTTTACAGTCCCTCAATGGTTTCTATGTCAGATGTGATCAGTTTACAAATAGAGACACTGCTAGCTGCAAGCCTTTCGTGCTTCCTAACTAATTCAGATTAACACTGAAAGTAGCAGTTGTAAGCATCGAGAAATATTTAAAAAAAAAAAAAAGTAATCAGGTCATTTATTAAAAGTACTTTTACAGACATAAGTGCCTAATTCAGGCATAAACATTTGCTTTTCACACAACTGAAGAACTAGTTGAAACAACACCTGATAATTGGTCCTCTGAATTTTGTCTTTTCATTTTAGAAAAAATGATAAAGTGAATTTTTTCCCCCATTATATAAGTTTTGATAGCACTTATCACTTCATACTTGTTATGGGCAGCAGAAATCCACATCATCCTAGGATGTCTCCTGGATATTTAAAGTTATTGTTTTCTGCAGGCAATCACACCACGAGTCCTTTTATAAGCCACTCAAAATCCAAGTTTCATCTCTTTTGGCTTTTGACCCTCTAAATCCTTTTCATAAGGCTGTTTCAACACTTCTCATCAGATGGCTGCAAAATACTTTTAAAATCAGATCAAGCTTACTCAAGATTATATCCAGTCATTCTTATGTCACATTTGTCCATTAATTTGTATGTCTTGCTGGCTGGCATTTACTCATATCCTGTCACATGCAGCACTTAGGTGGTTCCTTCCCTACCTTCTTACCTACAGGTCTCTATTCTTTACAGTCTGTTGGCCTTCTCAGGGACTGGGAAACTGCCTATCACTAGCAGAGATAAACAATTAAATTGAAAGTAACTTGTACTCAGTTTTTTCTAGTAGTGGTCTTGACACTGTTTTCCTTGAATATTTTCCACGGCAAGAGAACTAGAAGTGTACCAATATTAATTAATTAATATATGCGGTATGATGGAAAAATAATTACAAATAATGTAAATAATTATCAAATCCCATTGATTCACTTTTAACAGGGTAGTAGTTCAAATCCCTCCCCAAAATAAAAAAAACAATGAACACGTTAGCTTCCTGTGTTCAATACTTTTGAAAACTAGTTGACTTGAAGCAAGCATTTGGTAAACTCTGATGCTGTTGAAAGCAAAATACGATGAAGGATTCAAAGCAAAGTATTCATTGAATTCAAGATGAATGGACAATATGTAATTCCAAACTGCTCAGTATACACAAACCACTTAAATATAGTTACTTATTAATTACTTCTGTTCTCTTTAAGCAAGAAAACACTAGGCAAATATTTATGTTAGTAGGCAAAGTTAGATGCTTAGAATTTCAATTCCATTTGTCGCATACAGACAAAAGCAGAAAGGCCTGAAGAAAACGATCCTTGCTTCTGACTTTGAATAGCATGTTGCAAAATCCTATTAATCTTTCAGCAAGACAGTAAGCAAAGATCTGGTATGCATAGTTTGAAAATACAAAAACCCTAACGAGTACCAAGCTTCACCTTCTAAAACATGAGAAGTGGCCAGTCAGCACCTAACTAGGGTAGAGAAACTTGAATAAATATCAGCTTCGGTCACTGTTTAGTCTGTTACAACGGACAGTCCATGACATGCAGGAAAAGAGCACAAGACCAAGTCAAGTATAGCCTTGCAGTTCCAGTTACCTGTAATTTCACAAATTTCTTCACCCAAGATTTATTACTATTGCTTAAATCCGCTGACCTTTCTTCCGTGAACTCTGAATGAGAGAAGTTTCAGCATGCAAAATATTCTTTGTTAATGAACCTGCAATTTACTTCCCCACTGTAAAAGAAATCTTTTTGTTTCATGCCCGTTGCTTGATCATTTAACTTCATGGACTCCAACTGGTCTCAATGGTGAAATTTCACAACCATTCCCACCTAACCTTTGACATGACACTCAGTGTTATAACCATCACCCTTCCTCCAGTCACCTACTTTCCAGGCTAGACAGATCTAACCTGTTTAGAGTTTCTTCACGCAGAAGTCCTTTCACAGCTCTCAACATAGAATCATAGAATTGTTTCGGAAACTCTGTCTTTCAAAAACAAACTAGGATTTTATTTAACTTCAACAAGAAAATACACCATTTGAGACACATACACATGGAGGATTCCTATAGCAGTAGACGTTTTCTATTTTAATTCAAGCTTCTAACATTTCATTTGCCTGTATCCTTGCTACAAAGCATTAAACACGTATTTTGGAGAAACACTTGCAATTACTTGAGCTGATCCTTTCTTTGATCCTTTGATCCTTCAACAGCTCAGTTTGAATCCATTATATTTCTCTACATAAATTAAGAACACATACATTTCACACTTTCTATGTGCATTAATTCATACATGCTGTAACAAATGTGGATAGAGCCTTCCCAAATCTTCGTTCGCAAAGCCCAGCCATGACTGACTGACTATGACTGACTTCATACATGTCAGTACTGGACTTCACTATCCAGTCTCTTGATACTGCAAAATCTTTTCACAATGCTTTGTCAGCTTGACCACAATTAACTTTTTTTCTTTCTAAGTACTACGTGTCAGCTGACTCTTCACTTTGCTCCCTCGGTTTTTTAGAAGCCACTTATAAACCCACCGGGTTTGTAAGTCTCACAAGCCTTTCATCACACACTATGGCCTAGTTTGAGTTGGATGGTGTGTTTTTTGGTGGTTTGTTGGTTTGAGACTTTCTGAGAGCTCCAAGCTCAGCATATTGGTTACACCACACACACACACACCCCGAACTGCTGATTTCTTCCAAGAACTCCAACAGACCTGCAAATTGTACCTCCCATTGAAATAACCCTGCACATTAAAACCCTCTGCACATTAAAACAAAACAAAACAAACAAACAAAACAAACAACAAAAAAAGTAAGCCTTGGATCATAGAATCATAAGATCATCATCATCCAGTCCAACTGGCCACCCAGCACTGCCACTATAAGCCGCAAATCACTAAACCATCACCCAGCACCCGATCCAGATGTTAAGAAACAGCTCCAGGGATGGCACTTCAACATCTCCCTGGGCATCCTATTTCAATGCCTGACCACTCTATCACTGAATTTTTTTTTTTCCTAGTATTTCATCTGATTCTCCCCTGTCTCAGGTTAAGGCCATTTCCTCTGGTCCTCTCAGTGCAAGCACGGTAGAAGAGATGGGCCCCCACCTCAGCACAACCTCCTTTCAGGTAGTTGTAGGCAGCGAAGAGGTCATCCCTGAGCCTCCTCTTCTCAATCTACATAAGAAAAAACTTCCTAAGAGCTGCTCTCAATCCTTGCTAGCAAACTGATGTCAGAAGCAGAGGGATGCCAGTCGGAAGTTTACTTCTTGCACTCACTGGCATTTCAGACCCACGCATGTACAAGCCGCACAGGGTGACTGCCCAGGGGTCCGAGGGCAAGTAAAACCGCCAGTTTCAGAGGAAACACCGAAATAACCCGAATTAAGGCTCTGGGAGCGTATCAAGACTCGGAACGACTCGGGAACAAAGAGAAGAGGGCGCTGCGCAGCACACACGCTCCCCACGCCCCGGGGCACAGTTGCCCTTCCATTCCCCCCGGTCATTCCGGGCCAAGGGGAACCAGCACAGATCGCGGGCCTGGCGCGGGGGGTGTGAGGGCGGGCGGTGGACACCAGCCCCGCCCGCCACCGCCAGGCCAGCAGGAGCCCCCCCCCCGGCCTCCCCGCTCACCGCACAGCATGAAGAGCAGCACGCAGGCGAGCGTGGCCACGATCACCAGCAGAGTCAGTCCGATGCTCTGCCACATGGCGCGGCCGGGGGCAGCCGAGAGGAGCCGAGCCGGGCCGGGCCGGCGGCCGCGGCGGCCCCGCTCCTGCTTTTCCTCCTCCTGCTCCTCCCGACCCGGTGCCGCGGCGGGGCGGGGCTGCGATCGCGGAGCGATGGCGTGTAGAGGTCCTGCTGGGAGCTGTAGTTCTCCTGCCGCCACAGCCGGCCGGAGTGGGAGAGTGACTCCCGCCGGCGGGGACTACAAGTCCCGGTGTGCCCTGCGGCGCGGTGAGGGGCGGCAGCGATGGGGGGCGGTGAGGGCTGTGTGGGACCGGGGGGAGCGGCTGGTGGGGCAACAGCTGGGGCTGCAGCCCTGAGCCGGGCAGAGCCCCCGGGGCAGACGAGTGCCCCCGCAAGAGCTTAGATCGATGATTCCAGGCCAGGATGGATGGGGCTCTGAAAGACCTGGTCTAGCGGAAGGCGTCCCTGCCCGGGGCAGGGAGGTTGGAACTGGGTGGCCTTTAAGGTGCCTCCCAACGCAAGCCATTATTTTATGATTCTATGATTTAGATTTACAGATGGGGCAACCTGATCTCTTAATTCCTCTTCCTGCTTTCTGCCGTTCCTGCCCTTGCTTCCTCTCAGTGCGATCCATAAGGGTACAGCAGGAATATCCAGCCCTCAGCCAAGGCAGCGGTTGCAGACCTGTGCCACCCCGGCATGTTTCGAATTCCATGTGACCTTAGCTCTTGCCCTCTGTTGACACTTCAAAGCTAGCCCGCCCCACTTAAGGGAAATCTGAGAAAATAATGTTTCCAGGAACTGTGAGATAATCTTGATTGTGATACGGACTTTGCCTTTAGCGCTGGAATAAAGTTATAACTTTCCTTTGTAGCGTAAAAGATGCTGGTTAATGTTTCTAAAACTACTGAGAGCATGTGTGTAAATCACAGAATACAGAAACTTAACTTCCTGTGAGATGCCACTGTTGCAGTGAGACACCACGACTGCAGTGAGACATCAGAGAAAGTCCAGTTCTCCTTTGTGTGTATTTTATGCAGTATTTAAAAATCTCCCCTTTTAAGTGAAGCTAAAAATTCCTGCTTTTCCTGATCTCCGAGCATGCCACATGCCTCCTCCTTTGAAGATACCGGTAAACCAAAATTACCTGCACGTGCAGACCCCCCATCCACATCCTTAAATTTGCTGTCACTTCACCAAATCAGACTAGAGTTCTCTCTTGCTGTTCCTATCTTTCTTTCTCAAGATCACCAGCTCTGTTTAATACTCTGCCTAGAGTACTAAACCACGCTTTTGCAAGTATCACTTAATTTGAAATGTTTTCTGTTGTTTTTCAAGTTTTGCTTTGACATATCTCTGATCTTTAAATGTCATTGTAATTCGAGACTAAGCAGTTGTTTCTTCTGTATTGCAAATAGATAGCAATAATGGTTACTACCATATTAACTTTTGAAAAATAAGCCCCCTCCTAGCTACACTGTTCTATTTCTCTGATTTTTTGCTTATCATCTGCAGTTAGAGTAAATTCTCTCAGTATGGGACTGCCACCTTCCTTTTCTGTAAAATAGCTGTCACAGGGCTATTAAAATATTTTGTCGACGTCATCCTCTGGTTCCAAACTGTTTTATTAGTGATAGTTGGTTAATTCATATCACATCCTGAAGCATCACAGAATCACACAGCATTTGTAACTGAAGAAGGAATTATCTTGGAATCAAGGAATTTTGAGGTGATAATTGTATGTGATCCATGTATATAGGTCATGGATATACATGGAAATAAATATATATATGTATGTGTATATATATATGTACACGATCAAACATATATGATATCATTCATGGCAATATGGCATTTTAGACACATGGTCTGATTCTTGGGGTGTCCTGTACAGGGCCAGGAGTTGGACACGATTTTAATGGGTCCCTTCCAACTCAGAATATTCTATGATTCTAATATACTAGGAAGTAAAAAATGAAAACAAGTAGTGATTAGAGTTCTCATATTACACTGTTCAGGTCGAGGGCCTTTTAATCAATGTGTGCTCAGTTTGGAAAACCTCAGCTACACTTATTTAAGTTTCCCTTTCTCTAGTTCATTCACCACGCTAGTCACCTTGTTGTAGAAGACAATCAGGTCAGTTAGGCATGATTTCCCATTCATAAATCTGTGTTGACTAGTCACAATTACCTTGACCTTCACGTGTTCGGAAACCATGTGAATTCCAGAAGGATTTTCTCTATGACCTTTCCAGGGACTGAGGTGAGGCTCACTGGCCTGTGGTTCTCCAGATCTTCCTTCTTGCTCCCCTTGAAGGTAGGAGAGATGCTTAGTCTCGTCCAGTCTTCAGGAATCTTACCCAGTCATCACTGTTATTTCAAAGCTAATTGAGAGTGGCCTCCCAGCAACATCAGCCAGCTCCCTCCGCACCCATGGACGCAACCTCTCATGGACTTAGGTACTTCCAGTTTGTTTAAGTGCCCCCTTACCTAACCCTTCTCCACTGAGTATAATTATTCCTTGCTCCACACTCCCTCTGGTCTTGGTTTTTTCCTGAGACTGTTGAAGGCCAGTATGGCCTAAAATTGTCCTCAGGACAGACAACAGCAAGTAAAAAGGACTTTCTAGCATAATGGCTGAAGCACTTAAATAGGAGATAGAAGTTCCAGCCACGCAATTATAGAGAAGAGGTAACTGGATGTTACGCTCTAACCAAGCCATGAGATAAAAGGAGAAACTCTTCCTCCTCCAACAATGTGATGAACACAATCTTTGTTATTCTGTTTTTCCCAATATAAGAAATAAAGCTTTTCTTTTGAGCCACTTGGAACACACTGTATCAATTGAAACATATACAAATCTCCATCTGAATGAAAAAACCCAAACATATTATATGGATTTTATTTCAGATTTTTCTTCAGACCAGAGTTAAATTACATGAGCAAATACACATCTGTCCTACTAGATGTCATTTCATGTTGCTAATGTGCCAAAAAATTGTACAATAGCAATGATGATGCATTTGGGAAAAGTGAGCTGCAACGTGGGTGTTGTTATTTTTCAAAACCCGGTGAAATGACACAAAAGAAAACAGGATTACCGTTGGACACATGAAGTTGTCTAATCACTGAAGTTCAAATAAAAGGTTGTTTATACAAATCTAATCTTGTCCTAGTGATCCTTAGATCACTAAGGATTTAAGCAGATCCTTAAGTGTGTATGTATAATGCGGAGTTACAGAATTGTATATAGCTCATCCAGTCCCTGAGGAGGATGGAAAAACTCACTCATGACGTTATGGCCTCACACATGCTCACTACATACTGTCAGTATGCTACATTTAACACTTTTTCCTGTGATGCTCAACACTGATCAAACTTCTCACGTATTCTCTCAGTGTGTACAACCACAGACACACTGTGGTTTTGGGGGTTGGGAAAAGAGGATGGTCAGGTCATCAAGCAGGAAAAGGACTATAGCACAAGACTGGTGAGTAGGCACTCAGAGGGCCTCTGCCCAACCACGGATGAGCTCAAAGCAGCAGGATTTGACATATAACCTCAAATCAAGGCCCTGCAGTGCTGTGAATAAGGGAGCTAAAGACTCTTTAGCTCAGGGAAGAAGGGTGCAGGTGCTGAGGGCACAGGCCTTATTTTCAGGGTGCAAGAGCTGATGCATCTAGACTAACCAGTTGCTTCACAGCAGCCAGTTAACTAGTGTTTGTGTCTGCATAGCAAGACAAGGGGAGGGATGTTATTATCCCTCGTTCACCAGGGAGAGAACTGAGGCTGAAATACGTTTGAAGTATCAACTGGTTTTCAATTGCCCCTTCTGGCCTCTTTTTGAGCTGGCATATGGGGAAAATTCTCATGTCTCCCTTGTGTTTAGTCTATTTGTAGCACAACTTTCTCTGATGTCAAATACTGCTGTAAGTTCTCAGCACTTCAACAAATCTACACTCGGTTACCTAGAGGCAGACAGCAGAAGGAAGAATAAAATCATTGACTAGCTGTATAAAAAAGATATGTAAATATCATGGGAATTGTCTTATATAAGTTGTATATTTTAGTCCAGAAAAGGAATTTCAACCACTTTAGCAAGATTATTTTTTGTCCTTTTGCAGGCCCTTGCATCATTCATGGCCTCCTCTTTGTTTATTGTCATAAGCACTATGCATTGAAGAGTCTTGCCAAAGGCTAGTATTGCAAATAAGGCTTATTAAAATGAAAATGCACGAAGAGAGCAAGTTAAAGTAATCCGGGCAGTTTTTGTTCTACAGTGTCCTAATTTTTTAATCCTTCTTTTGGCACATACAGTATCTTTGAATGTAACTGGCAACCATACCAACTACTGGAGCTTGACTGCCTATCAGCAGTACCCCAGAAGCTGACCAGGTAGTGATAGTTCATGCAGAACAGTGCAAACTGTGGGCCTTTCTGCTATTTAGAATATACTCGGTGTCCTTCACACTGCTGACCTTCTTTTGGCATTAATACACTTCTCTTTCCCGGGGCAGGAGTACAGAGAACAGCTTCCTCCCACCCTTTTCCCTCGACGCTACACCATTACGCATCATTACACTGTGAACTCTTTGGCGTAGGTCTCAACACAGCAAGGCCATGATCCCAAACTGGGGCCTCCATATGCTACCCTAACAGTAAGTACTACTGATGTAAGAAGAGAATCTTCAGGTCCATCCACAATTCACAGCAGCTAACTCCAGCAGTCTCCTCACAGGAGACGTGCAGACTGCGAGGAACAGCACATCAAACTGTGGTCTTTTGTAACAACTCACCTTTGGTATTTGCTTTGGAGCCCTCAATCTTTTCCCAGTTCTTGGCTGGCTTAAGTGAACAACACAGACTATTTGTATAAAGATGATAAGCATAAGAGGGATGGGAAAATTCTATTTACGTCAGTTCATAGAATACCAAGCCACACAACTAAACTGTATCTGTGACTGCAGCCAGGGACTTTTCCTGGACACATTGCAATTGCTTTCCAGCTTTAACTAAGCCTTTAAAAATAAACACCAGCAGTATTGGTTTGTGTCCGAGAGAGGGTGCTAAAGTGAAATATTTGTTATAAAAACTACAAAGCTCCACAATCACTCCATTCAATGCTTCCTCCAGCATAAGTTTATTCTTAGTTTTTATTTATGTGCTCACAGCTGACAAATTAATACGAACTTTAGTTTTACAGACATATTACACCAGACATAGTTTCAAAACCAATTTGCGAAGAACTAACCATACCAGAGAAAAACAAGAGAATAAACTCAAATTTTCACTTTAGCCTGATTACTTAAATTTGATTCCACACAGTTTTGTTATTCACAATCTTTTAGCACTCTTCGAGAGTTAAAAAAAGTTAACAAAAAATTAACAAATGTTAACTGAAAGAGGGGAAATTTAGGTTAAATATATGGAAAAAATTCTTTACTGTGAGGGTGGTAAGGCACTGGAACAGGTTGCCTAGAGAAATTGTGAATGCCCCATCCCTGGAAGTGTTCAAGGCCAGTGGGATTGGACCCTGAATCTGGTCAAGTGGTGTTCCTGCCCATAGCAGAGGGGTTAGAACTAGGTGATTGTTAAGGTCCCTTCCAATCCAAACCATTCCATGATTCTATCAAATTCTGTCCCACTGATCTCAACACTCCCCATGGTGCCACTAGCAGAATCAAGATCTTCAGTTACATAACCACTGTCCTGTGCCAATAAAATTAGAAAAATAATGGATAATATAAGCAAGTTAACATCTTTCATCTGAGCTAGTTAGAGAAAGATGAGTTGAATAGATGCTTCTGAGAGAACAACTTTTTGAAATAGGTAGGTCCTGAATTTAAATTCCAAATTTCAGAGGAGTTCGTGATCAAGAGCAGTGACTGGTAATAGATGTTGGACTTAACTTTTCTTTCCCAAACTAAAACTTTATCCTGTAGATTTAAACTTAGCAGGAGCTGAGAGTTGCTGGTAATTGGCTGATCAGTGGTACCTTGTTTGCCTGTTTCCTGCTGAGCTGCAAACCCAGTAGGACCTGGCATCTCTGAAGTCATTGCAATTCAAAGGTGCTTTTCCTAAGACATAGAGATATTCAAAGCCTGACTGGACACAGCCTTGGACAGCTGACTGTAGGGGGCCCTGCCTGAGCAGGTGTGTTGGACCAGATGATTTCTAGAGGTCCCTTCCCACCTCAGCCCGTCTGTGATTCTGTACATTAGGTGGTTTGTGATAAGGTTCAACCTACAACAACCCCCAGATAAGCAGGGCTCAAGCCAGCTCCCTGTGGTATTTCACTTTGAACAGTGATTGTTGTGTAACAGAATTGCCCCAGAATGAAGTTCTGTTTTATTTGCCTCCACTTACTCTTCTGGTTTCCAAGGAATTTCAGCTGGAACTAATCAAGTCTGTTTGTCCTCATGTCAACTTATTTTTCTGCCTTTTGCCTCATGCCAACACACTGTTCAATGACCACTAAAAACTAACATCCGTGGCAGAGGTCTGCTGTTCTCAGTGCCTGGGATCCAACTAAATGCATGGCATCACTCTCCATACAAAACAGATGAATCCAAATCCTGCCACAGCCCTTAAATCTCCAAATTCAGGTAATTAGGTAGGTGTTAAAAATACCCATAATGCTATTACAGCTTCTTTTAGATGCCACCAGAATACTATTTGTTCTTTGCTGGTGACACTACTGTTTTTATAAAAAATACAGTTGCTACTATAGGGGGAAACTACATTAATTAGTATTAATATACTGTATCAGGAACAAGGAACTCAAGAAATTAGAAATGTTACATATTTACCAAACTTGAATATATGTTTCCTTACTGTTTTAGACAAAGAAAAAGAAGACTTTAAAAAGAATATATATTACTGTATTACTAGGTCTGCTATTGGCTTGACATATGAACTCCAGCCTGTTTGGACTGTAAAGAAAGTGGAATAAAAACTGTGAGGCTGAAGCATTCCAATGCACCAAATCACTACCATGTTTCTCTGTCAGTCAGCATCCAAACTGCTCCTTGCTCTACAGTGCATAAAGAGAAGTTTCTTGGACAAAGAGGATGATTTTCCGCCTAGGGAACAATTTCCCTGGGGACAGAATGAATATCAAAAAGTATTTTTGCTCAGTATTTCAGGATGGTTTGTAGTAACACACAAAGAACTAAATGAATAACCTGTCAAAAAGATGAAATAGGGTAAAGGATGGCTGGTCAGCCTCAGAATTGTGGTAGTTCAGTGTAGATGGATGCACTGGAATTTGGAAGCTTGAGCAAACAAGTAAAGGTGGGTTAGAAATTCTGTGAGGACGTGCTTTCATGTGGATCTCCTGGCAGTATCATTTCTGGGCAGGCAGGCAGCCCTGGGAAGATAGCCCTTCTCACTGCCTTCGGTGGATCTCTGTGTCCAAGAGAAAGCAAGGGGTGAAGTTGTACATGGACAAAGAGACTACCAGGAAGGAAGTTTCAAGGTTCAGAACATCAGTGCTACATTTTGGACAAATATAGCACGTCTGTAGATGAAGTACACTTTAGTTTGTGAAGATGATACCTTTCCTGCACCACACATGGTCCCCTTATTTTCACTGCTCGTGCCTCTGAAACTGGGAAAGACTGTTCTCTGAGCTCTGGTCAACAAAACTATGCACAGAATTGAGGGGACAACAGTGGAAGTGCATGCATGAATATGTCATTTTTTGACAAGTTTTCGTTTAGAAAATAAAATAAAAATAATATTTTTATTTCATATGCCAAAGACCTCTTCATTAAAAGCAGGGGTAAAGAAGCAGTACATTTTCAGTAAGCTTTGATAGTTTAAATAAATCTTTTATTGGAACTATAAGACTTGGTTAGCACCTAGAACAAAAATCAGTTTTGAAGGTGTGAAATTTTGTGCTTCTTCTACCACACACAAAGCCTTTTCCTTCCCTGACACTTTTTCTGTTATGTTATCAGTGGCAGAGTTGTGACAGGGTTGGTAGCTCCTGTTCTGTGTGATTTTTGCCTCCTCCCTAGCCAACATAAATAAACATTTGCTTATCAATTCCTCCCTAATAGACAGATCAGATCTCCAGGAAGATGCCACAGGGAGAATCATAGATTCATTTAGATTGGGAAAGACCTCTGAGATCATCGAGTCCAACCACCTAATCCTTAGGTGGTGGATCTCACTTTGTCACAGTGTGTGCAGGATTCAGGGCTTCAGGTCAGAGAAGTTCAGATGCAAATACGAGTGCTGGGCCTCTTTGAATGAAACAGGTTTGTGTCAGGACCACAGCAGCCAGCCAGTGCCCCTCTCTGCTCCCAAAGTAGCTGGTCAATGAATTGAATCTTCCCATCAGCGAAGATTCCAACAAACACAAACGTTCACTATCCACTGTGACATCTGGGTCGCTGGTGGAACAGCATCACTCAGCCTCTTCCCCTCCTCAACTACGCATTCCCCCTCCCAGCGCTTGCTTCCCACCACCTCCCCATCCATCCTCTTTGCTCTCCCGTCCCTCCCAGCCTCGTGTCCGCCGGCAACCGGCGGGGGCGGGCTCGGCAGAGCCGGGGAGGAGGCGGTGCCTTATAGCGGGGGCTCGGGGGCCGCGCCTGCAGAGCTCTCCGAGCCCGGCGATACCCTGGACAGCGCCTCGCCGCCGCTCCGCCGCCATGGTGAGTGTCCCCCGCCCAGGGACCCTGCCCTGCGCTGCCCCCGGGGGTGATCGCACCCTGCGCCGCCTCTCCCCCCGACCCACACACATCGTGCCGGGGCTGGCTGCGAACGAGCCGCCTCTGCTCGCCGTGCCTCCCTGCCCCCCGCTCCGCCGCGGCCGGCAGAGAACCCCCGCAGCCCCGCTGACATCCCTCCCTCCCTCCTCCCTCGCTGCTATCCCCACGCCGCATTTGCGGCGTGATTTTTCGGGGGGATAAGGGGGGATGCCCTTAAATGCCCCCCACCCCCACTCGGGTCGGGTGGAGCGGCGGTGAAGGGACTCTATGGGGAAGGCAGGAGGGACAGAGGGATGTTAGGGAGGGAGGGAGGAAGGATGGGAGAGGGAGCCCCGTGGGCACCCGCACAGCGCCGGCAACCGGGCGGCGTGCGGGGACAGGCACGTGGAGGAACGTGGTCGTGTGTGGAGGGAGGAATGGGAGGGAGCAAGAGGTGCGCAGCCCCTGAGCATCCATCCACCCGGGCCCCCCCTTCGCCTTGCCCCGTTTCTAGCAGGTGCATTTTCCTCTACCCTGAGGTGTGTTTGAGCATGTTACATAAACCGATTATTCCCGTTAATTTGTTATCTTAATAGAAGCTCTTGCATCAGTCATGCAGTCTGTAGTGGACCACTTATTTTTTTTTCCATGTAATGAATGAACAATGGAGTTTTAGATTCCACTTCAGCATTTAAAAGAGTTAAAGTGGAACAACTAGTCACCTATTTAGCGAGCAAGACCATTTCCCCATTGTGTCTTTGCAGTCATAGTAACTTGCCCAAAGGGGCTCATCCTGTTTTTAAGCAGCAATGCGTTGAATGTAATGCTAACCTTATATAGTAGGACAGTATCATATAGATATTTTGTAGCCTTAAATTCTAAGGCACGTGGAGATGAATAATTTGGCCAAGCTTATTGTATCAGAAGCTTGAGACATGATTGACAACAGAGCCTAGTTTTTCTTTTATATGGTTTAACAACAAAAATACTTTTCCCCCCCAAAAAGTCTTTGCATCATATATATTAAATTCTGCCTTCCTTGAATAAAAATCAGTTTGGACCCTCCCACTCCCCCCCCCCAACAATCCAGACGTAAATATTCAAATAGTCATTCCATGAATTAACTTCAGTCCTCTTCCTAACAGTCATGTATCCACCTGCTGTCAGTGTGAATCTGTTCCTCCCATGTATTCTATTTGCCATCAACTCAGCCTTGGGATGATGGATATGAGAAGACCCTATTGAAAAAGACCTGAAATGGCACAGTAGTTTATGCTGCCTAAGCCCCCCACCATAACTTCCCACTATGTGGGAATTACTATGAATTACTATTTCTTATCAAGTAGGGTGGAACATAAACACAAAATCCATGACTAAATTACCACAGCTGCACAAAGCCTAAGTTAGTACCAGCCATTGGTAATGTCTTCCTTATGACAGAGGAAGAAGGTTACGAAGATACCTGGTGTTGCAGAAGATAATGTGTATTATTTATCAGGAATTGGTACAGCTAATATCCAGGTGCTCAGGAGTACTGATTCAACTGGAAAGTTAAAATACCCTGAACTAGTTAAAATATTTCATTTTGACTCCTTCCAAGACTGAGATGAAGTCAGTTATAGTAGTACCAATCAAGGAAACATTAGTTGGTAGCACAGGCACTGGCACTTTTGTACTAATGGAAATGATAGCTGAGACCTACCCTTAACCTGTTCTTCCTGGTTCTTAGAGCTGTTCAATTAACCTTGGCATTTTTCTTGAGATGACTGGAAGCAATATCCAGAAATTGCCATTCAGAGCTACACATGGGTTTCTATTACCAAATTTTGCTCTTCTGTATGTCCAGCAACCTTGGAGTTCAAGAGTTGCTGAGATTTCCCATATATAAAGGCATTCTGGAAGAAGAATTGCCAATTTGGAAAAATCCTTGAAGTGGTATAAAGGCTGAAGGTTGCTTTGGCTCTAAAAGTTTGAAAGAGTGTCCTTGGAATAATAGCTCCTGAAACAAAAACCTGACCTATTGATGAAAAGTGTTGCAATGATGCTAATGCAGGGTTAAAAGTCACAGCACATCGATTTCTAGATGGACCTGGAGCTTGGGGGCAAGGGGTCACAGGGACATGGGAGGATACTAGCAAAGGTATCAGCAGTAAATGAATGACAAACAGACTTTTGGCCCATATAGTGGGAACATTGATTAAGCACTCCCTTCTCTAGTGGCATAGAAATAAGCAGGTGTGTGTTGCCAGTGTCCCTTAAACTCAACTGAGAGTTTCCTCAGCATCCTGGGTGTTCAATCACTATTATTTGCAGGAAGTAGCCTAAGGAAACTTTCTTTTTTTGAAACTTCATTTTGCTGAAGCAGCAAACCGCTGCCATCATCAGGCATTAAGTATCTCCTCAGCATCCTCACTGTATGAGGGCAACCACAGTGGGTTGGTTCTTCTGTCTATGTAGTTCACTGCATCTCTACTTGCTCCAGTGAATCTAGGTCAAATTACACTGGCTCGGGATTTGGCTGCACCCTTGAACTTTAAACCGATTACACATTTTGATTTGTCAGTGTATTTTCCATGGGGTCAAAACCCACTTTTATGGAGCAAGAGAGTGTATAACCTTGCACAGTGCATGGCCACTAATACTTACAAAGAGGCTAGGTAACACTAAGGAAAGCATAAACATGAGAACAGTGCAAAGCTGTGTTCAATAGGTTTCAGTGTCTGTACCTCTACAAGAATCCAGTTGCAGAGGGGTTATATAGACAGCAGCTAGAATATTTTTTTCATTTCCTTGAGAGATTTTCATACCCTTTGAGGTATTGTGACTTCCAAATCAACACAGAAAGACATCTAACTCTTTTTAAGCAGTCATAAGCTTCATGGCCACCATATTAGGATATGGAGCTTGATATGGGCATATACTGATTGCAGAACATACAGAAAGGGCCCTAGAGAGCAACAAATATCTCTTCTTTATTGACAGTAGCCAAAATAAATGCCTCTCTCATTGTCTATTAGTTAATTGCTCTGAACACTGCATGAAAAAGAGTATTGCAAAGACATATTCTAGCCCCTGAACAATGACATGCAAACTGGAAGAGAACATTTTTTTGGAGACAGAGATCAATCCAGCACAAATCCCTGACTGACAGGAGAGCCAGTGCTACAGCACCCACAGGATCCCTCCGGCCCCATCAGAATGAAGAGGGAGCAGAGTTCAGCAACCCTGCCATTCAGACCCACAGCAGGAAGCCAGGGTTTTGTCAGCTGAAGCAGAGTTAATGAGCTATGAGAAAACATGCTGAGAAACTGCATATAGAACAGAAAAAGCAGACATAAGTACTTTTACAGAAACTCAAGAAGAGGCACTGAAGCCTTTTGCACATGGTGGAATTGATTAGAAAAATAAGCTTCCGGGAACTGAAGTCCAGTGTTTCATTTGCATAGTTAGTTATAGATATCTGCTTACCAAAACCTGCATGCTGCCCTTGGTGTTGATCCCTTTTATCTCTAAAGAATCCTATGATTCTTTAAGACTGATCATTGTATCTTCATTACAAGCAGTCTGACTTGTGAAAAACCCCACACTCCTATTATTTATCAGGCATTTGGTTTTACATTCCTTTAGTTTTATAGCATCTCTTGATTTTATTGAGGAAAAAATTAATCATATGCAAATACTTTAAAATTAAACCTCTGTCTCAATCAAAAGCTGGGGGAAAAAACCTTCAGTAATATTTTCTCTAGGTATTAGTAAATTCCAAAGTAAGGTGAAAATAAAGGGTTGGTATATTCCCTGATCTAAGCCAACTTCAAGTATAAATAAATAGAGTAACTTCAGGTCAGAATTTTTCCTGATGCTTTCATGACATGTTATATGAGAGTTTTGTTAATCACTGCCTGTAAAACTGATTTAGGAACTGAGGCATTGATAAGCCTCATACAAACTGAGTCTGAAGTCTGTATTCAATGATAAAGTAAGTGCACAAGTGCAGCCTGGCTTGTAATTACAGAAGGTAACGGAGAAGGGAGGGTAATTAGGAGGATGAAACTAAGTATACCACTGGTTGTTCAGAGCCAGGAAGCTGCTGGGATGAGCCTGCCTTTTGAGGCAATGATGGAAGGGCACAAGAAGGATTGCCCAGCTGTAACGAGAAGAAACACCCTGGGACCTGTAGCTTTGCCGCATTTTAAATGCCACACTTCAGACTTTAAGTACATCAAATTTATCAGCCAATTTGTAAGTGCCTGGCAACAGTGCAGCTTGTAAATCCATTATTTACATATACCCTCCGTGGCTTGCTTTTATCATATGCTAAATACATGGGCCAAAATATCTAAGTGGCTGCATTTTTACCCATGGGACTGCTGCACAGCTGACAAGTAAAGTGCGATATGAAATGAAGTGAATATTAATGACTCCTTTAGGACGACTTATCTACCTAAATAACAGCAAAAGCCACTTTAATTATTGAGGACTAGTTATGTTCAGATCTAGGAGGGAAAATAGAATTCCTTACATCTTCAAGAACATGACAATTAACATTATATTGGCATTAATACTGACACTATTCTGACTTGATGTCAATCTAACAACGACTGAGTGATATTTTTACACATTACGCTCATCTATCTAATGACTTTTAAGGTGCATTGCATTTCCTCTTCCTCTGTCAAAACCAAACATGATAAAATGGTAAAGGTCAGCTATCCCATGTGGAAGGAAATCAAACTCTCTCTGGCAGAAATTCCTATATGAAGAGGTGTAATTAGAGAATGAAAAAATTAAGATTGTTTTCATCATTGTTTGGAGACATTTTGATTTTTTCCCCCTTAAGAAGGACAGATATGGAAATGAAGCAAGAAATACTTCACATTCTGTGTCATCATTTGAAAGCCAGACACAGCAAGAATTGGAAGTAGGGTGACCAAGTTTTAAACAAATATCCTAAATCTAAGCATAAGGAACCACAACAAAACAATTCTTCCCCTATTCTTAAAGGCCTCCTACAGTATGCTAGTCAGTAGTTACCATTCATGACACTTTGCAGCTAGCGAAGACTGTGATACAGCAACCTAACAGGGGGAGTGACTTACACACATGATAATAGGTCTACAGCTGTTGTTATTTCCCCTATTTGACAATAACTGATGCAGTTTACAGACATTTTGTATCTTTAGGGCCTTACCATGCAGGACAGTCATTAGCATTTTTATTTTGAGAAAAGCATCAGTTTGAGTGTTTCCACGGACTAATGGGCTTAAGGGTCTTGGGCTTTAAAATTCCAGTTATGTGTGGATTAAACTCTAGGATACCTACTGTTGGGGCTAACAGAGAAAGGGAGCTAATTAGCTTGTGCACCCTCTTATCCTGTGCCAGCAGACGGTGCTCTGTTATTTGGATTCCATACACTTTTAAGAAGAGGTGTCCTTGGAGATCATTAGCCTGATTTAAGGTTTTAAAAGAGGTAAATTTAGAACTGTTTTGGAGGAGGAGACATAAGAGAACTTCCATACTGTCTTTTTTCTTCCTTATTAAACTTGAAAATCAACTGTCATTTCCTTTCCTCTCCTTGCACAATCTTCTTTTAAATAAGACTGGAGTCCAAAGCGTGAATTAGCATTTGAAATACAGGGTTTTGCCCTCAAGGATTTAAGGGAGAAATGGAAGAAAGGAAAAAAAAGTTAGGGACCAGTTAACGGAACAAGAAGACATTTTCCTCTTTAATTGTTTTTTTGTGTGTTCTTAAGTGACACTTTGGAAAACAGGCATCAGATTCTGTTTCTTTATTTCCCTATATTACGCTTGCATTTTTGCAGCCAGCTAGAAGTAAAAAAATACTTTGTTTCTTGCATTTTGCTGTGAGCATGGGTAAAACTGTTCCAAAATGCAAAGTGCCCTCAAACTGGCAGGGAATAAATGGTTGGCAAAGTTTTCGAGAGTGATTTCCATGACAGGGAATTGGCACATCTTTTGGTAAGGTGGTTCTGAATACTACTATCCACACCCGCTTTCTCTCCAGCTGCTGGCTGCAGCCAGGCAAGTTACTTCTATTGCAGTTTAAAAGGTTAGTTGTGAGGTTATACAGGTTCTGCATCTGCTAAAAGTTGGTATTTATGTCAGAACCATATTTCATTATGTGCACAGTTTATTTTTTTCAATGTCTGTCAAAAGTCCATGCAGTTACAAGGGGAAAAAAACATGAAGTCTATTTTTACCTTTATGTACTAAGTAGTTTAAACAATTTGCATCGTGACAGGCCACTCAAAATTCAAATGCTTATCTGATACGAAAAATATCCCATGCAATGCTTGTTATTACTACGTGCCTTCCTGGAGTAGCATTTCAGTGTTACTTTGCTGTTACACCAGAGACTGTACTGCAGTTTTAAATCTTAAAATTCTTACTTCTTACCTAGAAGTACCTTCTTACCTTGACTAGACTTCTCTTCAAGATGTATCTTTTAATACTGACAGAAGGCTGTGCATGAAGCCAGACAAAAACTCCATCTTTTCAAGTTTATGGAAAAAAAAGAAAAATCAAAGACATAGAAAACAAGTGTATTAGAAACCAGTTCATATTAGTAAAGTGTTTATAGGTTCCTTTCTTCTTCCCAATTCCTACTGCTACTGAAAGAAAGCAAAAATGAAAGATGTCTTCCAACCAGCAGTTATCATCACTCTCCAAAGAGTAGACACCTTACTTTCTGTAAGTTACCTAAGAAATCTTCTCCCAAAAATCGGGTCCTTCTACTGAAAAATGTGTTAGAAGAATGTGGATTCACCCTCAAAAGCACCCTTGGGAATTTTTCTTGTTCAAATACTGGAGCTATTGGCTTTATTTGGAAACTTGATGATTAAGAACCATGAGAAAGTATCATTGAATCAGTCCTTTCCCAGAACAAGACAAATAAAGTACATCACATCTCTAGTTTTACACAATTCTTTTCAGTTTCCAAGGTTCTACCTTCTAGCAGAAGTTTAGTTACATATTCCTCTAAGATTATTTTTTTTTCTGATATATGTCACAAGCATCACAGGATGTTCATGCTCCTCTTTGAAAGCTGAGATAGAGCTTGTGATTTCCTGGTACTGAAACATATTTGAAACTTGGCTTTAAAACTGGTAATTTTTGCAACACAATAGAAAAAGTAGCATTTAGCTTTATTGCTCTGCAAAATACAAATAGCTCTCAATTTCAGTGAAAACTGATATTGAAAACCTTTTGGGTTTAATACAGTTATTTCTTCCTTACTACTGGAGTCTTTATAAGCCTGCATTTTAATAGTATCTGCAAAACCCCTTGAAAGATAAAAGGCTAGATGAGAGTTATTTTGCCTACAATAACCTAAAGAAAAAGTAAAAAATATCCCTCATAACCTACCTTGGAGGAAAAAGCACCACTTTTTTTCCTCTTTTACATTTACTAAATTTGTAGAATAATTTTATTTCTAATCAGGTATCACTAAAATGTCCCCTCAGGACTACATCTGATATATTTTTTTTCCACAAAATAATTTCTTTTCCATCAGTCAGGAAGTAATTTTCTTCTGTTTGCCAGACACCTTTGGGAGATGTCAGAATTCAGATCAGAAACTGTTTTGATGGAAAGGTGCAAAGTTCAAAGCCAAGAGAGAGAGCAATGTCATGAGGAGAGGTGTAGAAAGGAAGCAACACAGCACTATCCCATTTTGCCTCTAGATGTGTGGTTTTGAGTTTAAAGGAGTGTGAGTATTTCAATATTCTGGCTTGTTAAACCTCAAGTCTTGCTGAAATACGACGTGTACTGCAAGCACTCAATAAACCTAACAACTCCTGACCACTCGGTAGGATAAGCAACATCCTGACTAGCTGGAAACAAGAAACCCAGACTAGTCCCCTAGTCTTCAGCAAATGTGGGGTTTCCTGTGCTCTTGTTTCTTTTACAAAGGCGTCCTTTCACTGTTCTACCTCCAAACATGAATGGCATTGATAAGAGACTGGTGTAAATGCAATTCTCAGCAGTTTTTGTTGAATGCAATAAAGTGGTTACTTAAGCGAAGAGGATACAATATTATTCGAATAAAGATGTAATGTAAATTAACAATACTGAGCTAAATAATGAAGTATAAAGCAAAGTGAGATCATTAAATACCTATGACACTTCATTCATCAATCCAGAATTAGATGTGGTTTGACAATTTTTTACCTGAAATGGTCTTGCACTTGACTCCATAAGCCAGTTTGGGATATATTTTGATCAATATACAGTTGATCAGATCTTCAGGTTAATACTGTAGGTAACTGAGTTTAAATTCTGAAGGAGAAATGTGCATAGTCAGAGTGAAGGGAGCTTTCAGTTCAGTTGGAGCCCTCAAATAAGACAGTGCTTATACCTAGCTGGGAAAAGTACCAGAGGACATCTTCAGACATCACCTCATGATTTCTTTCTTAAAATCTTCCTGAAAGAAATAATTTGAACCAGATGGATTTTCTTTAAAAGCAGTAATACTTGCAATTTTTTTATTTTACGTGCTTACTTAACTCCCATAGCTATCAAACATTTGATCCCTCACCACATTTACAGATTGCATAGACTTAAACAGAGATGATATTTCTTGCTATAGTCTGTTTTGTAGGGGAAAGCTTCTTGTTGCTACTTTTTTGCCTGTAACATCTTAGTACTCTATGATATTTAATAACTGGATTTCCCATCATTAGCTTTGCACTCTTTCAGATAGTACATTTTGCTGGCAAACAATTATTATCTGTCTAGTAATTAGTTTTTCTTCCCTTAGTTTTTTGGGGGTTTTCTTTTTGAGGATAGAAGCTTATTTGTCTTTAGGGTTATCTTTGAGGTACTGACACTTAAATCAGCTGTAGGTGCCATCAATGCTGCTTCTAACTTCTCCTGAAAAGCAAATGTATTTATTATATTTGCTTTTAAGAAATTGTCATCTCTTCAGATAGTTATTCCCAAGAGCACACATCTGATGCAAAGTAAGAAGTGATGCTTATCCTTCTTGGAAACCTGAGCTCGTGAGGATATTCATTTTCTGGAAAGTGGTATTTGATCAGTGCCTGTGATGTATATCAGGTCCCAGATAGTTCAAGCTGACCTTGCTAGCAACTCTGTTTTCCCCCCTGCCAGCTATCTGTCCACTACAGAGCAGCACTGAACCTCATTGATACTTAACTGTGAAGGGAACCAAATTTTTTCCACGTGATCTCTATCTCTATATTAGGTTGTTTCTTCGAAGAATCAATTAATAATTCAGTCAGTCCAGGTGGGTGTGACAGTCACTGCAGTGCAGCACTCTCATGTAGATGTTATGTCACATGGAAATTCCCAACTTCGATGGCACTTGATTTTACAGGTCAGCTTAGGCTGATCCTATCAGATGATCTTCCTGAATAATGAAGAAAGCTATCTGTGTGAAAAGCTTCCACCAAGGAAGCCTTCTAATATTGGACATTAATGATCCTTGTGGGTCCCTTCCAATTCAGAATATTCTGAATCAATCAATCAATTTCGTACAATCACAGAGACAGAAAATATATCACAAGACCAGCAATAGCCACTGAAGCACTGGATGTCTTCTAGTCACATTTTCTTTACATAATGTGGATATTGTGACACGCTTATCCTTTAGAATTTTTCTGGGTTTACTTTTCTTCTTTCAATCAGCAGTTACTGGTAAATGATATCTGGCATGAAATGATAAATTAGAAGATAAACATCTATTACAACTCATAAGCTTGAAATCTGTTTGATTTAAAATTTAATGTACAGATTTTAGAAGCAGATATTTTTACGAAAAACTCCATGTTTCTTTCCCAGACTGATTTATACTCCTAACAACCTAATTGAAAAGCTTCCTGTACTGAGTTTTGTACCCACATTTGTCACACAGCAGTTAGACTGTTTTGTACGTGGCTAATGACCTCGAAGTGAAATTGAAAGGCTTTGCATGTGTTGGAAGATTAAGGCTGAAACCTTAGAAGCTGGGATGTGAACTCTCTAATCCTCAGCAGCATGCTACAAACACCTCCCCCTCTTCCATTCTTTTCCATCCCCTTTTTTCCACTTACATCCTTATAAATAGCTCAGGACAGGGCCTATCCATTTGGGTAGCAACTACAAGAAATGGTGCAGCAAACGACTCCTAACCAAGAAAAACCATTTCTCTAGTGGGCAAAAGAACACAGCTGGATTTCCTTCATCCAAACTATGAGAACAAGAACAAATCTGTAAGCTGAGTGCTGTTAATTTTAAGGATGTGGCTAAAGCAGGCTACAACATGACCTATCTTACCAGTCTCTGCACGGAGAGCAACAGCAAGAAACCACACACACACATACCTGCTCATAACCTGCAGCATTGTGCTACCTTGCCAGATTCCTTCATTCCATGTTTTGAAGAGAAGTTAAAAGACAAGGGCTCCACTCCCAGCAGTGTGTCCAGTGAGTCTGGGTAAGGGGACTGTTACATCCATAGGGAGCTCCGTTGATCTCTCCAGCAGCCAGCACAATATATACCCATACGTGTCAGGCTATAATTATGCTATGAACATGCCCCCTCATAAATCTCCTGCTTCTTCCAGGTCCATTCCCATGTGGCAAGAGAATGGGAATATGTACTAGTTTATACCTTGTATAATTCAACAACTTGAACAGGTTACACAGAGTATGTGTCAGGGTAGGTACTTAGCCTAGTTTGACTAAATGTTCACAGATGCAATTTTTCACGAAGGAAATACAGCTGGGCAGAATTCATCTCAGTAGTTTTACATAAGGATTAAATAAGACAGTCAGTGGAGTATTTGGGAGACAAAGTGAACACGCAGGCATTAATATAGACATGCTTTTGTGGGTTTTAATCCCACTTGTTCCTTTCTGGAATTTCTGGATTTACAGAAGTCAGTAAAAAACCTTAATTTACAGGTATTCTTTTTAAATATCATTCTAGTTTTACTGTTACAGTGAAAAGCTTGAAAGTATGACTGTAACTTCTAGAGCATGTGAATTTATGGAAAAAAGAACTTGGTGGATTAGCTCGGTAAAAATGAAGGACAGAGGGAGTTTGACTGGGGAATCTATACTAAAGAAGTCACTACAAAAGCCAGCCAAGGATATGAACACCTGTCTGCTCCTGTTTCAGCTGTGCCAGCTCCCAGTCACACAGCACCGTTCCTTTGCTGCAGGTCATTGTCCTGCATGACTCCTCAAGTGAACTTGGCATCACATATTTTAAGAGCTCCTGCTTGGATAGTTTCAATCAACCAGAGTCACTTTGTCTGTACCAGCACTGCCAATAGCTCTGCAGGGACATTCCCAGTCCAGGGGAAGCACAGATGAGAAGCCAGTGCAGAATCCAACTCTCCAGCCAGTACAGTGGCTCTCGTGGTGCCTAAAATGCAACAGATCTTTAGTTCTGATTTAGTTTTTCTTTATGTTTATAAGGAGTTCAGGGCAGTTAAATAACTGCATCAACTGGAGGTTGTTTTGCTCATGAGGATGAATGTATTTTCAGGACTATTATTTTTTCTGAAAAAATAAGATATTCTATGTTATAATTTTTCTATTAGTCCTAGAAGTTTTTATATTTAAAACAAGCTTCTGTACACATTCTGTTGCTATTACAATTTTAAAATACTTCAGGAGTATAAAATTAATAGTAGTGAACTTCAGAAATTCATAACATATTGACTATATGTACAGTACGGAGTTAAGTGATGCAAAAATATGTGCTGCATTTCTTCATTTTCTTACATATAGTACCTGTAGCATTATCTATATTAGAAGTGCGTTCTACCTCATATGTGCTGACTAGGTGACTTTGATATTGGTTTGAAACAGGTGTTAATTACACGTATGTGTAAAGCTGTCGGTTTTTCTGACAGCACTCACAGTTTTCCTTTTTCAATACATGGTTTACAGGCTGTATTCAATCTTCTGCCACTCTTGTCCTTAGCAAAAGTGTGTCTATAAAGGGAATTAGCACTGCAGGAAAAAGTCTGAATTAAGCAATTATTTAGTTAATATTTTACAAGTTGAGTTTCTGACTTAGAGTTTTCTGAAGGGCTGCTGACAACTGTCTGCTCAAGAATGCAAGATATTAAAAAAACCCTAAGGCTTTATTTAATTTTTATATGCTTACATTTTAATACTTTATTTTAATTTAATTTCTTGTCTTTTAAAGAGCAAACCACACAGCCCTAGTTTTAAGTCTGCCTAGACAAACCAGAAATGCTACCCACACAGGTTTTCTGACACACCTGCCTTGTCTCCCCCACCAGCAGGCGAGCACCCTCCAGCACTCATATGAACTGTTTAAAAAACTCAGGCAAAACAACCATTCAGTCAGGGAGAGCCCCAGTCAGAGAGCACATTTTACAAAATCCTTTTTGATCCTCCCTGCCCGTATCAGGAGGGGCAGGCAGTCCCTCGCACATTAATCCGCGCCGTGGGGACACAGTGTTACGTTGCAGACATTTGGGACTGTGACCAAGAAACCTACTTCTTCTGCATAGAGTGCCCTTTGTCTTCCTGCACTGCCAGACTTGTGGGAAAACCACAGCTCTTGCTTTTGGTTTTTTTTGGGAAGTTTTGTTTTGTTCTGGTTTTGGTTTTTTTTTAAGGTTCTTTGTCCAACAAGCCATGAGATCATGTGCAGAGTCTTAGGATCTCCTATTCATCTTAGATATTTAAGTTTGTTACAGTAGAAAATTAAGAGATTTTCACTGTACTAGAAAGGATATGTTGTCAGTTTTTCTCTGTTTCTTTCTCGAGAAAAACAGTCAAGTGTGTATACCAAATACAAAATAAATCCCTGCATGCATTATACTGACTTATGAAATCAGCTTCTCAGCAGTGACAATATCTATCTGCAATTAATGAGAAAAACAAAATTATCAGGATATGGCATACTGAGAAAACTGAGCTGCCTTGTAAGTTTGTTGCTGTAATTCTCCCCCACCATTACATTTGCTTCTTGTGCCCATCTAGTATATTTATTGTATGTATCTAAATGTAGGATGTGAGTTCTTTGCTGCAAAAACTGTGTAGTTGCATAAGTGGCATATTTTGGGCAAACACTCTATACCGAGCTAAATATCTAGGGAATATTCAGTTCCAAAACCAAATCATCTGGTAAATCCGAAGCCTTAAAAGTGTAACTATTCTCCTTTGTTTTGGTAGAATTATTTTCCTGTGCTTCTCAGAGTGCAGCTATTTTCTTGCTCTTATATAATGAGAAGTTGTATACTGCTTCTTCACCACATAGTTTGGCTAGGCATCCCTTCCCAAGTCTAGTTGTTTGGAAGCAGGTATGTTAAGCTGTGCAGGCTTTCCTATTGCTGATGTAAAATTAATTCTGACACTGATCTGCCTTCCCAGGGCCTTGTAAAGTCAACAAGAGCTGAACAGACCATTAAGAAAACAACCATAACAAAATTAACCTCTCTCCAAAAAAAACTCATTGGGGTTCTTTGCTTGTAACTTTAAGACCTTTCTGCTCCAGAGGGAACTTTCTGTCATTCAAGCTGGAATCAGTTCCCGAGGATTGTTGCTTTGCCTGAGAAATGGATTTATTCGCTCAGGCTATTAGAAGGAGGCAGAATTTTTATCTAGTCTTTCATTTTTAACTGATTTCCTTTTTGTTTATTCCCTCACAGTCATATATTCTTGTCATATAATCACTGACTCCATGTCAGGTCATTCTGTCATTTTAAATCTGACTGTTAGAGCAGAGGAAAAATGAGGTCAATAGTTGCTACCATTTTCTTGGGAACTGACAGGCCACATCTGAGGTCTCCCCAGAGAAATCTTCTTTAATTACAAGTTAAGCTGATGTGCCCCCGTGTAGCAGGTAGAATTGAGCAGGATTACTTTTAAAAGGATTGCAGTGATCTGCTTTGATAACAGTTTCATTTTGAAATTCTGATAACAAGCAAGAGGATGGATTATAAATATATGGTGTACACACATAAATAAGACTGTACACAACTGATACATACTGCAAATTGGGCCACAGTAGCCACTCTTCCTTTTCACTCTTCTTTTAAAGCCATATAAGTTTTATTTTAAGCACTGTAATTGGCATGTATTATTTTAGTAATTATTTAATATGATTGCAAAGAACAGATCCAAAAAAAAAAAAGTTTTTTTGAATTAGTGGAAGGGAAACAATGCAAGCAGTGATTCCAGAAAGGGAATTTTTCATCTTGGAGACACTGTGACCCTCAGCCAGGATCAAGCAATGAAAAATGTGTAATGGACTGAATGCTTTCAAGTACTTAAATTATGAATAGATTTTGGGAAACCAAGTAAATATTAATGGATTCTTATACCACTTTTATTCTGACCCATGCAGTTGTAGTACAGAAACCTTCCAAATTCCTTTTCCTTGTACTTAAAAAAAAAAGTCCAAAGAGCTGATTAATTTTGCAAAAGCAGTTTATCTCACAATGATATATGTTCTGACAATAGCGTGACAGGTAAAATACATCTTGCCTCATTTTATGTGAGAAATTAATATTTTCTATGATTCCTAGCAGGTTGTATAGTCCAGAAACAAAGAACTGGTATCTACAATGTTTTCATTAAAATTCTTCTGCCTCTTAGTGCTTACTCTCCTTTGGTATTGATGGTGTTTCAACTTTATTTGAATCCTGACAGAATCCATAAAGCAGATATTCCTCGACCTAGGTCCTTACTCCCATGTGTGGGATGAGCAGGCTTAGCACGAAGCAGGACTACAAAAGCAAGTGAAAATAGACCTCTTATTAAACAAAATTAAAAACCCTAAAGCAGAAGGAGCCTAAATATTAGTGCCATTTATCCAGAAGTGAAAAGCCTGAAGTATGTTAGCTCCTCAGCTGAAAACAGCTCAAACTCCCATTTCCTATGGGAGTCACCAATCATCAACCCACAACTGAAAAAGCTTGAGAGAAAAATGTTTCTCCGGAGTTTCCGGCTTGTAAAGGCCTGCCACACAGAATTGAGGTGCTCACACAGTGCCTGCTTCTGACAGCAACCCCCAAAGCCAGGCAATCCATTTTCATGAGTTTTACACAAAGTAAAATGCTGCACAGCGCACTCTGCAAATACAACTGCACTAAAGCAGTGCATGCTCGTGTTTGGGCTTTCTTCATGTATTATAATTTGGCAGTATGAGGTAGAACTTGCCATTCTACTTCACTAAAGCTAAAACCTAGCATTTTCAGAGAGCCATAAGAGCTGGGATACTTAGTGAAACCTTACAGTATCAAGAGTTAAAACTCAGTCTTTTTGGAGGGAGAAGAAAAAGAAAGCGCAGTATTTTTTGTTAGGAAGAGAGAAGAAAACATAAACACAAAGCTTTTACGGTTTGATCTTCATTTTGTATCATAATTTTTAGAAAGGCAAGTGTTAGGAATGTCCAAAAGTAATTTTTTTTTTCCTTTTAATGCATTGGGTTGTTATCTATCACTTTTTCCAAAACAACCTTATGTGTGAGAAAATTTTATCATTCCCTAAGCTATTGTTTCAGAGAAGCATTGCAGCAGCAGCAGCATGGGTTGCCTATAGATTCACACTTGTAAAACCCAAGAAAAAAATCAGCACTGAGGGTGGATATTACAGCTGTAGGTGAGACAGATTACAGCTGGTGTGAGGTGTGTGCCTGTGCTGCAGTTACAACCATGAGCAGGATGGGGTGCAGGCATGTTTTGGGGAAGACCAAGCACAGCTCATCTCCTTGGGTCACTCTCCCACTCTGAGGTGACCAGCTGAAGCCTTGCTTGGAGCTCAGAAAGCATGTATGTGCTGTTTTGGGGGCAATGAGCAAGCTCACCAAAGGGCTCTGCTTCCTCAGTGTGAGTGGGTGCAAGTACCACATGGGCAGCAAGGCAAAGGCTCTGCCTTTAATAGGCCACTGTTTCTCTTAATGCTCTCTGTGAATAATACTCAAAGAGCTCCAAGATGCCTAAGGAAGGGGTTGTTAAGCAAGCCATGTCCTCTGACTCATATGGAGGCCACCCAAAATCGCACTCCACAGAGGAAGATGTGGAAGTTTCTCAACATCGAAGTGTCAAAGTCATCAGCTTCCCTTTCACCAGAAGGAAAGATAACACAGGAACAGATACTGAAGGATGGGTTGGCTTTCTGCCACTAGCTGCTTTAACAGAAAATGGGAATTAAGTTAGGAGAGGTCTGTGCCAAGTCCCTTCTGGCCTTGCTCTTTTCTGTGGAAGCCTCTATCTGCCCATGGAGCTGTTGTTTTGACTTTCTGGTGTTTCTCCACTGTGGACAATGACAGGGGATGTTTCCTGTGTTCACAGTTCCTATTGCTTTAATATTCCAATCTGATTTGGGAGTGGAAACACCCACAGAAAGTACCTTCAGCACAAGTGGAACTGTATAAAAGTGACCTTATTCACCAGCGACACATGGAGTCCACAGGGATACTTGCCAAAACACCAGTTTCTAACCCCCCAAAGAGCAGAGGTATATATTTTCAAGAGGAAAGCTTTCCCCTTTGAGCAACCTGGTCTACTGGAAGGTTCCTGCCTATGGCAGGGAAGTTGGAACTAAATGATCTTTAAGGTCAAACTACTTGATCTAAATTGAACTCATATCTGACATCTTTTTATGACTTTCTTAACTGCTTGGGCTGACACATCCCTCTAAATTTTTGAGAGTAGTCAGACATCACCAGTATCAAAGAAAAGGGAAAAATTGGAACCAAAGTCATTCATCTCAACATCTGGATTCTAGTCCCTGCTCAGATATATACTAAAGTATTTCTTAAGGAGACAAGAGCTGTAGCTGAAGAAATAAATTCTGAAGTTAACTGCTAGTCTAAGGCTCAGGGCAGATTCAGAATACAAGCTGAAAGTCCACTGACAGATTAAACAGAGAGTAGGTGTGAATGCTGGTGTCCCAGGAACACCTAGCATGCTGGC
>NW_016690203.1:2045920-2077891 GCF_001604755.1 Lepidothrix coronata | reverse complement strand
AACATCTAGGGGTTTCCACCCCTTGGGGTCTACCACTTTTTAGCCTCTGGGGGAAAAATCAAGGTCCAAACCACCACAGGTGCAAATACTGCTGCCAGCCTCCTGCTTCTCAGCAGGCACTGCTGAACCCTGTGGTAAAATTTCTCTGAACAGCAATAAGGTAACAGAACCTTAAATCAAGCCACCTAGACAGCCCAAATGCCATAACTGTTGAAGATAAAATCTCTGGCTACATTTAGCTGTGTCTTTCCATGCTTACCAAACTTCACATCCTTCCATTCATTTTTCATATCAGAAATTGCTAGTCAGTCTTCTTGTTGTGGAATCCACTGAAAACTGCATTTTCTTGCAGGTCATGTAACCTGAGTAGCTACTGAGGGAAAACCTGCAAGGCTCCCTTTCCTTTGCAGCCACCTTTCCCTTATCTTTTCACCCTCAGTAACACCTTCATCAACTCAGCTCTGTCTTCAGGGACTAAATCAGTGCAAGAGAAGGTGTTCAGCACTTCTGGCTGTAATCCTTGTTCAAACAGCTGTTCTCAATTCCCTCTAGAGAAAACCAGCCTATTTGATGGTTCAGTTCCCCCGCCAATTTGCTCTGTCAGACCTGGAAGCTACCAGCCTCACATAGGATGCCAACCTGCAGTCAGTCTTTTCCAAACACATGCAAAAATAACTCTCAGCTGCAAAGATATTGTCCTTTTTTTCACAAAAAATGCTGCATTTGATAATATCTATTGGAAAATATCCAGACATTTGCATATATGTATGCAAGCTTTAGCCATGGAATGAATCATATATTGCATGGTATGAAAAATTAATAGGAATAAAATATGATCTGGGTGAAAAACATTAAAAATAAAATAAATTGTTTTCAGATCAGACATGGGTCTCACTGAAATCTTTTAGAAATACTATATATTTCTAAAATATAAATAGTTCTATTCTGTGTTATCTTCAAAGCTACTTTTGAAATCTTTAACATAATTTACTGACCACAGTAAGAACATCTTTCTTTCCTGGAATGCTTACAGTTTATTGTGAAAGCCTTTAGAAGAAATAGAAAGAGAAAAGAAGCATGCAAAGACCATTCATTTTTTCTTTTCTGTGCTAAAGCTGGAACAGCCTTCTTTTGTTTTTTGTTTTTTCTTCCACCGTACCATATTTTCAGAGATTTTTGTGTTACATTAAAAGGTATTACACAATTTGCATTTCCAAAACAAAGATACACATCTCTCTTTTCTTGAAATTCTAAAAGAATGACTATATATTTAGATGGAGTCACCTGTAGTTCTTTTTCTTAGCTATTCTTGACCATTTTCTGCAAAATAGGAGCATTACGAAACATTTTTCATGTATTATACAGGCACATCTTCAGACTCAGTCCACTAGGAGAACTTTCTTGCTGCAGTTTGTGTATAATAATTCATAAACAGGTCCTTTCTTTAGAGATATTTTTACACATATTTACCCTACAGATATAACACAAAAATCATGAACAATAAAGATGACAAAAACCTTAAGGGTTGTCTGAAGCAATCTGTGGTGGAGAATTGTCCCCTGTTGTACATCTTTGTTCCAGAGTAATTTTAAATGCTCCAAGAAATAAAAAGATAAACAATTTCTTTTATAAGCAGTTCTAGGTTTTACTTTGAGTTCCCTCTGCTTCATTTCATCCACTATTTCAGCCATTCTGGAGCCAGTTTCTGAAAACTTCTTTAATATTTGTGTATTTAAATATGTGCAGGCAGGCATCTAAAATCAGTTTCTTTAAAAGTGCTGGTAAATTCGGAATAATTCGAGTACTTCTCAGTCACTGACTATTTACAGAGCAGAACTCTTCAGGAAATTAAGGAAAAAATGCCATTGAAATAATAAAAATTGTATATATTGTATATATTTTCTATCAGGGTTGTTTAAAATATTACAGTTGCTTCCAGAAGCTGTATTGGAGAGCAGAGGTTGGCACCCACTTCTGTTTTTTCTTTGAAGCCTAAAATGAGATCTCGTTTTGTACAGAGTATTGTGACTTCTGTGTAGCTGTATAAGAACAAGTAACACATTATCTTGGATTTTTGAGACACTGAATGACATGTAGGCTTTTGAATGAAAAAAATAAAAAACAGTAATACAAATGGTTTCCAGACAGCATAAATGAGATTGAATGCAGTTTATGCATCTGTAGGAAGTTTATTTCAGAAAGCTTTTTTGTGTTTCCATTGGATCCAGATAGCCTGGTTTCTAGAGCTATATAAAGAGAAACTTAAATCACTTGAGGCAGTCTTTTCAGTGGGCAGTAGACAATACCTAATGACAGAATGTTGGTATTTTGAGAAATCAAAGGTATTCTGGACAAATCAAAGGTGTTTTGATATTTGCACTGTTTAGATAGCTGTTACTTAATTTTTACATAGGTCATACTACTTTTACTAAAACGACTAGAAAACCAGTAGACATTGGTGTCTCAATGAAGACCAACACTAACAAAGACATAAAAACATAGAACAAGAACTGATATATTTTTTACATACCTGATGGCTTTGAAATTATGTTTCAAGTGCAGTAGCATAAAATATTAATTCACTTATGTGCACTGTGCTACTTATTCACCTATTTACATTTCTGTGCAAAAATACTGAAACTCTGTTGCTTTATTGCTTTATCATCATTGGCATTATGCTCCCTCCCCATCTTTCCATTTGGGTGATTTGATTTGCTCAGACAACCTAATGTCTTTCTTATAATTTTGGGTAAATAGATCTTCCAAAAATCTGTCCAAAATCCTACCAAAATGCTAGCATTGCTAATGCCCAGGGCAATGTCCTGTATGAAAGAAGAAACAACATAAGAGACATGATAATCTTTAGCCTTGTAACCCAAATACCTTCATTGATAAAGGCTATTACAGTGATTTGCCAGAGAGAAGTGAGTTGTCTGAGCGTGTAAATTTGTTCAGACTGGTTTTATTTGCTTTTCTTTAGAAATATGACAGATCATGTTGAGCAACACATTTACATCTGAGCTGCCCACAGGGGCTATTAAGGACATGTTCTAAACTCCAGAAATACAGTATAGACTCTCGTAGCAATGTTGACAAGAAGGTGACAAGTCGGCTTACACAAAATTACCTACCCTTTTTAAAGTAAGAACTATTCCAAACTATTAACACTAGTACTAGGTATATAAACAAATGTATTTTCTTTAACAATCTTGCAAATCACTATCTTGTAAATCTCTATTTTTCTTCCCTTAAACTTAGATAAGCTGTAAAAAAATTGAAAGGGAGGCTAAGGCTGGGACATTCTTAAGAAGTTTATTTGTTTCTCTGTGGTACCTCCTAGAAAAATTTGTAATCTCCAATTATGAAAGACAGGAAACCAGGCACTGAATTGTAGTGCTAATTTAAGTAGATGGGAACAGGGCTGTCAGCTGGTGCAAGTCCCCACTGTGTCATTTAAGCACAATTATGAGGAGGTAGATTTCACTTCAGAAGGGCTCATCTACTCAGCACGCTGTCTGCTCGTCCTAGCCAGGTGTAAGAGGTCAACTGTCACACGTTGGATCAATTAAAACAGTAACCAATGCAAAAAGGAGTCTTGCTGTATTTTGCAGATGACACCAAGTTGGGTGGGAGTGTTGATCTGCTTGTGGGCAGGAGGGCTCTGCAGCGGGATCTGGGAGGCCTGAATCCATGGGCTGAGGCCGATGGTATGAGGTTCAACAAGGCCCATGCAGTTTGCAGGCTTGGGGCAGAGTGACTGGAAAGCTGCCCAGCGGAAAAGGACCTAGACTGGTCGACAGCTGGCTGAACGAGAGCCAGCAGTGAGCCCAGGTGGCCAAGAAGGCCAAAGGCATCATGGCTTGTATCACCAACAGTCTGGCCAGCAGAACTAGGTCAGTGATTGTCCTCCTGTACTTGGCACTGGTGAGGCCACACCTCAAATCCTGTGTTCAGTTTGGGGTCCCTCACTACAAGAACGACATTGAGATGCTGGAGTGTGCCCAGAGAAGGGCAACAAAGCTGGGGAAGTGTCAGGAGCATAAGTCTGATGAGGAACAGCAGAGGGAGCTGGGGTTGTTTAGCCTGGAGAAAAGGAAACTCAAGGGAGACTTTGTTCTTTACAGCTACCTGAAAGGAGGTTGTAGCAAGGGGGGGGTCAGTGTCTTCTCCTAGGTAACAAGCAACAGGACAAGAGGAAATGGCCTCAAGTTGTGTCAGAGGAGATTTAGATTGGGTATTAGGAAAAATTTCTTCACTGGAAGGGTTGTCAAGCACAGGCTACCCAGGTAAGTGGTTTTGCCACTATCCCTGGCGGTATTTAAAAGACACGTAAATGTATTAAGGACATGGTCTAGTAGTGGACTTGGCAGTGCTGGGTTAGTGGTTGGACTCAATGACCTAGAAGGTACTTTCCAACTGAAACAATTCTATGATTCCTTTCTTTTTTCTTTAACATCTTCCTTCTGCTCTTTCTTTTTTAATACTTGAATTCCTCCATCTAAGTGCTAGATGCACTAATTTCAATTTCAATGCAACTGAGAGTAGTTTTCTCTACAATATTTTAATATGAAAGGAATATACATTTTTTTTACTTTTTTACTTTGTTCTTAACATGTAAGATTTGTTTATATACTGTAAGCATGAAAGCAGGTAGCTTTGTATACTCATTCCTACAACTCACTTGAATCCATTACAGTATTTTTAACAAAGCAGTCTGTTAAGTCTAACCACAAAACCATCAAGCACAGGAGTGGCTCTGTTTCAAATAGCTGAAGCAGGTGGGCACATCACAGGCAAACAGCATTTCCCAAACGGCAGTGTCTTCATCATGAAATAACAGCAGAGCAACTGCATAGCTCAAGGATGTAAAAATGGCAGCAGACTGTTTGCCCAAGTCTGGAACCTGGAAACTGAGTCACCTCCTGTAACAGAAGCCATCATTAGGCTGCTAAGGAAATTGTTTGAAGTTCAGAAAATGCCTTTCTCTAGGGGCAGTAGCCAGGACACTTTCCTAAAGGCTAGATTAGTGTCCTTGGTGCTGCAAAGTATGAGAAATCTTTTTGTATCATGAGTCACTGGTTTCATGCTCCTCCTTTTGAGCAAGTCCTTTATTTTTTGCTCTAAAAAATAATATATACTTATAGTTTTGGGGGTTTTGCTGGGTTTTGCTTTAAGATAAGATAAATGGAGCAGCACCTTGCAGAGACAGACATTTACAGCCTAGGATGCTGCAAAACCTTTTGCTGCCACATATTCACATAAAATCTGTCCACTTTGAACAATCCAAGGATCAAAATGTAAGAGTGGAAGAAACAGAAGGAAGGGGCTTGGAAGTGCCAGGAACTTGTCTTTGTTCAGACCACAACCCAGTCCCAGCAAAGGATTGCAGAGACCAGGGATGGACCTTCCAGGGTGCAAATATGGTTCTTCATGGGCAAATCTGCTAATGGTGTCTGCAGTCCAGGTTGTTGTGGAGATACCTGGCATTCAAAAGCACCACAGCCCATTGCCCTGCAGAAATGCTCACTTTGTGTCTCTCTCCTCATCTTGGCTGCATTTGCTCAGTGCTGAAATTAATTCATCGAGCACAGTAGGGCACTGTTGGGAGGAAGAGAGGAAGAACCTGGCTGACCTCAGGTTGTGGCAAAGAGTTGTTCAGGCAACAGCATGCAGGAAGCCACTGCTCAGCACTGGTGTCTGGAAAGAAATGTTTTGGAGAGGTCACAAATCCAACTGAGGGAAGGACTGTGTTGGTCATGGCTTAGCTCCCAACTCAGTCACAAAGAGACACAGATTTGCTAAAACTGTCAGCTTAGCAGCTTCATTGACTTAGACCTCGAAACACAATACCTCTGTAATGTAACCCTGCCCTTCCTGCCGCCCTACATGGGCTGAACTTCATTGCTGGAGCTCTAGGTTCTTCTGTAGACTTTTTTTTTAGGAACTTGGGGACCGATTTAGATAAATCTCAGTTGGCTCACCTCAAAAATTTGCTTCTTTAAGCGTAAAGCATCGAGATATTCAGTTGATGTGCTGTCACTAGGCTGGTTGCAACCAGGCAGTTTTGTGAAGCATACCAAAGGAATGGCCAGCTCCTCTCTGCAAAACAAAACAATTCAGTTGAGGAAACATAACAAAAACAAACACAGAAGCATCTTTATTAGAGTGAAAACTACATCCACCACAGATGGCTTTACTGTGATACTTGCTGTTTTTCATTTGCAAAACTTTAATTTCTCTTCTTAAAGAGTTCTGGTTTGGGCAGTTTCCAGTAACAAGGCTTCTACTGTTATCTAGACACAATCTGCCCTAAATTAATTTTTAAGAAGGTTTGTTTTTTTTTTTTCAGTATACGTGATGTTGAGTAATTTGGAAATACTTGTGCATGACACATTTTTTACTAGTTTATTGGAGATTTTTTCTTAAATGTATTCTCTATGTGAGCTGTGAGATAATGTCTTTGTCACATATCCTTTTCCATATTTTTTAGGAGACCCTGAAAGCTTTTGACCGGGAAGTAAATGAGTTTGTGGACTATATGTTTGGACCTCGAGGTAAGCTGCTCCACTTCCATTTCCCATTTAGCAAATAACACCTTTACAGATTACCACTCAAAAAAATTCTAATAAATCTTCTATCATTGAAAATGTAAACCAGGCAGAATCACAGTATTTGCAGGAACACACCATTGTGGTAGGAAATCTATCAATGCACTACAATTATAAAAAGCAAATAGATTTTTGTTTTGAGTATTTGACATAATATTATCTGTAATATAATTTAAAACCAATCATAGATTATACTGAAGCTGAAGAAGAAATGACACACAATTTTTAAAATTTTTTTTAAGCTTAAAGAAAAGTCACTAGATTTGGGATTCCTTTGTTTCTGAGAATATCAAAGGAATTCAATTTTACATCCTAATGTGGAATAAAAACCTGAAAGACTGGATCTTTTGGAAAGTAGAAAATCTGTTTTGGGACTGATTCTTATTCATAATCCAGTTTGTCCGGTCCAGCTACTTATTAAATTGCCTTCAGGATCACATCCAAAATTTCAATAAACCAGTAGACTGGATAGAAGAACAGATGCATTTGTCAACTTCCTGTTATTGCTTTCTGGCATAGTTTGGACAAGAATAACCTAAATAACTGTAGCTTGGAGGTTCCTCATGCTTTGTTAGGACTGAAACAAGTAATGGCAAGAAACACCCAAACCTGAAATAGGACTGCAGATGAGGATGGAGCATCAAAGTCAGGGCTAAGAGAGCCAAGCAAATAAAGGAAAGGGGTGAGGCAGGAGCTTAGACAACACAGTCTTCAGAGAAGGTCCCTGCAAGGCCACCTTGCTCTTGATATGGCTGGATTTAAACATTCAACTTCAGGAATTGGCTTGCAAACTTTTTCCCGTGGTTAAATCTGGAACAGCTGCTCATGTGGATGGACATATTGTTATGGATTCCTGATTTGTTGAAGTAATGTCCTCCATTTCCCAGAAATAATTCTTGCTTAATTAGAAGGAAAAGGGAAAGGTATTGTGTTCGTAAAACCAAGAAATTCTCATTTTTCATAGCTGGCTGGCTGGCTACAAAATCTTTTTCATCCTCTCTGCAGTAGATATGAAATTTAAAAGAAAGATTTCCAGTGAAGAAACACTGAAGAGCTTGGGAACAGCAGCAGAAGTGGTTAAAACAGAACAGATTTAATTAATGGCTTCTACAATAGTACATTTAACAAAGAATATTAACAATATTAATATTAACAAAGAAATGTGATCAGAAGAATAAAAGTACTACTTTTTTTGTTGTTGGTGGTGGTTTTTTGTTTTGTTTTGTAAGGTTTTTTTGTTTGGTTGGTTTTTTTGGTTTTGTTTGTTTGTTTGTTCGTTTGTGGTTTTTGGTTTTTTTTGTTTTTGTTTTTGCTTTTTCCCCAAATGGCCATGATATTCTCTTTCATTCCTCTTTTCTTATTGGTCCAGACAAATTGTCCAAAGGAATGAACTGTAGATAATCCAATTCAGAATAGCACACAGATCTCTTTGGGCTTTTAGAAAGCCCTTCAATTAAACAAGTATTATTTGTATTGCTTGCCAAGTACATCACCATCCTTCTCCAGACAACAGTGCTGAAGATAGCATTTGTTTGTCCATGCCCATGCCTCTTCACTCTGATCTTTCATTTAACTGGTGGTAAAATGACACAGTATCATACATTTTGTGAATAACATAGCTCCCTCCAGTGTGTTCATACACATAAATAATTCATATAAATAATTCACAATAAACTGCAAACAGTTTTAAATTGAATGACTTCACAGATGAATATCTAATGAATTTGAGAGCTTCCCCAAACATCTAAACCCACAAACCATTCCCCTTCTTTCTGTCCACCAATTTTCTTCTACAATATCCAATTCATATAGCAGCAAGGGGACTTAAAAGTATAGATTTTATGTACATAGGTATGATATATATACATATATATTTTGTACCTTCATTCACTGGTATCAGCTGGGTTTTGTACACAGATTTACCTCAATGTTTGCTTTTGAAGTAGCAGATGAAGTCCTTTGGGTCAGGGAATAGAAGCCATATAGATGCCCACCAGTTGCATCTCTTAATTTGTTCATTGATATTGTTCGTAGGCTCAAGGCAAATTGAGAATGAATGAAATAGTTCGATTGTTCTGTAAGGGATCTTTTTTCCAGAGTCACCTTCATCTGCAGAGTATTGTTTGGTATTATGAAAATTAAGGAGTATTGAATTGCAGGAGGTAAATCTAGTTAACTGGTTCCTTGTGAAAGAAACAGAGGTAATCAAGAAGAGATATATTTTATTAAAGTTATGATAAAGTAATAAGCACTTCTCCTCAATAGAGTATGATCTGTAGCAAGGCACTGGTGCAAAACCGTCTACTCTCTGCACCTAAAAAGGTCTGAATCTACTCAGACACCAACTGGCCAACTTGAATCAAACAGAAACTTGAATCAAAATGTTTCTAAACCTCATTGATAAAAGCCTGATACCTTTAAAGAGCCTGGGAGGCCTGCCACTCATTTCAAAGGAGCCAAGATTTCACCCCAAGGGTTTGGCACATCATGGCCAGTGACCGTGAATGAGCCTATTCACAGACTGATCAGAGCTTGTGGGCACCTGCTCCTTCCCGTACTGTAGTCCAGTGCTTTCCCACTGTGGCTTTATTCACTGCTTTGGTCTCAATCTCAGCTGCTGTACAAGTTCAATATTGTAAAAATAATCCTTTCTGCTATTGACAGCGTACTTTTACAGTACTTGAACACAGAGATTTAACTGTCAGTCAACAGAAATACTTTTCATCTCTCCTTCTTCTGATAACTTCTTTTGAAATACATTCCCTTTCCTCCCGCTTCCTGACATATAAAATCCTCCCTCCTCTTGTCATTCAGGGATAAGCGGAAGTGGAAACAAAACAGTCACATTCCTTGGCTGCTGTTTATAAACCACTCTCTTCCAGTAACTGTCTTACACTTCAAGGTATTGAGGTCATGGTGGACAATGGTCAGGAAGGCTACATGTTTTAACAATTTCTCTTGAATCTGAAATAGTACAGAACTTAAAAATACTTAACATGGTGACCTGAACAAGCACACTAATTGTGCTTTTGTATGGATCAGCCTCCATGCTTGTGGCCACTCAGAGCAATATGGAAACTTTCTGAGGTCATGCTGTGGCAGAATTTAATTCTGTTTAGTTTAGTTTGTATTCTGAACCCTTCCAAGTACTTTTCCTCTTTGAGCAAACATGAGGTTCCGTCATCTAATAATGCCAGTTGGCGTTTTTGCACATAACCTTTATGCACCAAGTGTTGCAATCCTGGGATGGGAGACCTTTCCTTAGATAGCAATCTTGCTGACATGACTGCTTTCTACATCTTCATTTAGGATACCAATTAAATAAATGAAATCCTTATGCTCCTAAAACATATACTCCTAAAACATCAACACGTACATGCACAACCTTTACCTGTCCTATGACTCAGTCCTGTTAAGAGCCAACTTGGGAGTAGAATCACCTCAAAAACATTCATTCCAGAGTTTCAGACATGGCTTGTGAGCTTTAAGAGGGTATTGGAAGGGTTTTATTATCACACTGAGGTGATCCTAATAAGCACTGAGATCCAAAGACAGAAAAGAGGTGTTGTAGTTTGGTAATGCACAGCAAAGCAAGGCTACCCTATAAGGATGGATTGTGGTTTGTAATAGGCAGTTGTGCTGTTGTGACTACCCACACCTCTCTACTCCTAGAGGTTTTTGGGAGTCCAAAATGGAGAGTCAAACCCAGGAGAACATTGGACTTCCATGGTAGTGTGGGCCTGGTTGAAAGTCTTTCCAGTGAAAGAGCTAACATCCCTTGTGGAATCCAAATTCAACAGATGAATGTTACAGCCACTGCCATGGAAGCAAGGGGAGAAGTGGAGGAAGAGTGTAATGAAAAAGAAAACTGATGTTCATAGCCTGGTTCATAAGTAGGTTACTCTAACACACTTAAAATTTCACTTTACATATACCTGTATGCATATACTTCTAAGGAAAGAATAGTTAGAAAGAATACAGTACAGCAAAATTGTAATCAGTTGTTAAATGCTTGGGCACATTTGCTTTGTGTGTCATCCATTGACCAGTCCTTTCCAAATTCAACACAGGCAGAAAAACAGTAAAATATTTTTTTCATGCACTGTGAATACCCTTTCTTTTACAATTTTTAACATAATCTTGGTTCTTTGTAAAAAATAAACTAAGTAATTTAAAACATTTTCTAAGAGCAAAAACATCTTCCTAAAAGCAAAAAGAACTACTTTCTGTGTGACCTGCACAATAGTTCCTCACTGACTTCTTTCTTCACTTACTTCTCACTGACTTCTTTCTTCACTTACTTCAGAAGTCGTGACAGATTTAGAGTAAATTTTCTGAAAACTAGCCATGATACCCCCTTGTTCTTTTCACAGATAAATGGCTGAATATTGTTGCTGTGGAAAATTAACTCTAGATTTTCCTCCATCATGGGGAAAAAAAAAAAGAAAAGAAAGCACACTCCTTTTGCTCTTGACATACAGTTGCTCATATGACAACAAAGTTGTGCCTCCAGATTGGCATCTAGGATTAGGCTTTGCTCATATACACTGAACTATCTGATTACTGCCAATGGGATTACTTGTGTGAATAAGGCAAGCAGGATTTGACCTTAATATTTCATTTTAGGACCAGGCAAGTAGGACAGAAACTGTGAGAAAGCAAGCCCTTGCCCAGACAAAGATCTTTGATAACCATCAAAGTGCATGTTTGCCACTTGCTTTTTGTATTTAATGTTTTGGAAGAGTCCTCCCCCTGTATAAATATTTTCTAGTAAATGTTATATACCTTCCTACCTTTATGGAAAGTACAGAATTAAAATAACACATGACCTGGCAATATTACACGCATATTTTGTATATAACACTATCTGCAAATTGTCCATTGAGCAGATTAAGATAGGATTTAAATAAATACTAAGTTAAAACACTAGATTAAATTTTTAAGCCTATAAGAATGTTTTTTTTTTCCATTTTCTCTTTACTATTAAAATGAGGTGATTTAAATGACCTTAAATTATTAGGAAATTCCATGCAGTTTTCAGCCCACATTCTCTGAATTCACATGCAATTTTGGTGAGGTGAAGTGAATGGATAGCTCTTGTGAGCAAAGCATGGCAGATTACCTCTCATGTTTTTAAGCACAATTTTGCATGATGTATTCTGACTTACTTTAGCAATACTTTACCACAGCCTTCTTAATTGCCTGCTCTGTGTGATTTTTTTTTAGATGCCAGAGTTAGAGGATGGTTCCTTTTGGACTCTTACCTTCCCACATTTTTCCTTACTGGAGCATATCTACTCTGCATATGGCTGGGCAAAATGTTCATGAAGAACAGGCCTCCTTTCTCTCTCAGGGCTCACCTCATTGTGTATAACCTTGGGATCACACTGCTCTCCTTCTACATGCTCATAGAGGTAAGTGTTCTTCCAGGCAGTGAGGATGAGAAAGGTGAGCAATACACAGTTTTTAGCAGAAATATCTTAGTGACAGGTAGTTTTGCTAGGAAAGTTAAAATCAGCAGCAAAATAAACTTTAAGATCAAAAAAAGGCCCTCAGCAATTGGACAGTGAGCTGTACAGTACTTTCTCATCTTAGATCTTGGCATGTTTTGATCATCCTTCCTGAGCTACAGTCCACACCTGGGACAGCTGGCTGCTACCAGGACTGCATCTACAAGCATAAATTTGAACCTGCAACAGGCACTCAGTTCAAACATGCCTACACCTCGTTTTTCAGCACCCATGAAAATGCCCATGGATTGTGTTTCATTCATATGACTGTCTATGGAATGGTTTTGCCATGTACAAATGCTCATTCTTAAATATGTACAGATTTATATATGAGAGCAAATACTGATTTATTTATGGTATTGACAATTCAATGTTATTTTTCTGCTCTCGTGACTAAGAAGCTTCCCTCATATAGTCAGACAGTCAGAGACAGATTTTAAAAACTTACCACTTTATTGAAAAGCAAGTGCTGTGGAGCTTGGAGGCTGAATATGGTCATATAGATTATTTTCCAAGTACTTTTCAGGAAGGAACATGCTCACACAAATCAGGATCCATTCAGAACCAAAAGAGTGGTTTGAATGCATCTGATGATTTTGCAACAACAGAGGACTCAAACTGTGCTCCTCAGCAGACGAGTGTTTTCACCTCCCCAGTGGGGAGCAGAAGCCAAAAGTCACTGTTTGGATATTATCTGGGAGCAGCCCATTCTCAGCCTTTTAATAACTGAGATACTTCTAATATTAAGGTGATAACATACACTACCTGTGGCCCTTAAAAACAAACACTAGAAGACAAAACCCACGAAACATTTTCTGACTTGGCTTAAGAAGTAACCCCAGGCATGCGAAGCCCTGGCTGAAGGATGTGCTTGATTCCATGGTGTGACCTGCAGAGGTGTGAGCTGACACTGCTGTGTTGCCTGCACAGCCTCATGGCATTTCTCGCTCCCTGGGCTCTCGGCCACAACAGCAGTTTCCACGAGAAATACAAGGATTAACTTGTTCTGTCAGTGGGACAAGAAACTTTTCAGAGGCCAAACAGGACTCCGAAAGATTTCAAGTTTTAAATTAATTTGAACTAAACACCAAGTTATTGGCCTGGTCAAAAGGCTAAGCGGCAGTTCAGATTTGTGCCCTTGTGCAAAGGACTGATTGTGCTACACAGAGCTTCATCCTGGTTGGAGCTCCAGCTGGCTTCAGAGGCTGCTGCAGTGTCTGAGAGTGCAGGATAAGGTTTAGAGCAAAGAAGAAACAACTACAATTGCTGGGAGGTTTGATGACTCCATAATGATTGTCCTCTAGAATTTAAATTAGTACTTTGATGTTTAAATCTCCATTTTGCTTGAAGGTATACAGATAACTGGCTGCAGTAGCAGGACTCAGCAAAAAGGATTAACTGAATAGAAAACAATACTGCTGCTCCCTTCCCCTTGCAGTCTGATTTGGCCTGCCACAAATAAATAAATGAAAAAAACAAAGAAAGTTTTAGCAGGTCTCACTTGTATGAATGAAGCAAACTTGGTTTCAGCCACCTTCACATCCTTTTAGGAACTGTATTTAATCAGCTCCCATTCAGCTGCCTCACTGATCTGTCCTTCCTGAGGCTAACTTTTCTGCAGACAGTCACTGAGTTGTGTTAGTCCTCAAATTAGTCCCTTGATACCTTGATTCTGAGTCTGGAGGTTGCTGATTTATACCTCCCAGATTGCAGCTGGGCATGGCTGGCAGTGCTAACTTGTAGCTCCACATTCTGCATTTTTTGGGAACCCAGGGAACGTGATAACTGATTGACACTGCCAGCTATTTTACTGCAGATTTCCCTCTTAGCTCTGGACTGACAGTAAGGCTGGTTTTACACTGTACAAAACACACTTCCATAATAGTGGCTCTGTATTTTTCGTAGTCTAGTTGCCTGGCTCCTATCACAGCTTCTCCTGTAAAGGAGCAGAAAGGAAGTTAAGACTTGCAGACCTGCCTGAGGTAGCTTGCACATCTCTGCTGAAGAAAAACAGGCAAATGGGAGAGCAGAAATCATCTTCAGTACAGAATAAATTCATGGTGACTCAGTATTTCAAAATGTCGAATTTCCAAAGCTTCTCTTTGCCCCTTATTCTCTCTGTCTGTTGGGGACATTAAGCTCTTTAAGGCAAGAGTTACCTATATTTAGCACATTCTGCACGGTGGTTTCTTATGTAAACCAGTTGATCCCTCCAGAGAGTATGATTCAGGATTAATTCTTAGTTAGACACATCTATAATAGTTGTTTTATTCCTCCATCGTCCCACTGCATCTAAACCCCTCTGGTCTCTGTACCACAGATGATCACAAAATAATAACCTCTACAATAGAGATAAAAACCAAAAAAAACCAAAAACAAAACCAAAAGAAAATCACCACCCCAAAAAAAACAACAAGCAAACAAAATCCACCCAGTAATGGGTATTGTTGTTCTTGTCTCTTCTTTGTTTTGTTTATAAGGTGCCACACACCATTTCTTGCAAGAGCACCAGAATGTGGTGGTTGCTTCTTAGACATTCAAAAGAAAAAAATATCTTGTTCAAAGGAAAGGGTGTATCTCCAAATGCAGACTATCTCATATGAGGAATTTAACAAGAAACATCGTAAACCTGCTGATGGGAGTACTTGTGCTTCATTTTTTCATCTCCTCACTCTCATCTCCTGACTAGTTTAGCTGTCCCTTAATGACAGTTGATTTGTACAGCCTCAAGGCAGGAAAACAAAGGCTATGGCAAAAAGTCATAACAAAAGGGCTATTTTTAAATCTCCAAGGGCAGATTCCTCTTTTGAGCCAGAACTCCATGCACTGCACCATAGGCATGAACTATCTGGGAGCTGATTTTAGCTCTATGAGCTTTGAGGTCAACCAATCCGCGAAGTACTTGGAGGAACAGCTCCAGGACAACTCTAAGATGTGCCATTAGCATAAGGTCAGATACCCCTACTATCCCCCAAGGACAAGGTCTAAAGATAAACAGCTCTGCCCAGCTGCCCCCATCCTACTGAGACATCTCAAAATTTTTGTGTCAAAAAGGAGTTAGGTGCCTCTGAAGGCCCACCAGAATGGAAGTTTATTAGACATTAATCTAGACTTTTTAGTTTGGCAAATAGATTTCATCGAAGTTGTCAAATGCACTTACCTCTCCCAATTAAATGTGACGCAGAAGTGGGCACTTGGTTTTGGAGCACTTTTTTTTCAAGTACCTGAAGCTTAGACACAAGTACTGTGCTTAAATTAGGCTGCAGGTGCACTGATGGGGAGGCAGAAGACAATTCCTTCCATCCTTGCTGCTACCAAAGAAACCTGCTTAAGAAGTGTGTTATTGGTTGTGTATTTCTCTGTACCATTAAGCGTTCATAGCCTCAGATAACTCTACCAATCCAACAATTTCTAGCAACATGGCCAAAAATCTGCATAAGGAAGAACAGCCACCACCTTTTTATTTTTATAAAAATCAAAACTTTCAACAATTTTACTGACGTAACATGTGCCATTTCTCTACACAAATCTCTGCCTAAGATCCTGAAAGTACCAACTATGAGCAGAAAATCAGCTTATTGTGAAAACCAGTCATGTCTGTGAATAACCACACTTCAGGCTTTTTGTCTGAGGCACCAGAGGCCACAGGATAAAACTGTCACAAGTCCAGTGATATATTAAAACTGCAAACACGGGAGACCAATGCTGATCTCTGAATTCTGAAATTACTCAGGTGAGGATACTCTCTCTCATTAGTAGGAAAAGGCATAATCTCTGCCAAGGTCTTAGGCTGCTTTCCCCAGCAGTAAGTATCACTTCTGCCCTATTTAAATTAAATCTCAGCTGGTCATCAAGGTCTCACCCAAGTCCTTTTGTTGATCAGGCACTGAGAAAACCAGGACACTGGCACCATTTGGGTCAGATTAAAAAAGAGATCTAGAGATATGTGTCATTAGCATAGTGGTGGCGTGATGTCTCAAGCTGCCTGTATCCCCAGATAGCTTCTCAGACTTATTACAAATCCACAGGATTTGTAAGCAAGCAACCACATCCATGTGAGAAAGGCAGGACTTGCATGTGAGGGCCCCTGGATTCAAAGCAAAGAGAAAAGAGCAGTACTCACAAGTATTGCCAGCCTAGTACATTAACCTTTCTAGAGAAACCAGAAGAAAAGTCTTTTACCTTACAGGATTAAATAAAATAAAAAGCAGTAAATCAACTTCACTTTACCTGTTTCTAGGAGCTGAAAATTCATCCCACAGTAAGTCCAAATTCTGAATTATAGTCACAACTTGCAGATTTATAAGTGACAAGGTGGTGTGAAGATTCCCAAGAATACCAGAATTGCCTTCTGTGTATCCTCTGATAGCAGGGATAGGTCAAAAGCACAGTGCTGGTATGACCAGGTCCATCAGCCATCATTTTTAATCCTACACACTGCAACTGAGACTACATCTCACAGATTACTAGTAACCCAAATATAATGCCCGAATTTGGCATAATGGGATAAAACAAAAGGAACAAACCGAAAAATAGAAGGAGCACTTAGACTCTGTTTTATTCCATCATTACAATGGCTGACATCAGAAACATTTGCTTCCTAGCTGTGCAAGTGTTGAAAAGGTAGAGCTTGTGTAGCAGAAGTTCTAAGAAAAGCTTTAACAGTGCAGATGATGAGGGAAGGTAAAATAGATACAGATCCTAGCCAATTTCAACTGTCATGGAATTTTACTATAGAAATCCAACATAATCTTGCTTTTGGTGGGTTTTTTTGTTTGTGTTTTTTTTTTTATTTAAGATTGTGATAAATTATTGTTTTCTCTCTTCATTAATTGTTCAGAATTTAACAAATGTAAATTAATTACGGAAGTAGGGAATGATTCTAGATCTATAAGGATTGGTGCTTAAGGTGAAGGCTTCCTTGGAAGTATTTCTTTAATTAGTACAGAAAGACTGTCTTAACCTTAGGGAAGCAAGAGAAAAAGAACAAAGTGAGAAACCAGAAGAGATCAGGTGCACTTCTCTATCATCTGAACAAGGGACAAGTGAGAAAAAAACCCCTAGACAGCAAAAGGTCACCAAGCAGTGAAATGTAAGGACAAGAGCAAACAGCTCTTTTGAGCAAGTACGAACTTTGAGCAAACAAATTACCAGGTGTTCCTCTATCTTGATTGAATAATTTGTTTGGAGAGCTGAGGAGCTGACTTTGCTGTCCTTGCCTGCAGTTATTCCAGTTGGACGTGTTGTCCTCACTTCTCAGTTTTCATCCTCTGTGTTCTCCATGTCTTTCATACTGACCTTTCTGAGCTCTGCATTTAGGTATAACATTTAACCTCACCATCAAAAAACGCAGTGCCCTGGATCTCACATGCACATTCAAATAGAATTCAGTAGAACTTTACTGGAAATCGAGAGTAAAACTTCTTATGTTGAGGTTTTTCACAATTACAAATCTTCTGATACCGTCACTGGTACCACAAAATGACATACGGGAGCTACTCAGAACAGATATAATAGGGTATTTCCTATTCAGTGCCTGTTTTTGTTTGGCACAACACTGCCGCTAAATTATTACATTTGGGGAAACCAAGGCACTGACCAAGTAGCAAGGCTGGGACTAGGCTTCTGGAATTACCTAGTCTGAGGCTGAACAATCTAGCCCAAGCTGCTTCCCAATAGTGTTTATAGTGTTGCCAGTTTATCCCTGAGATCTTCAAGGCACAAGAGCAGCAATTTGGAAACTCAGGCTGTCCTGCACCTTAGCTATCCATCTAAAATCTAGGGTTATACCATAATTCTTGGGGTCTTGCCTAAAAATAGGCAACCTCTACAGAGAGGTATTGTCCAGCAAATATTATTCACAGATGATTTTACAATTTAGTGTCCTAGCCAAAATAAACTGCCTTAAAGCTTTCTAGGTATTGTTTAAGACTGATTTAATGGTAAATTGAGGGTGATTAATGGTTCCTTTCTCTGTTCATTGAGTTATCATGTAAAAGTGTGATGGTCTCAGTAGCATTGCAGTGTGCTTCACTCCAGCCTCTTGGGGATAGCAAGACAATTCAGATGTTGCATGCTTGTGGAAGTGAGTCATGTTACAGGAAAAGAGCTGATTTCTCCCTTTAAAAACCAAAAAAAGGAAAATCATGTGAGATTATTAGCATCTCCTCTCTGTTTTTAGACACTGATAATCTTCTCAGGTATTCCATGCTAAAATTCATTAAAAAAAAAAAGTAATTCCCCTCTCCTTCCTGAGACACTGTACTGATTGTTTGGTTAGACTCCCTTGGGATGTGGCCATCAGAAAACTGCTTTTAGAACTGTTTTGTCCAAATCTAGAGATCCAGGGAGGAGCTGCCATTCACAAGGACTAACAAAAGTCTCCTATGGCCAAGGGAAGTGATTCACTACGCTTCAAGTTAAACCCTTCTTTTTGGTACATAGACATATTAGGCTCCTTTACTTAGTTTAGCAGGACTGCCATTGTTTGAGAACAGTGGTCAGATCAAGTTGTTTTAATTGGCCTGAGGGCTGGAGTGCCTTAGAAAACCCAGTAAAACACCATACCCATAATAATGTCAAGGGGCATCTTGCTCTGTTTTTTTTCACAAGAAGGACATTAATGTTCATCCTCCCACTCTACACTTTGAAGAGGAATTTTAATTTTTTGAATACTAAGTCCATTATTAGTTACTGGCTTTCCTTCTGAGCTGTTTCCATATAGATAGACGATATACTGGATAGACTATTTCAGTTGGAAGGGACCTACAGTGACCACCTGGTCCAACTGCCTGACCACTTCAGGGCTCATCAAAAGTTAAAGCATGCTGTTGAGGGCATTGACCAAATGCCTCTTGAACACTGACTTGAGACTGACTGAGGCTTGGAACTTTGACCACCTCTCTAGAAAGCCTGTTTCAGGGTTTGACCACTCCCATGGTAAAGAAATGCTACCTAGTGTCCAGTCTAAACCTCCCCTGCCTCAGGTTTGAACCATTACCACGTATCCCACCATTCCTGTCTCTGGATCCCAGGGAGAAGAGCTCAGCACTTCTCTCTTCACTTCCCCTCCTCAGGAAGCTGTAGAGAGCAATTGAGGTCACCCCTCAACCTCCTTCTCTCTAAACTAGAGAAGCCCAAAGTCCTCAGCTGCTCCTCCCAGGACAGGCCTTCCAGCCCTGTCACCAGCTTTGTTGCCATCCTCTGGACACACTCAAGGACCTTCACATCCTTCTTGAATTGTGGGTCCAAACTGCACACAGTGCTCAAGGTGAGGCCGCACCAACGCTGAACACAGTGGGATAATCCCCCCTCCTGACCACTGGTTGTGCACCCCAGAACATGGTTTGCTCTCTGGGCTGCCCGGGCACACGCTGCTCACACTGAGCTGCTGCTGACCAGCACCCCCAGATCCCCTTCTGCAGGGCTGCTCTCCAGCCACTCCTCCCCCCAGCTTATACTTGTGCCCACATTACTCTGTCCCAGGTGCTGGATCCAACATTTGATCTTGTTGAGTTTCATGCCACTGATGATTGCCCAATGTTCAAATCTATCTAGATACCTCTGCAAGGCCTCTTGTCTCTCAAGAGAGTTGACAGCATCTCCCAATTCCATATCATCAGCAAACCTGATAATGGGGCATTCAACTCCTGCCTCCAGATCATTGATATATGTGTCGAACCACACTGGCCCTAGAATTGAGCCCTGAGGAACTGTGCTGGTGACCACCAGCCAGATGTAACAAGATGCCGATGCCTCATCCTCTGTCTTTCTCTGGCCCCGGGACAAGGGGAAATACCTTATTGCTTCTAGACATTTTCTCTCTGAGAAGGCCCAACCATGCAGAGGCTCAAATAGCACAGAGAAACAGCAGTCAGTAGAAATGAGAATATCCATTCAGAAAGCCACGTTGCTTTCCTTTCTAGCCTATCACTAGAGGACAGATGCAAGAACAAGTTACAGCTGTGAGACTTTTAAAGTTGAAAGCTTGAAATGAGCAGGGCACAGGCCCCTGGGTCAGGCTCTTGGTGGTTAGTCTGCTACTCAGCAAAATGAGAGGATTATATTGTCTTCTGGTACCTGCTGCCCACCCCCCTGAAATTTCTGACAGAGGAACCATCTTTCATTCCTGAACAATGTGATTCCTCGCTTAAAAAAATAAGGCATGAGTTGGACTGTTGCGGCAAAACAACTCTCATGAATCTTCATGCTAGTTATACTTGAGTAGACAAATAGAAGTCATTTATTGGTGTAAAAACTGGAATCTATTAAGAACAACATTAGGGCAACAGCAAAATACAAAGATATGAAAACTCTACTTATTAACAGGATACTGTTACTTAGCAGAAATTTTTCACAAGGCAGCGCTTTCCTCTTTACGTGATCTGATTTTCCAAATAGCTTCAAACAATACATGTTTTAATATTATTTTCAGGATAGGCTGCCAAGAATGCAAAGAATTCAAAGAATTATTTGCTAGAGGTAGAGAATTTGTGTTTTGAAAGGGAGAGGGGATTTCTCATGTCTTTAATACATCTTGCACTTACACCATCTCTGTGTGATTAATAATACCAGCTCTACAGAACTGTAAGAGTGCTCAGTGTATGAAAGGGAACATTACTGAAACAGTACAAGTAACATATGACCTTGGTATCAGAGGAAAAGATACCTGATAACAAAATATCTCATGTGAAGGTACCAGCTTCTGTTCCAGATATGCAGCTGGCTTATTTAGCACCACTGGGTAAGCTGCTTACCTTCCACATCACTGAGAGCCAACGTGAAAGTCATGGCCTAGGATCACCAGGATTCCATAAAAAGGACTCTTTGCCTTCCAAGTTTCCCCACTACTTATTATTGTTTTAATTTAACTAGGAAATTAGCCAAAAATCTTGAAAATTATCATGCAAAGCAGAAGAGTAAAAACTCAAAGTGAATTCTCTTTTTCCTAAAGGACACACAGTAGTATGTAAGGTGCATGCAACAGAGAATAGAAATGCTGAGCTACAGAAAAGCTGATATGAAAGACTGAGGTTAAAAAAAGTCAGAAAAAGATCTTCACTCTAAGCTGCTGGCTCTTGAAATGCAGGCACAAACCAGAGGAAACTCTTCTGCCAAGTAAAATGACTGGGAATTATGCAAACAGAGTGATCTGCAAAATCTGACATTATACAGAATGATGAAAGAATGAACAAAAGAAATCAAATAAAACTCTGAAGTCAGACAGAGCAGTATTCTCCCCCTAAAGTCTGTTCTCCATTTGCATGCTGACCATTTGTAAGGAGTTGCAGATTTCTCAATTACCAAGTTAGAAAACTGTGATGTTGAAAAGAAATATTGATTTTCTTTCTCAGCCTGTAAGGGTTTTTTCATTTCATTTTCCAACAGGGGACCTATGAATGGAATACTTGAAAAAAATCCCAAAACCTTTAGCACTATCAGGAAGGTTCCTAACCTTTAACACAAAAGAAAACAACGCACATAAAAGAATTTTGAAAAATCAATTTATTGTAATTTTAAACAAATCAGAACAGTTGTAAAACAGACTAAACAAAATATCTAAACCGGCAAATTTTCTGTGAACCAGCATTTCACATACTGCAGCAGAAAAGTTTATGAGGCCAGGTTCCTTCAGCAAAGCAAAGAAATGAGTTCATTTTAAAAGGAAGAGAAAAATAAGCTGAGAGAGTAAAGTGGTTTTGCAATTAGAACCTGAAAAAAGTAGATTCCTACAATGACATTAAAAAAGATATGAACAATTTGACCAGTTTAAGCACAGGAAAAGTATGAATTTACAGATATAGAATGCAATAGGTGAAATTGTTTTCATAAGTCTTGGAAAAAAATGTTACAAAATTGCATGCCTCATAAGGTAAAATTATTTAAGAGCTTTAGATAAAAAATACTATAGGCATATCATATCACAGACCTAAGTTACAAAAAGTAACTCAACAAATACAACAAAATGCAACAGTGCATATTTGCAATGAAATCCTATAGTTTCTCAGTAAAATCAGGAGAAAGGGTCCTCTCTACTCTATGCACAAGAATGGAAAAGCAGTTCCCTCTTCTTTATTTGTTGTTAGAGTTTTGGGAGTTTGTGGGTCATAATTTCAATTCCCTGCAATCACAAGGGGTAGAGATGGTTCTGCTATCACTGCTTCCCACCTACACAGCCACTGTGGATTTCATTATAGCTGACTGAAAAAAATAAAACAGCAAGAGGAAATATCATTTACTTCCTGCTCCTATTAGTAGATCTTGCACGGTAGTTTTCTGGCAGAGCTGTTAATATCCATGTTTGAGGCCATGCCTTACAAAGCTTCCAGATGTCACCACTGCAGCCTGCTGGTATCCTGTATGCTGCCTCCAGATGTGCTCCTGACACTCCAGCACTGTTAGACCATATTGTTCCCAGCCAAGAACAAGATGACTATTCTATTTTCTTTAGCATTTCTCAAGTAACAAGACAGAAGCAAGAACAAATCTGCAACTACAGCCTGTCAATAAGGCTTTGCTTGCCTATTCCAAAAGACTCAGCTTGGAGATCAGTCACCTCTCACTTAGAGGTAAAACCCAAGGCAGATGACTGCACAAAAAGGCACCAAGAGGAGCTGCCCAGAAAAGCAATCGTGCATTAATGTCTCTTCATCCCTCATGAAGCAATTGTCTAGTGGCAGCTGCCGCATAGGCACAGATCTGGGAACCAAGGACATGCCACAGGAGGGACAGATGGGAAACTGGCATGTCCTCTGCCTCCTACTCAGAGAAGAGAAATGACCCCTTTTCCACTCAGCAGCTTTTTGAAAAATAATATGGAAATGAAGTGGCATAATTTGCTTTTCTCAAAGCTTTAACTCCTTTCTCTTCAGCACCTCTGCAGGTTGTTGGAGAGGTGCAGCCCATGCCCCACTTTCCACCTGACTGCCACAGCAGGGAAGGGAGAGGAGCCCATGTGTTCCAGCCCTATGTGATTGTAGGCACAACACCCAAGCAGAGGCCAACCTGGCAAGACAAGTTGTGGTTTCATCTGCACTGAGCATTTGTATGAGGAACTCGGGTTGGTTTTTTGTTATTTCCCCTGTTTTTAGATTCTGGTCCCATCCTGTTTGGTTTGGTGAAGTCTGGCACATGCTGCAGGTGAATTCATTGAAACATAGGCTGTTCCAAAAATAAATGTTCTGGTTTCAATTGTTATATAGCAGTTATCTATAAAACACTTACTTATTTTAATCTCTTTCTGCAATCTCTATGGGTTATTTTGGCCACACACATGACCAAAGTTACAGGGACAATCACAGAATTGCAATTCAGAAGAAAAATAGTAAAAGACCCTGGTTCTCCAGGTTTTATTGCATTTTAACATGAATTTATAATAAGCATTCTAGGCTATTTTCTAATTCTCCAGATAATATTATCAATAATATTTTTAATGAATTTAATCTATTAATTAATTCAGTTTGATCACTGAGAATATTTCTACTTCACTTTTGTATAGGCTATCACACATTCAATACTTTTCAGTGTGAACTGAAGGGAAAAATCATCCCTTCTGTGCTAACACAAATCATCCCCTTGAATGTAGTGCCAGAGTTGAAAGCAATCCACTTCTCTCAGCATCTTGCAATTCTGCTTACAGCACAACACTTCCATGTATTTCTCCCATCACTGCATCACCTGTAGAGAGTGAGACAGTCCCCAGAACATGAATTGCTCAGCTTGGCCCCAAACCCCAATTTGCACACATTCAAGAATAAACAAGACCTTTTCAAAATCAATGGATTCTTCACTGCATTTATAGACAGAGATGATGCTCCGTTTTCCAAAAAGAACGCTGAGTCCTTTAGGTGGTCATTACTACAAAAATATTCTACATCAAAACCCACCATATGGTTTTCTGCAAACCTTCTGCTCCATGCCAGTGTGGTATGCTGATATTTCATTTCTCTGTCTGCTTACCAATACGATGTATGCAGAATCTAAGAAACTGCTTGTGTGCCTATTCATGTCTCCATTCAGCACTGTGTCCGCTCTTCATTACTTCCTCCAGCATTTAACAGTGTAGGATAGAGTCGTGTATGGCATTAAGAAATGTTTCTCCCCTTGCACTACTGTGGATTTGCCTTCTGTTTGCTTGCTTGGCCTGAGGGAATTTTTCTCAAGTAGCATTTTGGACAAGTAGCTGTGTTAAACTCTATCAACACCACTTCAGGACAGAGATACAACGTTCAAGCATAAGCTTTGGAGCAAGGATCATTGAATTAAGTAATGAGAGATTTTAATGGATGCCTTCAAGAAATGGAATAGGTGTACACTGAAATGGTGTATCTCCAACACAACTGATGTCTTTCCTATTTTAAAATAGAAAATATTAGCAAGTTTTCTGGTTTAAGAGCATCAGTTAACAAAAGAAGTGGGTATCTACTGTACTTCCATGCTGCTTTTTCCAATAAACACAGAACAACTGCAGGGGTGAAAACTGTTCCATCTGTTCATGAACATAATTCCTCTGTTTTTTGTTTCCAGCTCATCCTTGCCACATGGGAAGGCGGCTACAACTTGCAGTGCCAGAACCTCCACAGTGCAGGGGAGGCCGACATCCGGGTGAGAGACAGCAGCAGCTCAGCCCTCAACATCTGCAGCAATCCTTCCCTCCATGTCCCTGATGCAACACCTCTGCATTCAAGGAGGTTATAAGGATGCTATCAGTAACATCTTTGACATGAGCATTTTAATCTGGTTGTTCAATAGCTGGTAGCCCAAGCAGTGTAATATTTTGTTCAATATAAATGCATCCTTGCAGTGGAAAGCACAATAGGACATATTTTGAAAAGCCACATATCAAGACCTGTAGTCACAACAGTGTTGCCTGACTATTAAAACAGAGAATTAGATTCTTTAAAAACTTTGAACAAAGATAAAAGATCTAAAAGGTAAGTCTTGTTGGGCTGTACTTGGACACTGATTTAAGCCCAGCTGTAAACTCTGCAAACCTGCAGGGACATTTTGCTGGCTTGACTCATCTCTAGTTTCAGCCCTTATTTCTGCGTCACAGCAATTCCATGTATTAACCTTCTTTCATTCCCCATATCAGGTTTATTTTCCAGATGACATTAGAGCTCAAGGGCAGAAAGATTGGTTGACTTATATCATTTCCCCCAACCCTTAAAATTTGCCTGTGTTATGGCAAGGAAAAGGTTAGTTAAATACCTTTTCCCATCAACAAGGTGTTTCCCCCCTTTCTATTTGTCTTTAACTGTCCTAGGACATATCCTGAGCTCTGATAAAAAGTCTCTGCTCTAGAGGAAGATATATTTCATTATATTGAGTATTGAATTTAGATTTTTAAAAAGAAGCTGGCAGCAAAATCTTTTCAGTACCAAAAAAATATGAATGGTAGCATCCTTAAAAAAGGACAAACAACAAAACACCAAAAAACCCCCCAAAACAAAAAAAACCACAACCCACAAAACTGTACCTTTGAAAAAGGAAAAAAGCCAAACAATTAGAAAATGCTTCCTCAAAGTTTATATTTCTTAAATTATATTGATAATCATGTATTTATACAATCACATAAAAGATGTGCAGTTTTTTTTCAAAATGCTTCACTGAAAAGGGAAATAAAATCGAAGCCAGAGCTTGTGCTTCGCCTTCAATAGCATGTTAATGCCTTCTGAGAAGTTGCATGCCTAGGGTCTGAAGAAGTACAGTAATACTTAAGCTCTTGTACGGACAGATATTGATTTCCTGCTCCTTTGTTCTTGCTTGTACAGGTAGCCAAGGTGCTGTGGTGGTATTATTTTTCCAAAGTAATTGAATTCATGGACACTATCTTCTTTGTACTGAGAAAGAAAAGCAGCCAGATCACCTTCCTTCATGTGTATCACCATGCCACTATGTTTAACATTTGGTGGTGTGTTCTGAACTGGATACCTTGTGGGCAAAGTAAGTGTTTGTTTCTTAACCTGGGGTATAAGTCAGTTGTGGCTGGAGAGGAATCACATCACAGTGCAAAGGAAGTGTGTCACTGTGCGATGTGATAGCACCTTTAAGGTTCACAGCCTTTCAGAACTGCTGATCACCTGCAGACTGTAGTAAAATTAAAAGCATGGCTAAAAGTTTAGGCCAAAAATACCTGAATGTTAGGCCCTAGATTTTCTACTTAGCCACCACAACATGTCATATTTACTTCTTTTCAAACCACTTTTAAGAGCAACATTACTGAGTAGTGCACCAGAGTGATCACATACAAGATCTACTCCAAAAGCTGTGTAGGGAGGAATCATGATCCTAGTAAAGTTGGTATCAATCACAACTGCAATCAATAGCACTTTTACAGGTTTGATTCCTGTATGCATCAATCTGACACACTGCTTTAGCAAATTACTTTACTTGCTAATCACTAATTAAAATAACAGTTTGAGTTTGTCCTGTTTTGTACGAGAACACATCTCATTCAGGCAGTAAAAGCACTGGATAGCTAGAAGTGATCAATACAATGTAGTATTCCATGTAGAAATAGCAGCATCCTTTGCCTTATTGTATTTTGGGTTCAAAATATTTCACAAAAGTAATCTCTAAACTACTTGGCTCTTAAAGGATACTGTAATTGTCATCATATTCCCTGTTGAGGAGGGGAAGATTTATGGTGCCATAGACTGATCACTTGGTATTTGTGTGAGTCCAAACAACAGGGAACTACTTCAGCTCTCTTACAACATGCACAGTTTTCCAGGCCTCCACACCACATCCTGTGGAAGGTATTGTCAGAGTTGAGAAGAAAAACAGTTTTCTGCTCTTCTACTAAAGGGACTCACCTCAATCTATTGTAATATTTTGTAAAGAAACTAGTTGCAGGTGTTTTTCAGAACCAAAAGCAGAATTCATATTTGTTGGCACTTACTATGGGCAGCACAAAATCAAAGTAAATCACTGTTATAGGTAGAAGCAGGGATCAAGGATTTCATAGCAAATCTAGAAATAGGAGCTATTTCTAGAGGTCTAAACAAATTAATGGGGGTTTGTGCTTTCTAATGTGTCTGAACCTGGTCCCCACAGTTTGCGCTAGTTTTGCATTACTATAATTAAGGGACTGAAAAATCAGTAGCTAAGTAATTAATCAGTGGAAAAATCAGAACTGGCAGGACTGTCTTGTTGTAGCACTGCCATCAAACACATGAGGATACAGCAGAGTAATGCTGCTACTTCTCTGTAGTCTGTAAGGTACAGAGGGTAATTAACTTGCCCTAGAACTAGTATTCACCAAGTGTAGCTAATAAAAGCAGCAAGGTATTATCTGGGATCAAATTCTGCAAATCTGCGTCTAGCAGAAAAGTCACTGAAGAAAATGAGCGATGCTCAAACACAGCCACTAGGGGCTGGTTTAATTCAGAGCAAAGCCCTTGCTCACTGCATCAGAGAGCAGGAGCATGAATGCCTCCCAGGGCTTTAAGCTGCCATACTAGCAGCAAAGTCATCCACAGCAGTGTTTAAAGCTTACCCAAATAATGGGGAGATTCACAGCAAGAAGAAGGTTGGGAGGGAAAGAAAAAAATAGCCTGTAAACCACAGAATAAAAAAAAAAAAAGGGCGGAAAAGAAAAATATGGGATAAAAATACAATAGTCAGCGTAAGAAAAACCATGTAAGAAGTATCATTCAGTTTGTCATATGCCCCTAGGACAGCATCTCTACACATCAGGAATGTTTTTAGCAAGGGATAAGCATGAAAGGAATACTTAGCATATGGAAGAGATATCACAAACAATAATATCTTCTCTCACTTTTTAGCAGTTGGTATATAAAATTTTTTTCCCTGGTGGATTTTTACAGGTTTCTTTGGACCCACTCTGAATAGCTTTATCCATGTGCTTATGTACTCTTACTACGGACTGTCAGTCATCCCATCCATGCGCAAGTATCTCTGGTGGAAGAAATACCTCACTCAGGCACAACTGGTATGTATCTATTTTACTTTCAATTTAGCTACCAGAAATACTTTGAAATGCGAGAGAGGATGAAATGAACTATGAAAAAACATTGTTATTTACAGAACTAAGCCAGTTAGAATTGAACTATCATACAGCATAAGTCACTAGTGCAGCCTGATATAATTTAAAGAAAATGATGTTCAGAAATTATTTCTACAATACAGTAGAAATACCTCAGTCCACAAAGTTCTGTTATTTTTGAACTCTTTCATAGAAAAGCTTCTTAATCCCAGAAAAACTGATTTAAAAGTGATAAAAACCATGTAACAGAGCTGCCTCCAGCCAGCTCCAAGACCTTTGATTCTTGGTTTTCTTTTAATTTCATAAGAGTGCCATTTTAACCTAACCCTCACAATACAATCAGAGGTTAGAAAGGGACAGTTTTCAAGAGTACTCAAATTTTCAAAGAGCAGGATTAGTGGACACTGCTGCATCTGATTTAGCTAGCACTGACCCTTTCTCAGCAAATAGTCATGCATTATCTTCCCTCCACAGATTCAGTTCCTGCTCACTATTGTGCACACACTTAGTGCAGCTGTGAAGCCATGTGGATTCCCATTTGGCTGCCTCATGTTCCAGTCCTCCTACATGGCCACACTGGTCATTCTCTTTATAAACTTTTACATTAAGGTAAGCACTCTTCCAAGAGGTCCCTGACAAGACTGGGGAAAATATAACTTTTTGGATAGCACTATTGATGGACTCAGATGTAGAATGAGCATCAGGACTTAAAATATGTTTGTATTAAAATATATGTCACTTAATGATATAGTAATGCCTATGAGAGAGTTATTCAGTAATAACCTCCTCATTGCAGCTCAGCTCTTCAGCACTTGTATAACAAGTCAAGTACCACATTCAATACTTAAAAGGTCTGAGTTTGCTTTGTTGCATAACTTTTTGAGTCTTTCTCAGTCCTTAAAAAAAAAAAAAAACAAAAAACTCTGTATTGTTTACTTCAACCTCATTTAGCAGGGGCTGCTCCAGCCTGCCTGCATACATAGAGTTTTTAGTTTAAAGGCTTGAAATCTCTTTTGACATCAAGTATTACGGTAATACTAGTAAAGTAACATCACCCACAGCAATGAAAAGAGTACAGTACCCTTAATGCAGTCTGAAGCAAATAGATACATCTGCATCAAAAAACACCAGACAGCTTCATTTACAGTTAACAATAGGTAGTGTTTTTGGGCCACTAAATAAATCCAAGTGTTTACTTTGGATTTTGCTTTTATAGACATACCGGAAAGCTCCTTCAAGAACAGCTATAAAGGAAACCTCTGTCACAACAGAAATCAAGAATGGTTTTCATAAGGACTACTTTGCTGCTGCCAATGGATTCCAGAACAATAAGAAGGCACAATAAGTATAGTGTTTCCTATGACCTTTTTTCCTAAAAAAAGAAAAAAAAAAGAAGAAAAAAGACTGAATTACAAGCTTTAGCTTAAAACCTATTTGATTACATTTATCAGTTCTTTGTACCAGACACTTATTAATGTACTGCTATTTAGGTTTTAACAAAGTGAGTAGGATTACTTGTCTTGTCAAAGATCACCATCAGAACATAGAAAGCCAAGATCTTTCTCATATGAAGAAGAAAACCTTTCTGATCTCTAATGCTGACACAAAAACGCCTTATGAAACTCTTGATGGATAAATCCATCAATGCCTTCAAAAGGTTAGGACTCTGTTCAGACTAAAACAGTGAGCACTTTCTGTGCATGTGAGAGGTCTTGAGGCAAGGCTTCACAGTGCACTCAATGCATCCAGCTAAACTGTGGCCAAGGTCAGGAAAATAAAGAGGGTAGAGGGAAAGGTGAGAATCATACCTTTTCTATCACCACACCCCTCTTTTCTTCTTCTCAGCCATTCCCCAAAGCACATTCCCTCCCTGTGGACACCAGCAAGGAGCCCTTCGATCCTGTGGGAGGCCTAGGGAAGAACATGACAGAGGGCAGAGCCCAGGTGCACCATCCCATAGTTAACAGACAGATGTGCACAGCACTCAACTTTCTTGACATATATGCAACCTGATTCAAATGCCAGGAAGGCTGGCAGAAGCTTGCTGTTTCAGGGGGCTGCAGTGGAAGTCCTTGGAACTGCCCAGTATTGTATTCTGAATACAGAGCAAAACAAGTCACTTTGGATACACTAATTATTAGGAGTTCTGAGGAAACGGATGTTGAAAGAAATAGGGGCTTAGCGACTTAAGGAAGATAAATCCTGAGTGTAAATGTGTAAAAGTTAATCCTATACAAACACTGCTGATTTGAAGTAAACTGACATGCCACATATTAATAGACAGGAAGTTGCAGAAAATCTTAAAAGTGGATTCAGCAACGAGCAAAGCATATTGTACAGGAATTTCTGTGCCAGGTGGACCTTATTCAGACTAGTCTCTGACTGGAGAAACAGGTGGGACTGAGGCATAATCCTCTGCAGGGAAAGCAAGGAGATACTTACTGTCTGCAGCTGTAAAGGCGTCTCTCTCACAACAGCCTGCCACATTCCATGCTGCTTCAGTTAGCTGCATTTTCCCCTCCCTACCCCTTGAATGGTTAGAAATTCAAAATATTCAAGGTTGACATTGTGGATCTGCCCTCACCCTTTTCTCACTTAGCCCACTCCATTTCTCTACTAAAAACAGACACAGACTTTTTTCCCCTCTCAATTTTTCACAGTGAAGTAATTATGGTCACTTCCATTCTCATGTGTATAAATTCTCTCAAAAAACCCCACCTGTCAGTCACCCAGCCCAGCAAGCCCCTTGGAATGAAGCAGTTCTGTAAAGAAAACTTGTCCTCTCACTCCTGTCACCTTGCAGGGTCCCAGGGCAGGAGGGGGACAAACCACACACACAGCCAGCACAGAGGGACCAAAAAGCCACAGAGGGCCTATGTGTAGAGGAGGATGTCCCAAACCATGCTTTTCAATTCTTTTCCACTTCTAGAGGGTCAATTATCCCCTCTAGATATCCTCATCTAGATGATCTGTCATCAGGGACTCTGGGAGACTGCAGGTGCAAACACAGGAGAAAGGTTTGTTCCAGGGAGGAGTATGGACACAGGGCAGCCAGCCTCATCAGGAGCAGCCTGGGAAACTGCAGGCTCCATGCAGGCTCATGGACAGAAAGGAAAAGGGGTGAGGAAGTGGCACAGTACAGGGGGAAGAACAGACAGGTTTGTCCAGCAAGAGGAGAAAATGGCATGAAGAAGGGTATTGGGTCAGAGTTCAGTTTGAATGTGATGGCTACAAAACATCACTGTCTGAAAGTCAGTGTTTTGCTTTATTTAACATTCAATAAAGAGGGAAAGCAGCAGTTTAAAAAAAAAAAAAAAGCCTGGACACTGCATGCATATACTATTTCTCATTAGCCCTTCCAGAACCTTTGCTTTCTAGGCCTTTCTGATTGATACTGTAAAACTCCCACGTTGTAAGAAATTTGTGGGTTTCACTGAAAGTGTTCTACATGGCCATAAGTAAATGGGAAGCTTCAGGGCTCTGCAGATATCAACTTGATACTGGAAACCGGGGCAAAGGCAGAGGGCTTTGAAAGAGCTGACAAGACAGTGCACAAGGCAACTAGCTGAACCATTCATCTAAGGCAGGCAAGAAAAGGGTTGTGTGTCTCAGCACAGATTTTAGGCCGAGTGGAGTCCATAATCTTTTGATGGCAAAGCGTGCATTTGACTATCAAGGTGGGCAGCGTCAGCACGCTAAGTGTTCAAGTTTACTACGGCAATCAAACCCACACATATTGTCTTTTGTTTTGTTGAAACCTCATTCAAAAGAAAAGGAAATAAATAAATGCCTTACTTGAAATTCAAAGGGCTGGGGAAAAAAAAAAGGCTGGGGAAAAAAAAAA
>NW_016690203.1:1916645-2045910 GCF_001604755.1 Lepidothrix coronata | reverse complement strand
TCAAAGGGCTGGGGAAAAAAAAAAAAGAAAAAAAAAAAAAAAAAAAAGGAAAAAAAACTGAGGCGGTCTCACCTTGCAGATCCAGAGCAGCCAGGAAGGCTGGAATCAGGTATGTTTAAAATTCTTGAGATATGTCTTAACATCTTCAAAATGCCGCAACTTGGAAGAAAGAGAAGCATTGACTTTTTAAACTGATTTTCCTGTAACACGTAACACTGTAAATAAACAAATTTTACTATCAGACTGTCTCCACTCCTCTTTAAGGCGTCAAATTGCTGGAAACTGGTTACTTTTTCAAACTGTTTGAGACTGTTTTCTCAAACTTTTTCAGAAAGTTCTCGGGACATTCACTTCAGACCGAGAAACAACCTCCACAACTTTACACACCACCTTCGCTGGTGTTCATGTAAAGCTTCCCTGTGGTTTTTTTGTCCCACTACCTGTAAAAACTTGGTTTTTGAACAAAGGTAATACTGCAATAACTTGTTTGTTCAAAGCTTGTACTTGCCTATCAAGTCATCCTTTATTTCTCAGATTGCTTTCAATTGGAATCTGATGGTAGTAAACAGAGGAGAGACAATGGAGAAATCAATCTCAAAAATAACATTTCTTTCAGCTTGAGAATACAAACATGGGAGAAGAGATGCAAATACTTGACCTTGCTGGTTTGGGCTCACCAAAGGGTATGTCTGCAGAGAACGGGAAGTAAAGGAGAAAGCTACTGAGTTTGATTCACTGGTTTTGGATGTAAGTAACTTCCCAAAGGAAGAGGAGGAAGGAATGAGCGTTACTAAAGACCATCCCAGGAACACTGAAATTAAAGAAGATATATCAGACTGCTGGTTAGTGCCAAGACTCAGCTTTGCAAGGTTTTTCTCAGAGTCTGGTTTTAAGTAATGCTTTCTTAACTCTTCCTCGTGATAAAAAACATCACCCTGTAATGTATGACCAGGTTGCTGTGTTTGATTCCAGTATACAAAAGCTCTCAGCTGTTCCTAGAAACATGTCTATTTTCCAATGCAGTACTCTTTTAGACACAGTCTGAAAGACACAATCCTACTGCTTGCAGAAGCAGGACTGTCCCAGTGTGCTCCAGTCAATATCATCACACTCTACTGACAAGTAGGGCAAGCTGTCCCCAGGCCAGGGCAAACACAGACACACAATTCCTCTGCCCGTTTCCAGCCAAAGAGGAAATCGTTTTCTTTGGCTTTGTACAGCCTTGACATTCGGTAACTGTAGCCCTCTAGACCTTGGAGGGACCATTGCGCCAGTACAGAATGTGCAGGTAAACAAGCACTTGGCACAGCATCACCCTCTGAAAGAGATACAGCATGAAGATAGCAGGGGTTATAACCAGTTTAACATTAAACTCTGTTTAGACCTTAAAATGCATAAAGCAGTTGTCCTTAACGTGCACTTTGTTAAGTGCTCATTTCTTTTTCTGATGCACGTGTTTTGCATCTCAGGATCCACATCCTCTTTGTTGTTCTGGCTCAGAAGTGTTAAGGAAACTGAACAGGTTGAAAATTGAGCTATATCCGTTTGCACTGAAAGGAAGAAAATAAAAGAAATATCTAGATTAATAACACTCTTAAAAGTGTAAGTGAGAAGGAAAAGGAAACATGCCAAGGTCAACTACCTACCTTCCAAAATGAAACATTACAGTAACCCAGTTACAGGTCTGTTGTAGAAACCAAATGCACTTTAGACCTTCAGCAGGTTTAGGCTCAATCATGCTTGATTGACCCAACAATGCAGGAAGCTGTATGAGATGGACTGTTCAAGGTCAGAAAAAGCCATTCCTGTCCCACATGTTGTCTCCAAACAGTACTGCTACTGACTACAGATGGAAAGACCATCAGTAAAGTCCAAAATTTTCACCTCAGGCAGTTTATGGGTTACCAAGCTGGAACTCACTGAGCTCAAAAGCTGAAGTTTTTCATATAAAGGGATAGAAAGAGAAGTGCAGGAGTAGAAGGTATCTAAGTGCTATGACATCCCTTTCTGCTCTCCCATACCCATCACTAAAAGCAGCCTCTTAGACTTTTCCAATGAAACAGTTAAAAGCAAGTAGATGCATACAACATTTTTAATAAGTAAGGAACCCTGATCTTTCCTTTATCCATGCCTTTTGAAGTGCTCAACACTCACCTTCCAAGCGTTATAGTTACAGGTTACAGAATGGCTTTGCAGAATTCAGTATATAAGAACAGTCACAGTGTGGCCAGCTCATCTCAATTCTTAGGTCTGCTTCACATCAAGTACCTTAATAGGCCTGGTTGCATCATCATGTTTGGCCAGGTCATGAGGAATAAAACCATGGAATGTAGACATTTAGGTGGGAACCAGTGGAAGGCTCACCTCGGTACTGGGAGTAACATTACAAAAAGCATCCCTTTACTTTCACCAGTGTGAACTGTGGATTACAATAAAAAGCAACAGGGCAGTTTAAGTCTTATCATACCCCTGGGACTAGGACCTTGCATTACTACTCAGGTAGTAAAAGCCACAAATTTAGGACCGGGTACAGCCAGGCAATAGGAAGGCACGCTTGGATTATTCAGGCTGATATCTTAAAGCCTGTTTCGATTAATGTCACTTCTGGTGCCACTACAGCATACCCTCACACTAGTGGGACAGAGGATGCTGAAAATTTTGCTACTGGGATGCAAAACTAAAGAGTATTACCAGACAGAAGTAGAGCTGTTCACAGAAGTTAAAGCTCCATCTCTCGAAATTCACTTTGACTGAGTGCTTTGAGAGCACTTTTCAAACAGCAGCTGTAAAGACTTTAAAGACACTGAAAAGCAGTAGGAGGGTGCAGCATAGTCAGGGCCAGGCCGCAAAGAAACAAACACAAACTACTGAATGTGAAATCAGGGTTACAGCCCTTAACATTGTGAATAGGAGAAGGCAGACCAGTGGATCTGGAGCTTTGGAAAGGGCAGGGTTGAAGCAGTCTTTTCTTTTAAACCATCCTAGAAGGAAAGCACCAACCACCCCTCGACGTGGTTAAACAAGTTTCATCTCATGTCAACTCCAGTCAGGAGTACTTAAGCTAAAGGAATAGGCATAAAATGGTAAAGCGATAGCAACAGCAGCTTTTCTTGTTTTCTGTGCTGGCGCTAGCCTGCATGACCTTGTCAAGAAGGAACAGCATCACCCCACTGTTTCAGTGGTGAAACAAACCCTGTCAGGGTTTGGGTTTTTGTTATGAAGGTACATTGTGTGCAGGGGAAGATTCCCTCGACTCTAACCCACACAGTAATCTGAGGTTGGTTTATAAGGTAAGTAGATAGAAACCCAAAGCTTGGAAACATGGCATGTTCCTCCAAATTCATTGCAGTGCCCTAGCACTATAATTCTGTGTCTGCAACAGTTTGTGAAGAGCAATATCACTTGGGGAACTTTGTCAAAGCACAGGAAAATATTAAATAGCATGGTTTATCTGTGGCTTGCTTTCAAGAGACTTTTGATGCTATTTTGTCTAATCCTAGCACTGGTCACTGTACTTTGAACTCTCCTTGAAGCCAAAAGTCACTGGTTGCAGAAATACTTTCTCCAGCCTCATTTGCAATTTTCTCTTCAATGCTCCAAATTTCTTGCCCTCCACAGTCTCCAGTTTGCCATCAGGCATCTGGCCAGTAGATTCCTCTCAGCTTTCAACTTTGCAGCCCAGAATTGAGTGGCAATGGTGTCAAGGCAGCAGTTCCCCCACTGCTGCTGCACACAGGAAAGGCTATGCCTAACACATCCCAGGCAAGGAACACAGGACTCTAGAGTACCTTTCCAGCCATGCGCAGTGCATCATTTTGAAGAAAACAAGATTGTTATTCTATGCAAACAATATTTTACTTAGAATCAATCAGCAGAATACTCAAAGTAAGGCAGTATATCCATCCGTTTGGTGGACAAATCATTATCTTTAGATAGTTTTTTAAATTTCTTTTATATGTAAGGGACCCATCTTGCAACTTTTCAGAAAAAGTTGTTATCAACACAGGGATCATAACTGGACCACTTAGCAGTGTATATTCTTTTTAGGAAAAAAAAAAAAGGCTCAATGTCGATGTTTTTTTTCCTCCCCTTTTTTCTTTGCATTTAAAATAAATTGACATCCTTCACAGAACCATCTTCTCTATGCTGCATACACAAGGTGTTCAAAATTTAAGAGTAATAATGAATTCAGGGGGTTGCTAGTCAGAAGGAACCACGAACACATTGCTTTCTTCTGCCTTCTTCATTGGGTGTTCGTACTGCAGGGAAGAACAAAAAAAAGTAAGAAAGCATTTCAAAAGCTTGTACAAACATAGAAATAGTATAAGACAAGAAACTGCAAAGGTCTTGGAAGCACATTTAGACACAGCTTTTAATTCTCAAGCACCTATCCTCGAACAAGTGCTGCAGGATGAGCAGCTCCCATGACATGCTTGCCCCTCTCTCAGCCCTGCTCTCTCTAAAAGTGTCCTTCTCCAGTGGCACCTCTGTTCCTCAGCAACTCAATGCTCATAATGGAAACTTTTCCCTTTGGAAAGGCTCAGGATTCCAGCTTTAATAGCTAAAAGAAACAAGCCATTGCTTTTCAGCATGTTTTCTAAAAATCCCAGGCCCAGTCCACTGGGGCGACCACAGTTGTTCCTTCAAGCAGGGAGCTTTCTTCAGCCCTATGCAGCGCAGACACGTGGCATCATACACATCATAGTAATCCACTGCTCTTATTGCAGGAATGCTAGACTCTCAAAGACATCAGACCTGTGCATGAAAGCTGGAACAGCAGCAGTAGAAAAAAATACATGCCCATGTGATGGGGTGAACCAGATAGAAACTAAGCATTGTATCGAAGTTAGCAAAGTATTCAGCTTAACTATAAATTCAAACAAGGGCATAAGTTAGTGATTAGACTCTGAAAAGTTTAAGAATTTCAACAGATATTTAACCAGGATACAAGGTAAACAAAAAATATTAATTTTTAGAAATTAAACTTGAAGGCATCGAGGCTAGAAGTTGCCAGACTCAAAGAGCAGGTGAAAGAAAGCATGCAAGGTGTTGTTAAACTGCAGAGCTCTTAGTCACAGGTTTTCATGGATGCACAACTCCAAGGCCAAATGCATTAAGAACCACTAACTGCACAGAAACCACCCTTAGGATGAACAAATCCCCAAATTGTGAACCCAGGAGGAGCATCACAGTCTCATAGTCCTTGTCCTTGTCTTCTCCCTTAGGCAAGTCCTTTTTGACCACTTCCCCTAGTTCACAGCTGGGCAAACACTGCTTTCTTGATACTTTCCATGCATCAGGACCAGAGGTCCCACAAAGAACCAGCCCCACAAAACAAAGGCTTCCCCTCTGAAGAATTCAGTTTCATTTTCTCACTTCCAACACTTAATCAGAGCTCAGTCCACCACCCACACAGAGCTGCTTTCGTATCACGTGTACCGTACTGTTGTATTCTGGATATTGTCGGCAAAACTCTTCACTGATTCACCCACGGCTGAGTCAACAGACTCAATTCTGAAAGAAAATCAAGCTTGGCTAGTTTTTCTGTGAAGCATTAGTACTTACTGATGAAACTTGAACAGAGATATTTACCATTAAAAATAAGCCTGAGAATTGCAGCTTTTTACCCAGCACTCGCACCAACAGCATCTTTTACATAAGAAATTATCATCTTCTACCTCCTCTGACCTCTAGATAAAGTCACATCCAGCAAGTGCATTGCACCTTGTTCCAGATCTGGGTACAGGTCTCTTGAGGTTTGTGCCTCTCCTGCACAACTTCCCACACAGAGTCCCTCACCACACTCTAGTTCCAACTGAAAACCCTCACAAGGCTGCAAAGGCTCCGTCAACGGACACCAGGTGGAGAAGCAACACAGGTTTTAGAATCCTTTTCCATATACCAGCAAGGGTACTGCCAGCCTAACTAATACCCTCTATGACCATTGGAGGACTTGTGAGCATGCAAGACAGCTGGCAGAGATGTACCTTTGTTTTTGCTGGTTGCAGAAAGAATTCAACTTGAGCAGATGTGCATTCCAGAAGTCCTAAAAAGAGACCCAAAGGAAACCCCCGTTACTTGGGAAGGAGTACCTCGCTAGGCTGATACACGAGAAGTCATACGCACCACTGCATCCTTCTCCATGTTTGCCAAAATTTGAATTTCCTTCTCAAGACTGGAAAGTTCGTCAACGACAATCTTCTGGAAGGTCTCAAGTTTATTAAGCCTAGCGATGGAGAACAGAAACAAGTTTGACACTTTAACGTGCGGTCACACGAGGTGGATGACAACCCCTTCAGCACCAAGCCTAACTTTGGCAGAAGCAAGTGTCCCTGCTGAACTACATGGGGCAGATTTGACTCCCAAATACTTCTCCCAGCCTCCAGGAAGTTTGGCAGAGATTTCCCAAGCTGAAGACTTCTCTAAGGTCCCTTCCAACCCAAACCATTCTATGATTCTATCTTGACACAATGTCTAATGGATTTTCCTACCACGGATTTGATACATACAGTGTTGTCACAGGATGCCATCAATTTCTCAACCTTAACCAGCAACACCCTTATCCACTTGAGTTTGCCACCATTCCCTTGGCAGTGAGGTAGGACAAATCTGGCACAGCTCTGTCTCCACTATCCTGTGACTCTGGTTGGATCCAGGTTACTTAGTTAGCAACATCAAAACATGGCAGCAGCTCACTGCCATCAACTCTTACTTTCCACCCCAAAACATTAATTTTTTTTCTTTTGGAACTCAAACTTCTCCATGTACCTTAATGGCAAGCAAATTCAACTCACAGAGGTCCTATTGATACTAGGAATTTTTCACTTTAGGAGCTATTATTTCATACTACCTTTGCTCTAAATCTTGTAAACTGACTGTGTAGTGGATACAGAGGCCTGATAGACTTAATTACTTCTTAGACTGTACTTGTATTTCACTTATTACAAATCCACAAATATTAGAATTGATTTTTTTATCGATCTCCTATCTAAGGAATTTGACAACCTGTAAAGCAAAATGACTTTCTTAAAGCCCAAGCTGGTGAATGCCTGTATAGCCCACTTCTGGCACTTACTTCATGCACATGGAAACAATCTACAGAAATGGGCCTATAACAGATCCCTTTTCTTCTCCCTCACTTCATTAAGTAAATCAGAACCTGGCTTCTTTCTTAAACAATTTAGAAACAGAAACAAAAAAAGTGTAAGAAGAGAATTTTTAAACAGATTTGTGAACACAGATGACAACCAGAAGATAGTTCAAGGACTGCTTCATCAACTGCTTTTAACTCAAGCTTGCTTTGCATTAATGAATCCATCCACTCTTCTCCTACAGGAAAAGTCAGGATCAATCTCAGGAGCTACATTTTTGAAAGTTTTCTTGCAGAAAAACAAAATAAAACAAAAAAGGACACACACAGGCTATTTTGCCTTACAAACCATAAGGGCAGTAGCTGACTGTCAGGTTTGCTTTCCCTATCAATCAAAATTTACACAAAATTGATACTGTTTTCAGCCAGCACCAGACAGCTTACCTGCACTGGTGTATCTGGTTCAGCAAGGCAGACAAGTTCTTCTCCGAAGACCTCAGGGCATTCTGTGTGCTGATCTCCATCCTTTTGTACCGGGCCTAGCCACAGGATGCACCTTTAGGGATGGACAATGCCCTAGGCCAAAACCTGTAAGTCTAGTTTGCAAAACCTTTCCCTGGAATGCAAATCCCTCTGTGGGCTGTCATTCAGCTTAGCAGAAACCATCATAAGTCAAATTTAAACAGCAGCGAGGTGACACGTAGGTACTACAAATATGAACTGACTTCATTCAGCCACACTAGTTACACCAACAAGTCTCTGTGTAACCCAGGTAACTTCAGGTCAGGGTCATGTTATCCAGTCAGTGAAGAGGCAAGCTTCACCTATACTTGAACACACTTAACAGCTGCCCAAACCCAGGTCTTTGTTAGCACTATTTCAGGTCAACATTTATACAGGCAGTGTGCATTTTAATCTTAACTGATTTGTAAATGCATCCACCTTCAGCCTTGATTCAAAGATTTAGTACCAAAAAGCTTAGTGTGAATACCTAGCACTAGGCTGGAAAGAAAAACACCAAAAAAACCAAACAACAAAACCACTCACTGTAAGTCTGCTCTGCCACATCTGGTTTGTTCAAAGCTTTTGACCACAAGAAGATTTTCTAATGGGTCAGACACTCTTCTGTCATTAAACTTGGTTTAATGTCCACATTACTTGTTATAGCTAAATCAACAGTAGCAGTTGATTGCTTGCATCTTAAGTAGGTCTGTACAGTTGAGTGAACCATGAATAGACAGCTCACTACAAACTGTGCAGCTAACACCTCCATATACCATTAATTTCAAAGCATGTCCTTATGGATCTGTGCATGTTCTAGTCAATAGGTGTAGCCTGTATTGCTTTCTGGTTTTCATCATGAAAAAGTTGCTTGATCTTACATTTCAGTGAAACTGCTCTATGCTCCAAAAGGGAGTTTTTCTATTTTTTATATGCGTTCATGAGGAAAATGACCCACAGTTCCAGCATAGGTACACTGTCACTACACTGGGTTACTTTTGAAAAACGTTTTGATCCCTCCCCTCTGAGGAAAGTATTTAAAGTGCCTAACCAAGTCTGATATTCCAACCTACATGTAGAGACAAAAAGAAGGAAAAAGCTAATTAAAACTTCCATTATGTCTTCCCTGTAACATTTCTCAGAATATACAGGTTATGTAGAATACTTCTAAGAGTTTCAGACTAACAAACACTTCAGCCAAAGCCCTGGTCTTGGGCAAAAAAATAAGTATCTGATATTTGCACCAACTCCTCTGGAGATAAAAAGGTGATTTTACATAATATGATAAATTGCCACACACAGTAAGAGAGCACACATTACCCAGAACAGTTTCTTCAGTTGGTCAACAAAGCTTTCAAATGCAGTAATCACTCCTGAATGACTGAAGTCTTCATGTTGCATCTTGGAAAAAAACACATCACCCACACTATCATCCATTTCCTGACCTAGGAGGAAGTGTATAACCAGTTAGCATCATGCTGGAGGGCTTATTGGAATATAAGCCATCCTGCTACTGAAGGGTTTGCCATTCATGTAAGCACCAACTTTTGTTATAGAGTTGGAATTTGAGTCTTGTTCTTCTAGAGCTCATAAGCAGGAGGAAGACTGGCCCACTGAGAAATACTTGTTAGCAGCAAGGAATAAGAGGCACAATAGAGCAACACAAAGAGCAGTATATTTACAGACAGTAAGGCAAAAGCACAACATAAGGGAATTTTAAAAAAAAAAAAAAAAAAGTCACCACTGTTTTCCTGTCTTCTTATTCATTGCAAAGAAAGCCTAATCCCCTTGTGTTTGGAGTTAGCAGTATTTTGCAGTTACTCTGTCCATTATCTGCATGCTTTTTTTTTCAGCTCCTGTGTTTTGGGTTTTTTTTGTTTGTTTGTTTGGGGTTTTTTGGTTTGGTTTGGTTTTTTTTTAATAGCTCTAGACAGTCACTATTCAGGAAGACTAGAAAGTGTGGATATCATTGAGCAGCTTACTGAGTGGAACCCAAATTTCGTCATTCACACCTCCACATATGGTTCCAATGACAGTGATGCAATATGCACCTTCTGTTAATTTTGGACTCTGGAGAAGTTAGCCTTGAAGAGACATCTCTTCAAGCTTCCGTATGACTATGATTTCTACTATAACAAAAGAAAAGCTGAAAGCATCTAAACCTTCACTTTAATTGCCAACCTGACTTTACCTTTTTGGATCTCTGCTTCCTCTTCTACTGAATCAAAAATTTTCCTTGGTTTATAGTTAGTGTCAGAAGATGAATGATTTGTCTCCCAGCTGGAAAATTTAAGCTTTTTTATGACAGTGTTTTCTAATATATCTGGGAAGAGAAGAGAAAATATTTCAGAAAAGACCGGTTCTTCTGCATGAGGTACATGACAGTATCTGCTCAAGCAGAAACCACCATTGGAATTACCAATGCTTCAGAAAAGCAGGCAACTTCATTTTAGCATCTGAAATCACACTTACAGGACAGGATAAGACTTCACTAGCAAGCATCTTCCCTTGCAAAAGCAGGACACTAGACTGTGTAGTGTTATGCAGATAACTGAAAGCTAACATGTCTCCATCTTAAAGATAATTTCCTCTCTTGACCTGCTACTCTAACCATAAAAAACCTCTTGTCCAGCTTCTTCACACTTCCAACCAAAGCTTGCAATCTGTTTATGTTACTAAGCTAATTCCAGCTTCTCCTCACAAGAAAAAACCAAAACCAAAACCCAAAACCCATGCATAAACACAATAGAGGGGAAAAATACCTAACCACACGCATAACAGCCACCTTTCTGCAGCTTCACTAGAGTTGCTATACAATAGCTTTTAATTCAGAAAAAACCTTAGGAACATGCTGAGGGAGACTACAGCCTGTATTTTAAAGAAAATTTGCCTAAAAGGAAAAAAAAACCATCCCTTTGTCTCACTAATACTTTTCTCAACCTCAGTGAGAGATCTGTTTGACCAGCGATGACTGCAGTCTCCATAGTGCAGAAAGGAAGGTGGTGGGGGCCCAAGACAAGGGGGACAGTCAGAACACAAGAAGCATCCTGAAGCAGATTTTGGGTTCATAAAGAAAGAATTCAAATGTAGTCACAGATCACACTTGAAATTTCTGAACATAAGCCTACTTGTGCCTTCTCATGGCATCAACTCCTGTCCAATGGTAAGGCTGTACAGTAAACAGTGATAAAAAAAAAATCAAGTCTGCAGCACTTATCTTCCCCCAAAATTAAGCAGATTTGTTGGTGCAGTGACAGTGTATTTTGAAACTGCAGGACAGGTAAGAGATATATAGGGAACACAAATATAGCCAGATCGTTAGAAAAGGGATGCTTTTGTTCTGTGGCTTGATTCATAGTCACAGCAATAACTTTAAGACAGTCTCTCAAAACTACACCAGTATTGAGAAGATTAGTATGAAAACAATCCATTGCTGCTCAACTTTCTTGAAGTTTGGTTGTTTCCAATCACAAAGAGACTGTGCTGCAATTCTGACTTAGTTTATGCAGATTCAGTTTCATTAAAAAAAATTCCTTAAGTCATCTACCCAAAAAAAAAAGCTACAGCAGTAATAAGCATTACCCAAGTCATCATTTACCAAATGCTTATAGCAATGGTCTGTGTCTCTGCTCTTAGGTATAAAGTCAACAACTTTAAGAAAGGCTTGTTCTTTTTAAACTGAAGCCGCAGTGCATTTTCATTGAAAAGTATGTTCTGTGTGTCTCTTGGGTCACTAGTTTGCAAATCCCCAGCTCTTAATAGTTACACTACAAGTTCCCCTGTGATCAAGAACAGGATTTAGGGATTAGCAATGAATTCAAGCGTGTATATAAAATCATCTTACCATAGTCTGTCATAATACACAAAACAGAGAAACAGAACTTAGCAAAAAATTATCTCAAGAAAAGTCAGTGCTATTTTGTCTTTGAAAGGAAATAATGCTTTGGCAATGCCCTTTCTGCTTTTTAACAACCCTTCCATGTTATCAAGAATAACAAACCTGAGTCCTTCCGCTTAGTACTTTCTTCTTCTCTAGTCAAATTTCCAGGCGCTTCATGTAACTTCTAAGGAGAGAAAGAAAACAAAGTAAGAAGGTATCCACCCTGCACTGCAGGCAAGCTGTCAGGGACTTGTCTAGTTATAGGAAAAAAAGTGACACGATGCATTGGTTTTAGATGAGAAGTAGCCTGACAGCAGACTGGAAGGAGTTTAAGCACTGCATACTGCACCTGCACAGCCTTCTCCATATCACTGGAATAGCCCCCAGCAGACACACCTGGTGATAGCAAATCCTCTTTGGGCTCTTTTGAGAGCGTTTCATCTGCATGAGAGATCAGTCAAATGACACAGGCAACAGAGGTTGAATCCTGCATTGACTAGGAACCTCAATTTAATGACAACAACAACAAAAAAATCTCCACCCTCTTCCACCTTATCTCTTTACACAGGGAAGAGATGGTGGCTCAAACTCAGTCCAAAGGCTGTTTTCTTCGTGGTTGTCAATTAAGTTCTTTCCTTCACCTCTCACTAGCCCCAGCTAATGTTCTCCCTGCATGAGTATCCATGCAAACAATATCCAGCCCTCACAGCCCTTACAAAAAATATCACCAAGCAGAATGCTTATGAAGAAAATGTGAATGCAAACAGCAAAATCAAAAAGAAAAACCAACCCAAAAAGTACAGACCCATATGTATCAAAACAGCTTTTCTAATACACTGAAGAAGATTAAAATAGAAATACCAGCATGATCCACTGTAGGTAAATCACCTCCCTTGGCGCTAAATCTGCTTTTTTCCCTTAGCATCTCCTTTTTAATTCTTTTCCTTGATTCTCTCCCCTGAAACAAAACAAAGTCTAAGCATTTGTTTTATTTAAACATTACTAAAGAACTAGGGGCTTGGGCTGTTGTTTTAGTTGGTTGGTTTGGTTTTTTACGTACACTAAGGGCAGAGATACACTTGAAATATGCCTAACATACTGATGGCTCTCTAACACTGAAGGAGACCTGTGGCCTGAAGTTCAATGCATGCATCACTTTTCCCTTTAGCCACCAGAGCTGTACATTTGATATTTTTAATAAGCAGAATAGAAGCATTATAGTCAAGAGAGTAAAGAAAATTTTTCCAGAGGAAAATAAAAGCTTTTAATGCAATTAAGCATTCTGAAGAGTTTTTTTCAAAACTTTTTGTATTTCAAACATATTTTGATTGAGATATATTTGATACGTGGCATTTAACAGCTGGGCACTGGAAAAGCCTGACATAGCTCAATTTTATTTTATTTGCTTGACGTATGTCTGGTCCACCAACTCCTCCATTGCTACATAATCCACTGTTAGTTTTCCCAGAGCTATAGCTGAAAGCAGAGAACAATGGTGCATGAACCAGGACTCGTGGTGTGAGCACAGGACTTGGAATAAAAGCTCTGAAAATTGCCATCAAAGCAGAGGTGAACGCGAGCTTTCCCAAGGCACTGCACAATACAGGGCAGAAGATAGCATGGGGACACAGCCTTGTAGGGCCCAGCTGGGATTTCTGCAGGTATTTAGATAGGCAGCTGTGTCAAGGTGAGTGTCACACCAAGTCCAATTTTTCACTTGTCAAAGGTAAATATCACTCCAGGACAACATGCTCAGGACTCAGACACAGTTGTTTCTACAAAGTTTCCCATGTTTTCTTAAGACCTCCTCTAGTAGATCAATACAGTCTCAGCAATGCTTAGACAAATCTGTCCATCAGAACATTTGAGAAGAAAGATAGTACCAATTTATTTAATTCTCACTCATTTGTACACATTTTACATGTATGTTTTTAAATCTTAGACACCTAAGCATGACACCACCTTACCTTCTTTGACGCGTAGTCACTGCCACTACTTGCAGAAGACATTGGAAGCACTGCAAGGAAAAAAGCTTACCTGGTTACAAAGTTAAGTGTGTACTTTACCCTGTTACCTGAGTTACCCATGATGCTAACCTTTTCAGTTTGGTTTTCTGGGCATTTGCAAGATTAAACGCCACAAAACTTATAGTAAGCTTCAAAAAACACCCTTTTACTAACAAAGCCCTTTCTCTAACAAAGCCAGATACAATGATGCAAACATACACAACTCACTGCATCCAGAACAGCCAAGAAAAAAGGCAGGCTCTGCATCTTGTCTGATGGTCCCTAAGTCCTAGGCAGGATGTGTGGGCTGACACTGGAGTGAGAACAACTCCCAAGGAAACACGGTAAAAAGGATAATTTCAACCTCAACTTCCTTTTGCTTTTTCATTCCCACTGAATCCAACAGCTACCTGAGAAAGCATCATTCTCCATGAATGGGACAGACACATTCCATCTCATTCAGAGCAATTCGGTTTGCATTTGGAGGTCACAGCAGTAGATGGCCATGGAGAAGGCTGTAGGGTAGGTTTGCTCTTGGGCAGGTCTGAGCAGAGAATTCTATCCGTGATTTGCAAAATCAAATGTGATTATTTCTGAGAGGACAGTTGGTCTATCAGACCAACTATCTAAGAGAGCAGAGTGCCATGGTCTGCAAACTGTCAGGTTTTTCAAGGTTTACTTTGCCAAGTCAATCATGTTTCTGGGGAGATGAGGAGAGGAAAGTTATAGGGAGGAGGTGTGGTAGCTTTAAAGAGATCTTCTTCCTGTTGTGTTCAAGAGCACCAACACAGCCACCAGCTCAGGGCTCAGGGGCCCTTCACCATCAACACACAGAGGGCTACACCCACACAGATGTTTAAGTGCCAGATTTCCACCCAGATATTTCAACCTCACTCTGAGAAGGGAACCAGAGACCAGCTCAAGCACAAGAGTGCGCAATGCACCTCCTCCACAGGGCACCCCTTGCTGCCAGCCTCGAACCTGCTCCCTCCCACTCAGGAGGATCAGGATTTGGCTGAACACTCTCAAACCATCACCAGCCATTTGCTTTTCTGCAGCACAGCACAGCACATCATGCATAGCTAAATGTCAATAGGGGACTACACTTACCTTTCAATTTACTTCTCACCCTTGTTCTTTTTCGGGTATAGTCAACAGATTTTGGCACCGACTGTATCTGAGAGTCAAGGATCCAGCTTTTTTCACTCTGACCAGTGCTTGTATTTTCATTGTTGCTTTCCGAAAAAAGATGTTTCCTGTAACTGGACTAAAGACCCTCTTAAGAGTGAGTTCTGCTTAATCAGCTCACTGAGAAGACCCTCAGCCATTCCCCTTCAACTACTATCAAGTTACTCCATTTCTTCCTCCCCACAGTGCAATATGTAAAGCATTTTAAGCTGTGAAATCTGCCAAACAGTCACAGTTAGCTGTCAAACCACCAGAATAAAAACACTGAGAGGCAGATGATTGCCCTTTGCCAATATGGGTTTTTTACAGCACCCTCCTTCCTCTTCTTCCCCCCTTTCCTGTGTTTAAAAGTGCTCTTGCAAGAAGGAAAACTTCAGCATGCCTGAGCTGCACCCAACAGCACATCAGTGGGGCAAAAAAAAAATGTAACAATTTGCTCGCTGGCAGTGATGGTGCACCCTGAGTCCTGCTTTCAGTAGCAACAAACAGGCTATTCAGAGGCTACCAGGTTCATATTCCTCCACCTCTGCCCCAGGTAAGGTTTAAACCTCAGCCTCTTTAGGGGTGCAACAGATTTGTACAGATGGACAAACACAGCTCTAGGATGAAAAAGCACAGAAAACCTACCTGCCTTCTCTCGAGCTTGTTTGATTCCTTGTTCTTGTTTTTTACTTCATAAGTCCTGCCAAGTAGCACATAAAGACCCAAATTAGACAAGCAAACACTAACAGTAGCACACCACAGAAGGGGTACAGTCAAACAGAAATCGCAGGAAGGTTCCTTGAGAGATCAGCACAAGAACCAAACTATTAAAGTGCAGTCACTAGCCAAATTTTTCTTTGCTTGGTTTTTGAAAGTAGCAACTCAGGGATATTTATAAATTAGCATTTTTTTTAAAACAGAAATTAACCTACATACTTAGAGGTGCAAGTTCCTGGCAGCTTGCTATAATTGGGAGGCAGCCAAAGCAAGGCAGGGAGCATTTTAAGTATTTTTCAAAAATTAAGTCAGCAGTTTACACATACGATCAGAGAAGGACGATATTTAAGAGTTAAAGTCATGTTAAAATCTTATTATAATCAAAGTAGACAGGAGACTCTATTCTTTCCCACAACCTTTATTTACTATTTGAAAATTAGTACCAATAACATCCACAGATACCATGGTAGCTAAGCAAGGAACTATTGTATTAGAAAAATCACACAGTCTTTTTGATCCTAACTTAAAAAAGCTTCACAAAAGCTATGAACTCTCTTTCACATAGCAAAAAGTTGATAAATGGTACATTTATGATCCTGTACCTCTGATTTTGTGAAGAAGCTTTCTGACCAAGAATCTTTCCTTTGGCTTCAGCAACCTGAAAAAGAAGAAGACATTTGTCTTTGAGTCCGGCTACCCCAAAAAACAATCTACATAATTATATGTATCAAACTCAGGAGTCCAGCATGGAAATTTCACCTTTTAAGGGAGTGGAATTTGTTGATTGAAACAGTGTCCTAAATTATAATAGACAAACACTTGTTGTCCTAAACAGAGTTACTTTCTCCTTTCCCTGCTTTATGAGTAATGCTCATTTTAAGCACTAACGTCATAAGAAACATCATTTTAATCAATAACACCACTGCTAGTAGCACATGTAAACACAGAACACGGTCCCTGGACAGCCTTGGGACGGGGCTGCTGGGACGCGGGGCAGGATGCCATGGAACAGGGATTTATGCTGACACCCAGTGGCAGTAGCAAGGATCGGGCAATGTCCCGTTTAGAAGAGAAAATTGAGGTGTCCCATTCATCATCCATTGCCACAGAATTAGCAGCAGGTGGCAGTGACATCTCTCACACTAGGAAAGAGGCTGAAAGCCAAAGGGTTTCTGCAGCAGAGCCACCTTGGTGGAAGCCATCAGGAACATGTTTACACTTCCTCAGAAAACTCACACGGGTCAAAGTTCCAAAGCAAGCAAAGCAACTCATTATTTTTCATTTTTTCAAGGGTCTGCAAAATATAAATCAAGCAGAACTTCCAAAAAAATTTTGTGAGGACTGGCTTTTAACCAGGGATTCCTAATTTGCAAAGCATGGCTTGAAACGGATTTCAGTCTCTTCTGTCTAGCCTAGAAGCACAAAGCAGATGCTCAGCAATCTGCTTTTGATACTCAGCAAAACACAAAGGAAGGCTGGCTTTCAATCACAGAGATACCCCATGGCCTCACTCAAGCAACAGCTCAGATTTCTGTTGGTGATATCATATATTACCCACCACAAAATTCAAGCAGTGATGAGCATTCTCCCTACTCAAAAAAAAAAATAAAAAAAAAAATTCCATTTCCACCACACAAACAAAAAAAATCTCAGATTCCCAGTTGTCTGTTTTGCTATAACAGTGTGTCCATCCTTACAGCATTTCTGCAGCAAACTATGTCCCCTCCTGCAAGTTACTACTCTGTTAGGTGTTGAGTTGGGACCATAGCTCTTAACAACTTCTGTTCTCAACTTTACCTTTTCATGACTTGAAGAGTCTGAGTTTTCAAAGTCAAAGACTTCCTTCCTGCAAGACAATGACATATATAAGGAAGCAACATATAATCATGAAGAATCACCTTATAGAACTTCACTAGGATTATGCGGGTGATAATGTGGTTTGTTTCTGTCCCACTCTCCCACTACAGGCTCAAACACTTTCTGTGACTAAATGGACTGCTTTCACAGCTTCTACAAAAATATTTTCCCCTTTGCTACCTAGTTTTCTTGTTCTCTGTCTTGACTTTCAATCTTTCAATTTTAACTCTTATTTTAAGAGAAATATTCAAAAGATACAAATTAGTCTATCCCTATTTACATATTGGACATTTTCTCCCCACATCACCAATAAGAGTACACAGTAGGAAGAAATAAGTAATGGAAATATAATATCTGAGGCATTTTTAAAAAAATCCATGTAATTGCCTTTTGAAAATTCCAATATTCAATGTTTGTTCTCTAATTACTTCTCTGTGTACATCTAGATTTTGGTTTCATGTCTTTCAACATTTAAACTTAACTGTGCCTTTATTGCTTTCTCCAAATTGTAACTATTCAAAAAAATCCTAGAACTATTGCTCAGCAAACAGTACACTCTCTCTTTATTAGTGAAAGAACGGGAAAACCAAAGAACTGAGCTCCTCGTTAAAGCCTCCCCTCCTGAGGGAAGGACACGCTCATTTCCAGACGAAACACTAGAGGGAGCAGAATGACCGAACTAAGTAGTTCTTCACCTCTACCTTCTACAATGCTACTCCTGTTTTAAAACTAGTATTTGTGGCACCAAATTATTTGGTCTTAAAACACACAACTTGTAGTCCTGATGAAGTTCTGCATCGAGCTTTCTTATTCTTATGTACAATCAATCAAAAAATTTATCTAAGCCCTCGTGGGGGTTTTTCGAGCTAAGAGCCAGTAGGCTGAAGCAGGAAGCCTCAAGGAAGCTCCAGAACAGCAGCAGAGATCCTCACATACAGTTCATTTGCTCTTCCACCCAGCAGAAGGCATTAACTCGAACACAACACTTGGCAGAGACCACAGGAGGAGTAAGCCACGTGTCAGACTTTCAGTGCCACAGATTGCAGTGGCCCCAGACCCTCGAGTGCTTCTGCTCACACTGCCACTAGCTTTGGATGTTTGGAGGAGACAAACAGAGAAAGACTGTCCTGGAACTCTAGCACACGTGACACTGGATATTGGAACAATATCCAAGAAAGCTTATGTATTTGTGAAAGAGGCTGACACTCATAACTCTACTCACTGGAGGATGGGAGGATTATATTTGGGTAAGGAAAAATGGAAAAGCCAATGTGACATAGTATCACAGAGGTAGAGAGCATTTTTGGCAGAGTAGGGTTAGCTTCTGAAGTGTTCATCACTTTGGGGACCCAAAGGGTCCTATTGAGACAAGTTGTGACCCTTCATAGCCTCCTGCTTGTTTTGCTATCTGTTCTGTTCAGAAGCACACTCCATGGGGACACCCTCACCCATGAGGACTAGAAATGGTCTAAAGTCACCTGGTACATCAGTCTCTGCATGGGCTCATACCTGTCTTCAGCCCTTTGCTTGGCCAAACTTTTTTTCCTGTTTCTCTTTTCCCAGGCAACATCCTTTGGAAAAAGAGGGGGTTCCAGGAGCTAAAACGACAATACCCAAAGTCATGTTTTTATCCAAGAGCCTGCTAAAAGCAGAGATAAGGTGTGCCAGGAAACTTCCTTCCTCCTACTGCAACTACTATCCAGGTGCAACTGTTGCCTGCAGTTCTTCCCTATCAGAGAGTATACGAACTCCCACAGCTGGGGGGGCCAAGAGGGTGGGGTTACAAAAAGTAGTTCAAAAGCTTTGAATTCACTGCAGAGTGGGCAAGTGTTACAAAGCATTTGAACCAGCAGTAAAAAAAAATTATTAATTTTATTTAAAAATCTAAAACTAGCATTAGACCTGTCATGGGAGGGTCATTACAGCTCAGACAAAAGTGAATAAACATGTCTGTAGACTTCCAAGGCTTGGTTCCATTCAGCAAGCAAACATTTGCTCTCGCAGACAACGTGCAAGTCTTGTGACATGTGAGTTTGTCCCACACACAGCTGGTCTGGATGCCCACACACCACTGTACTCCTAGACACAAGTACAACACACTGCTGTGGAGTGGGCATATGTGCTGAATACACTCCAGTGAGCTCGAATTAACTGGTTGGGCCACTCTAGACTGAGGCTGGTAGCTGTTGCCTCTGCAGCTCACTCCTGGTGCTAAACAGCACATCACATCAGGTATGACACTGCATGGACTCAGTACACTGCTCAATGGCATCAGTGGGTCAACCCATCCCAGCTTTCTTCTGCAACTCCACCAGAACATCTCTTCCCTGCCCCGTATCTCTTCACTCGGGTGAGCCCCAAGGCAAACATACCTTTGATGTTTCCTCCTCCCTGGGTTCTTCTAGGGGCTTCTCACTGGGGACAAGAGGACACATGAGGGAGCTGTTCATTTAAAGACCAAAAAGTCTGTGAAGTACTAAGGGGAAAAAAAAAACTTGCACCAATTAGCATCAAAGCAATGGTTTAGGTATGTAGGGAAGAAAGTTAATCAGTAACTCTACAGAAGTCCAGCTCCTTAATTACAAGGAATTCTGTCCTCCAAAGCTCTGGAAAAAAAGGTGTTACTGATGCCAAGGAGAATTCAAATTCACATGATCTTTCACATAAGTCATGTTTCCCTATTACGAATAGCCTCATATTTGCTGAGCTCCAGTTAATAGCAAAAGCTACACACATAGCTGAAGTTAAACTCTTAAGTTAGCTGTGTGATCACCTTGCATTTGGATTAAATCTGTGATGAGAAAAAAGTGACACCAAAGCAGCTGCCAAGCTAGTAACTCAGTATCACTGTTCAGCTTCTCCAAAGTGCTGTAACTCTAGGCATCCAGCCTTACTATCCAGGCTGAAAAACAGAATCTTTTTCTAATTTAATAAGTGATGGAATAAGCCTCAAAATGATATGCAATAAAACCCCTGGAGAAGGGAACAAAAAAACAAACCCCACAAACAAAAACCCCCTTTGCAACTTTTCATCTGCAAGACACTCACCTAGGCTTAGCCTTCATTCCTGGAGATGGAGTTTTGGACTTTTTTGCTGAAGAAGGCAAAGATACTATAGCTTTAGCCTCTGCACTACTATGAAATCTTTATCTACTTTTGCTGTAAGGCCCACAAAAGCAGGTGCTTCAACATGTCATCTGGGTGACACTGAACTGCATCAGACTTTAGGAACTGAAGCCTGACCTGAGCCTTGGTTAGCATCTTCCAGGTCAGTTTGCTGGCTCACTGTAACCACGGCAACACCAGAGTTCACCATTTTCTGCTCGAAGACATAAAACCATGAACAGAACATATATATGATCAATAAAAAAGTGGGGATTTTTAGAAACAGACTTTCAGTGCCAGTCTGTGACAACACCTGGATGACACATTCATCATTGTCCACACATAAAAACATTTTAGGCTGCATATAAGTGATATCATAAGTTTCTCACTAAAGGCATCCCACCATCCCCTTACAAGAGGAAGTAAAATTTCTTTTTTTTCTTTTTAATGCAGTTTTGCCAAAATTGCAGCTCTGAAGGCATATGTTTGGGCTGACTGGATACAAACCAGTTTTCTTTGAAAGAAGGTTTTAGCCCAACCTATAAAAAAGCAGACTGGAGAAGGGGGAAAAGGGGCACAAGGACCATTCCACCATACTCCAAACACTTACTGCTACTGTGCGTGTTAACTGCTGGCTGTTCTCAGAGGTTAAGTTCTCTGATAAAGTCTCCATGTCTTCAGAATTTGAGGGATCTTTCCTCCTTTGTGCATTAGAAGACTCAGCTATCACTGCAGAACAGCAACCAGTGTGAGAATGCTATTGCAGTAACTGAACACACTCACTACCTGCCTTTTCCATTATTACACTCATGCATAAGTTGTAACAGTACAACTTACTAGGCACAAACATCTCAAGATCATGTTTAATAGAACAAAAACAAACATCTCCAAATTACCCAGTGCAGAATTGCAATGCTAAAAAAACAGTATCTTGAACCTTCCCCATGTAAGCCCCTCATACTGTACAAATACATTGAAGTTTATCATCTTATCACTACCTTAACTCCTAAGCTCTGGAAGAGATGGAACAACCATTTGTGTCTGACTAAAGCAGTGGGATCTTCCACCATCTCTGTTGCCCTTCATTGAATCTCTCCCAGGCACTGCAAAATGTTTCACTACAGATTAACTGCCTTCTGCCCTTTGTACTCCTTGACTGCTTCAAATAGCAGTGCCCACCTTGTACCTCTGCGTGCATTACAGTGGACACTGATGAAGGAACTCCTAGCTCACCTGTGCCTCTAGAATCTGGAGGACTACCATTCTAGCTCATTTTAGGTTGTAACTGGAGGAAAATGGGAAGGACTACTGAAGAAGTTAGGGCCTCAGATATTTAGAGCTGGAAGTAGCTCTTTCAAGTATTCACTTGAAAAAACCTTAAATGCACAATAACTTAGATGAAAGTAAAAATTTGTTTTTAATATTATCACAGAAACAATGCTAACTATCCTAAAAGCTCTTAAAACTTGATTCTGAGACAGTGGGTGGTAGCAGTAGAAAGAGCTGTGAGTTCACAGCTTTAGGTGATGTGGAAATATCTGTCAAGCAATTTACACCACGGAGTGATCCACACAAAAAGTAATCACTCTAAAACCTGAAATACAGCCAGTTTTGCAGCAAGAACAAGTCCCAGTCTTCAAAGATAAAAGATCACTATAGGGAAAAAAAAAAAAAAGCACCATCTTCCAAATAATTTGATACCAATATTAGTCTGAGAAAACATTTCCTGTTTCAAACCAATTTTGATCACGCACATCTCTTGCCTTTTTTGCTGAAAGTAGCTTTTCGTTAAACTGTGGGTCACAGCTGTGGTGGGGATTTACAGAAGAATTTCAGAGGGGGATAAAAGGAAAGAAAGGAGTTACTTTCTCTTGTTCTTGTACAAGTACAGGTCTTATAGACCCTCCTTTGGGTCAGACACCCAAACATGACATCTGTACTTCAGGCTCTGAGCTCCCTTGACATCTATAATATTTGGAACATAATTAAACTCAGCCAAATGATCCTGGAAGAAGACATCTTGCAGATGTTCACTGGCAGCACAGGAAATGACACCATTTGATGATGGAAAACCTAACGTGCCCAATTCAAAGAAATACAAAGCATTGGCTATAGGCTGATGAGAATAAGCAACTAATGGCTATTCCTGGTCCAGCTAAGAGCCTTTGCTTCTGTAAGGCACACAGACACACCTGTAGCTGGAGCACACACAAAGACAGCCCTATAGCACAAGGTATTCATGGCAGCACTGACAATGCCACTTCACACAGCAGCAGGACACCTTCTGCAGAGACGAGCTGCTGCTCATCTTTACCTACAAACAGGGACTACAGGTGAGCATTTCTGCTCCCCCTGCTGCTCTTCCACAACAGCACCAGGCATCTCCAGGGCATCATCCACTCCAGGTGGGGTAAAGGGACTGGAGTACACCATTTTCTAGCACATCACCTTGTCTAGAAGAAACAGAAGCCACTCCCCTGCAGAAAGCTTTGGTAGAGGCTGCCTCACCACATGCACCTCACTGTACAGGGGAGAGCTTGTTAAATGCCAAGGTGCAAGAACTCATCCATCAGAGAACCTGTGCTTTCATGGGCACACCGATGCCACTGTCCCCTTCTGCAGGCAAACTTCCAAAGGCACCTACATAGCATAGCCAAATCAGAAACCAGGCATTGAGCAAGCAAGAGAGGTGGACAGAAGGACGCATTCCACTGCTCTTGCAGATGGAAAAACACTACTGCACACTCTTTGCACATCAGTGGGCAGCCAGCAGCCAAGATGTGCCTTGCAAGGCTGCCTGCCAGATCCAAATCCAGGTCCTGTATCACTGAGCAGTTCCCCTGCCCATGCAATACCAGCAGCACATGGCCCATGGTGCCCAGTCCCCACTCCCTGGGCTAGAGGGACTCAGCATCTGCCAACAAGCACCAGTTACTAAGCTCACAAGACAAGGAACAGCAGAAGATTGAGCTTGGGCATTGCTTGTTTTGGGTTTGGGGGTTTTTTTGTTTGTTTGTTTGTTTTTTTCTTTTTTAAATGAGGTTAACTGCAAGCTGTGGACTGCAAGTGAAAACAATAATTTGAAAATTGAGATATTTAAATTTAATGAAATAACACGATAATTAAAAAAAAAAAAAAAAATCACCTGTTTCATTCTCCCTGGCTTGCTTCCCAGCATGGACAGACTTCTCTTCGGTCTCATTTATCTGCTGGTGTGAATTAATGTCATGTGAAAGTGATCTTAAAAAAGTAATCTTTATCTAGTAAAGTCAACTACTTAATAACAAAATTAACAGTTGGTAATTGCCAGCAACAAATAATTGGATGCTAATTGTGTTGATAATTTGGAAAGGTCTTGGCTCCTGCAAGGGTAAATGACAGCCCCCATGTCATGGTTATTTACTGTTGCCAAAAGTTTTCTGCAATCTCCATAGTCTGTGGATCAATCACGAGTAAAAAATTAATTGTATTAACATTTGAGAAAAAATAGTCGCACACATCGCCCATGTTTTTACATTGGCTTAGAAAAAAACTTTAGGTTTTAGAAGTACTCTACTCTTCATCTAGAAGTACTAGCTACAAAGTCAATCTAAGATTTGTATCTTGCAGCACACCTATTCTCTTTTCCAGGTTCTTATGTAACAATTTACTCATCCTGTGCAACGTAACACTTGGAGCTATATGTAAGAGCATGTTTAGACTTCAAGTTACACAATTAAATGTCATAGGCTTTATTTTCTACTGCAGAAGCTCAGCAAAAGTAATAACACATAAAATCCATTAACAAATCAGTTTAACCTTCCAGCTTCTAAACCATGACTTTGAGTCCTTTGAAACTTCATTAGTAAGATGCCTAATTTCTCTTGCAGGCCAAAGCTAAGAGTATCTATATAGAGTGTTATAAATCCACAACAGGAAGACAGATATATAATAAAGAGGTATGGAAAAAATAAGCAAAGATACCACACAAGCATAAACCCCAGAAATCTGAATGGTTTTGCCCAGTGCAAAATCTAGTTTAGAAAAAAACCCCAACCCTCATATTAAGAGCTTACCATAAATTTTTCATCACCCAGGACTTTCTTAAGTACACCTAAGATTTCAAACTCAGCACTGAAAATCAGTTTGATTTTTGTTGCTTCCGTTTTGGTAAGAGCAGCAGGTTTCTTCATAAAAATTTTAACAATCTTTTGTCCACCATCCTCTGAGAAAAAAAAAAATAAAGGCAATTAAATCTGGTTTAGATCAAGACATACTTCTCTCGACCACAAAATAACTGAATAAGTGTCTGGAATTTTTAGAACAGTCTCTTTTACATCTTGCCTGTGCATTTCCAGTTACTCTGTTCACTCATTTCTTTCCCATTGATGATCTTGATGATTATGCTGTTCCCTAGGACATCTATAAAATGATGATACCTTAACCTGTCCTGCTTGGGTAGGGGAGAGTAAGTTATTGTGCTCAGTGGGCCCACACACAGTCCAACAAGCAGAGCTAGTGCAAGATGACTATCAAAGGCAAGGAGGGAGGAGATGACATGGTGGTGCTGAGATTTTAAGCTGACTCCATGTGTCTCAGGAACCCATAGCCAGAGAGAAGACAACGTCAGTTGGAAAATCTTACCCTCCAACCTGTAACTGCTGACAGCTTCTTTTGACAGCCTCACAGAGTCCCAAAGAAAGCCCTTTGAAAACCAAAGCCAACATGTCAGAAGGGCTGAGTGAGTGCCTACAGCCTTAGGCTGAGCCCAAAGCCACCTGGGCCTCGCTGTTATCGTTACCTCATTACTATCCAGATAGAAAGTCACACTCTGGCTGCCAGTGTTGAAGTCAATCCAAAACTCCTCCAGTTTTTCATCCGATGGCTTCTTCACCTGGGGAAGAAGAGTGGTACTGCTGTTCCCAGAAACGCCCCACAACTGCTGTATCACTCTCAGTTTTCTTTAATGAGATAAAATTGGAAAGTGTTGCCTTACATATCTGTGTACACATGTGCACATCTTGCAGAAATAAAAGTTCAGATCAACCTGCGAGCTGCCAGTCTACTGCTCACCCAACCATACCCATGTCAGACACAGCTCTGTATCAGCCAAGGGAAAGGCAACACACAACACCCACATGTTTGTGCCAGGAAGAGGGTATAGGAGTTGTTTCTGAGCAGTTGAAATAATCAGAAACAGTGGAACTGGCTTCCATTTACATGCTGTTGATTCGATATGACTGCCAGGAATGGTGCCACAGTACACGTACTAAAGACCACTAAAGCAATCTGCAGGATCAGCAACTCTGACTTCTCCCACATGGGCATCAGGCTAATCTTGTTTTCTGGCACTCTGAGAACAGCTCTGCTGGAGGAATCAACATTGTCCTGTCCTCCTGTTTCTTTTTAGAGCTCTCCCTTCTGTCATCACCATGAAGAGAAGCGCTGCCTCTATCTTTTGGCTGATACAAAAGCAAAGTCAGCAGCTGTAAATTGGGAGCTAAGTGACAAACAAGCAAACTTTCCAACCAGTATAGAAGGTTACACTCTACATTTTAAGAAATTGAGCTCTTCAATGAAAAAGAGGGAGGGGAAAAAACAATTACCACAAAAATCAACATTTCAGCAGTAGTAACAGTGTAGGGAACATGTCAGAGCTTTAGGGGGTATTACCTCCTCCGTGTCAGCAAAAGCAGATATGCATGGAAAAGAATACACTCTGGAAGAAAAGCAGACTTCATATGATACATTCAGCATCAGAGCCTGACTTAAATCATTTTATTTTTCATAAGATTAGTATAACCAATCTTATTGTTCAAGAAATAATTAAAATATTTCTAAAAGTAAATTAATATTGGAGAAGCTTAAGAGGCCATAGTATTTTAGTAGTGATGCATTATCTTCATTGATTTTACTTTCAAAAAACCACCATAAAAATGAATAAAATGTCCTTCTTAAGAACAATTTAATTCTTCACATGTGACGTAAATCCGTTTTTTTCTTTTTAATATCACCCAACTCAAATTACAATCCTGTTTATTCTCCTCTGCAGTAGTAAGGGCACCAGCTTATTCTGTTGGTCCCCAGCTTACCTTCTTTCATTCCCAAGCCTTTCATTCAGCAGGTTAAGAAATTTTCTGCAGTCCTTCAAGACAAATGACATATTATTAAAAAGTCAGGCTGCATTTCCTTTGCAAATACTTATTCTATCGGGCTGTGTGACTTCTACTCCAGTTAGAAGCTTTTAACTAGTCAGTGTGATGCCAAAGGCCCCTGAGGAAGAAACACTCAAGTTGCTACAAATGGTTGGACCCAATTTACTACCAGTAAGCCTTCAAACATAAACTTATTTATGTTTTATTATTGATTATAATTTTTATTTTACTTTTTTGTAAGTAAAAACTTAGAAGAGCTATTTTAACAATGCGTCATTATAGGAAAAAAACAAAACACACCATCCACAAATAATTCAATAACTAAGTAACTTTGTGTATTTATAAAGTCAGTTTTGTAGGAACTTCTTACAAGGACATCCTGACTGAACTCAACCAAAACTAGCCCCTATACAGACTTGTCAAGTATGTTGTTTTCAAAATAAGGACCCTCACCGTCTCAAATTCTCTATCCTTGATCTCTTTGAAAGCTTCAGCAAGATAGTTATCTTCAAACCAGTGGTGAACAAGGTCATCTCTCCATTTTTTTATCATTAACCTACAAAGTGCTTCTGAAAGGGCAACCTGGAGGTCATAATCTACACAGTAAACATAAGCACAGGATAAATATCATCCCTCTGGCATAAGAGAGTGTTATAGCATTGCCACTCTTGTACTTACGTACCACACAGTCATATTCATCATCTAGCTTTGGTTCTACCTAGAGAACTGTGGAGGCTAACAGCCAAGTGTTAACTCCAGGCATCCTCAGCTCCCCCTGACTCAGTGAGGTCAAGTACGGAGTGCTGCAAACCACAACACACACAAGTGCACTGGGAAATTTTCTTGGGGTTCAGGAAGAGGATGAGAGCGAAGACTTATCACTAACTCACTAGGATTAAGTTACATTCCATATATCATGGCAAAACTCTAGAAAGTGTTATTATTAGGAGAAAATGAAAAAGACTTCACTCGAGAGGCTATAAACCTTGTTAACTGAAGTTTGTCCACATCTGGGCAAAGCAATTCCAATTTATTTTTTTTAAGGCTAACTGCCAGCATATTTTGTGAACACGTATGTAAAGCTGATCTAATTACTTTTCTACATATATCTGTTTAGCTCGTCTTATTGGTTAATACACATTACTAAATACCAACCAGAAAAAACTAAGGCATTGCTGCATTTACCAATTTTTTATTAATATTTTCTCAAAGTACTATGTGATTTTCCTCCCTAAAAGTCAACTCTTGACAAGTAAATAATTTAAATTGCAATTCAGCTACAATAAATAAACAGGTAAGGTAAAGTTGGAGAAATTAATAAGAATAACCACTAAATATTTCTTACCACCAACCTCCAGAATAGTTTTGGCAAGGTCTTTCCTGAAACAACATAATACCACAAGTTAAAAGTGAAAATAACTAACTCCTATTGGAGGGAAGATGGCATTTAGCTACAGGAGCTAGGAGGAAAATCACCTACGTGAGCGAGCACATTTCCTCAGACAGAGGGAATTGCTTTCTCTCTTCCCGTGTGACGTTGTCGAGTATAGAGTTAAGGGTCCTCAAAGCCTTTCCCCCCGCAAAAGAAGGGGCAGAAAATGAAGGGAAATAATTCAGTATTATTCATTTTTCCCATATTTTCTAATCACACACACTTGTGCGCAAATGTATCTAATTTTCTCCTCTTAGTAGGAATCTTACCTCCAGATGCAGAGTGCAGCAAAGATTTGCTTCTGTTACTAGATGCCCTAGTTCAGGTAAAAATAAATTCAGAAGATCTTTTTTCCCTAGAAAAATATTTTGAAAGGTTACAGCTAGAAATGGGCTGGTCTCCATATAAAGGACAGCTGAAGCAACTACAGTTTGCTGTGTTGGAGTAAAAATATCCCACTTGTAAGTTCATTTTAAAACAAAGCTTCTAACCATCTAATCCTAGACAGAAAGGGAACTGGTAACTTCTATGTAAAAAAAAAAAAAGTAAAGCTCCAGATACACTAACTGCTGACCTGGGTAATTATTTTAAGAGGCCTAACCACAAGAGAAAATTAGAATTGTTGTCAAAATCAACAGAGTAAACCAGTAAGGTACTAACCAGAAGATGCTCACGCGTACTCTGCTCCAACTAAAATAAGCCACAAGGACAAATAAGCACACATTACCTGGTCCACAGTGTAATACTTTATTTTTACATGACTTGTGAGACTGGACGTTTGGCCATACAGATACTTTCTGAAAGCACCTGCTCCCCTGCCCTAATGGAAAGCCAGCTGCAGCCACAGACAGAATTTTGCTGCAGACATCCCTCTGCCTAGTTCAGAAAGCTGAAGGAGTTACCATGGTTTTCTGTGGAGGTGGTTGCCTTCAGCAAGGAAAGAACTTCTCAAGCCAGTACAAACAGATGTGGTGAGAATAGATCCTCTAGCCTGAACCCCTTTCAGAAGCACCACTTACTCTGATCAAGTGAATTATTTGATGCTGAGCATTTAAGCAAGATACTACAGATGGATGTTTTTTTTTTTTGACTTGTACAAAACAAGGAAGCAAAGAGAAATGGAAAAAGGTTTTGTGCTCTGATGTGAATGTTAATGAAAATTAACTGAAGAGAAATCAGAAGGAGGATTAAAAGAAAAAAAATATTGCAGAGAGGTAGGAAGCAGAAGGGAAAAGAGAAAAGGGACAGAGTTCAAGCAGAATTAAGAAACATGCTCCTGAGACTAAGATACAGGATATCAAGGCATGGAAGGAAAAAAATACTGACCTTCATTACTGCATTTGCAAATCACCTGATGGAAACAGTAAAGGAAGCCTTCGTTAACACACTATCACCTAAGAACAGCAGTACTCAAAGTGCCAAGGTGTTTATGCCCCCACCACCACAACTCTCAGGGGCTAAATAACATAAAACACTAGTGTACCCACATCAGGAAAAGCAGGGCCACCTGACACAGGCATGTCACATATGATGACCCTAATCATACAGGTTGGCATTACGCAGGGAGGGTAAAGATAGCAAAGCACCCACTTTCCCCAGGGATTTCAGCAGCACTTGAGAGTGCAGTGCCCATAGGTACCCTGGAAAAGCCACATCATGGCATTCTTCTCTTATTTAATTACACCTATGGGCTTATGTACAAGCACATTTTGTGCTTCCACACTACAGTACTATATGTCACAATGTATATCTGAAGGTGTTGAAGTCCCTTGAGGAAAAACAAAAATAAAAGTTAAAAAAACCTCCAAACAACAAACAAACAACCCCAAATCCCCACAGAACAAAACACTTCATTCTCCACAACGAAAGCATGTGGAAGAAATGTACTGGGAAGAAATATAGATCAAATTTTGGGAAAAAAAAATCGGGTATGTTGGTATGGTTAGCAGAGAAAGAAGGAACTTTGATTCAGCTTAAATATCCTTTATCAGAACTCCTAAAAAGAGTCATAAGTATTGATATGAATTCTGATGCACAAACTGTGTCACAAAAGTGACACAGTTCCAGTAAGCTACAGACAACAAGACTTGGAGGAACAGCTCGGGTAAAACACATTTGCAAGTAAAGTGCAGCTTAATATTACTGACTTGAGGTTTTTAAGAGAGCTTCAGCACAAAAGCCTTTATTTAAAAAATGCATCAGAACTTCTTGAAAATTTTTCTGCAAAAACAAACACTCGGCTTCATGTTAGACAATCAGAAAACACTGCAGCCCTTTAGCAGCTTTTCCCAGGTTGTGTCAAATCTCAGCCTGATGCCAGCCCAGAGCACATTCCTGGGCACTCCCCACCAGCACCCTCTGGACTGCATCCCAGGCTCACTGCCAGGTCCATGCAACTATTCGTTTTTTAACTGGAAATTGTGTGCAAACAATGGCTTTCCTATCCAATATAGGCAACCCTTCTGTTCCCTTAATGCACATACATACCAATGCAGTGTCAAAGAAGTCTTCAAAAAATTTATTCTCATTTGGGTCGATGAGGATCACAGATGCTCTTGCTCTTTCAAACCAAGATACCAGGTAAAAGTTAAAAGAATTGGTTAAAATCTGGGAAGAGGAGTTAATAATCCTTAAACTATATATGTCTGCAGGAAACTTTACAGACAGTTTTTTACTCTTAAAACTTGAGTTACATACTGTGTCAAAAGCTACATGGTGTTAAGGAGCTCAGGTTTTGCTAGGAGGACATGAAAAGTGACATTCCCCTCTTCCCTCCCCAACCCTCTTTTATCGTCCTTCGTTGTCCAAGGCACACACTCTTGTTGTTTAGGCACAATGCATGCTACTAACGGCATGGTAACTCCTATAGAAATTTCTACAGAACATCAATTCACAGCAAAATAATGTTTTAAATTTTTTTCAAGCTTTTTCAAGGTAAATATTTTAACACTTCATGGTTTTAAATATATTGCATAGCCACACATGTGGCGAAATAGAAATCTATGCTTCACTGGAGGTACAGAGCTCAGATCAGGGAAACTTCATTAATATATCTCCATACAGGAATTTTGAGTAACTGTATCCCTAAAAAGCATAATTACAAGGCAGGATTACAATATTTTGAACTGAGGACTTCTTGGTAGAACTCTGGAAATGTAGAGCATGTGTTAACTGTTCCCTGCTAGCTATGCTAGATCCAGGTATTACTCATCTTCAGCACAAGTGCATTTCTGCTACTACAAGTATCACCAGCTGAAATCAGTATTGTGCCATTCTGCCAGAAGATAAAATGCAACTGCAGATTAAATGCATCTAGTTTGCTACATATCTAAAAAGGGATCTTCATAAAGAGTACGTCAGGTCTTAAAATTATAAAAGCACAAACTGCTCATCAGTTCTATAACTAACACTGTATTTTGCTGGAGCATTTAAAATGCGTTTAGAAATTTTACATCATTTCATAAGTGGGACTCATCAAAATTCTGCCTCCCCTTCCACTGTCAGCTTAAAAAAAACCCCAAAACCCAAAACCCACAATCCACTAAGTCAGGTAATAAGTGAAACCATAATATTGGCTGCTGCACCAAAAGCAATGAAAGACAGTAAGTATTTTTTTTGCCCATTGAGCTCATGCAATATATTTTAAATATATATGTTTCTGCATGGCCAACAAGCCATTCTCTAGTTTTCATTTCCTTGGAGTTCTTTTTCTGATGCAAGCAACTTTAAATCACATTAGTAACTTGCATATAATATTATACTCATCTTTGCTACCAGTCCTTGCTCAATAAACAAACTCTTCCCTTCTTGGAAATCACTTTTAAAGTAGACCTGAATACATTTCAGCAGCAGCGAAACATTCTGGAATTCATTCTTGTCCAGCTCCTACAGAAACACAGAGTGCTGTGCATCATTAGTCTGATACCCTTGGGTTTTTGGATGGTTGAGATTATTTATGATACTCGCCTTTCTCAGTGCTTTGTCTAGCTGGCTAAAAAGAGATTCACTGTATTTCTGGGGAGGCTCTACTTCTCTCTCTTGAAGCAGTTCGCTTATTTTTTCAAATCCTTTCCCCTTAAAGGCATCAGTGAGAAGTGATTCAAGCTGCAGAGGGAAGGGAAGGAAACAACTAGTGAGTTAAATAAATGGGTATTAAGATTGTTGCAGCACTGATTATGAGAAAATACTTGTAACGCTATTTTAAAAGTTGCAGGCTTTTTGTTTACTTGTTTAACTTTATTTGTTTCTCTACTTTTATTTTATCGTTACATCAGTGAAACATCAGTCAACCTTAAAAGAGACAGAACCCTTGTAACTGAATAATCTTAGAAGATACTGAATAAGACATTCTTTTGGTACACCCAGTTTGTAATTCTTACATGTCTCAAAACTCTTACAATAACTTCTTCCCACTTGCTAGGGAAAAGACTAAGGAGTCTGCTGCACTTCCCATATTAAACTAATAAAAATTCTAGGTCATGCCATATCCATTTAAGAAATGCACCTTTAAACATACATATATAACTATTTGTAAGATAAAGCTAAGGATACATTTAAAGGATCCTTACATAGTCTTCTGCTCTGCCTGCCATATTGCCACTCACATCTCTATTCCGTTCTTCACTTTTTGATTCCTTTAAAAAGAAGAGAAAAATACAGGAAAAAAATCCTCTCCTACAAAAACACCCTAAAACCAAACACTTATTCTGTCCAAAAGCTGAAGTCCACTTACTCAACCCCTCTCTCCCAAAAGACCGATTTTCCTTACTTAGTTTCCGAGTTGCAAAACCACCCCACGCATCCAAACTGAAGGTTTCTGGAAGCCGCAGGGGAGCCCCGCGGGCACCGCGGTGTGTCCCGTCCGTCCCTCCGTGCCCGCTCCCCCCCAGCCGTCTCCTGATTCTCCCGTGCCGGGAGCGGCGATTACCTGGGCCATGGCGCACGGGAGAAGGTGCAGGGGCTGCTTCGCACCCTCCCCACGGCCCTCGCACGACCGTAACTGGCTGCTATCGGATACACCTGCGTTTGGGGTGGAGAGAGAGCCTCGCCAGCGTTTTCCGCGGCTTCGAAAGCTCTTCTTTCCCCGCCAGAACCCAGCACTGGGGAGGGAGGGAGGGGGGAAGAGGGGGGAAAAATGCCCCTCTTGCACTCGCACTAAAAAGCCGCAGGTGTGCAGAATCTGGGATGGGTCTCCCGCACCCGGGGATCGGCTTTGCAGCACTAACAGACGCCCCCGGTCGATCCGAAGGGTGCAAAAGGGGAGCGAGGAACCTCAGGGGGGCTGCTCTCTGCCGAGGGATGCCACAGCCGGCATCTGCTGCAACCGGCTGGGGCTTATTGTGGACGGTTAAGGGTAAAGGCCAGTAAATTTTGGACCAGAGGGGATGGAAGCGAATGAGAAAATCATTCCGAACAGGTGGGATCGTTTAAAGGATGATAGCAGCGCTTGGCGTTCAACGGCTTGGTCTCTATGCTATTGTGCATAAGTCTTTTTCTTTCTGTTTCTCAGACCAAAAATCAACCTCCCTCCACCCCTGAAACCCCTGCCCCCCTAGAAAAAACCCAAACCAAAACAAACATACAAAAAACCCAAACAAAAACAAACAATCAAACAAACAAAACAAAAAACCGCAAAACCAACAAAACAAACACCGCAACCCATCGGCTATTTCTTCCAAAAAAAAAAAGGTAATAAAAAGCTTATAAATTTTTAATAAGTTAAAACGTGCTGATAACACTGGCACTGGCTTTGCATTTTAAACTGGATGTTATAGAGCACGGCGCGAAGGGGAAACCTCCCAAATAATGTTGAATTCGTTTACATCTACATCTAAAGAGCAGGTTATTGAGCGCCTTTGCCTCCCTCTTGGAGGCGTTTCAAGCTGCAGGCAGCTCCGAGCCGCGCTCGAAATCCAACATCAGGGGCGTCCCGGCCAGACGGAGATAGATCCCCATCTCCCCATAACCTCTCCCATCCCAGCACCTGCGGCAGCGAGTGGCAAAGCCCCGCCACCGCCGGGTTAGACTTCCAGACCCTGCTCAAATTTGCCGAGGTCGCGGCCCCCGGTGCTAGGAGGTGGATTCGCGCCAAACCCCCACGGCTATCCCCCGTCACACACCTCCAGGTAAGGGTAGCGAAACCCGCCTGCGTGGCGGAGGGGGAGCCTAGCCCCTGCCTGTCTGCCCGCCCGCCCAGATGCAGCGGTTGTGCTGCTGCTCCACCTGCGGAGCCGGCTCAGAACTCCCCTCCAACTGGGCGACGCCCCGACGGCATAAAAAAGCGGGAGTCAGCGCCCATTGCTGCTTTTCGCCATGAAGCAGACCTGGGACATCAACGACCCCAAATTGCCGCAGGTAACGAGCGGGTGGGAGGGTGACAGAGGAGGAGTTGGGCTGCTAGGGAAACAGGGGAGCAACCTTCCATTGGAGAAAAACTTCGTTTTATGTCTGCCTTATTTTTCCTGCCCTTTTTCACTTTTTTTTCCCCAGTCCTTGTGAGATGACTGACAATAAAAATATGGACTCCATACACAGCTTTGGCCAGCTGTGTTCAAAGACCTAATATAATCTGTGGCGCAGTTTGGCCAGTTTCCTTCTCCTTCTTTCTTGTTCAAGAAATGTTGACTAGAAGCTTGAATTAACTGTTTTTTACTACTCTAATCTAACTTATCTAAATATTTCCTTCATTTGTTGATGTGATACTTTAATGCTACCAAGCACTCCAATTTCTGTCTACTTGCGAGCTTTAAATGTGCTAACTTACAACTTTTTTCTGCTTCAAATTTATTTAATTTAACAGTCCATGTTATTATAGAATGTCTTAATACTGTAAATGCTGGTAGTTTATTGCTTTCATTGGAATTGCTCACATGTGGTACATATATATGTTAAATAAGCATTGTAGGAACTCTTTACTTGCACTGTAAATATTTACAGTTTACTATCTCAGTTGTTCTTTCATTGTTCTAGTAATTTCATTTTAGTAAGGAGCTCCAGAAAGCCAGTGAAATGCAAAATTGAAATGTTTTTTCTTTGAGCCACTATGCATATTGGAACTGTATTTGCAAGGGCAATTTTTTTTATTTCTGTTTCTTAGCAAAAGTCTTAACTCAGATACAATCTAAGAAACCATTCCATAGCTAAAACTTCTAGTTTCTTGCCTGCAGGTGCATGGTCCCACAACAAGGAGAACTTAACAGTAGTCATGATCAGGGTGGCCTGTGTCCTGTCTGGGCACACTGGTGGCAGACCAGTTAGTAAGTTTTGGTAACCGGGCTGATGCCTTACAGCTGGGTAACCCCACTGTAAAGAGGCACCTGTGACAACAGACCATGTAATTATGGATTGTGGTGCAAAGGAGGAAAGGATCCTGACTCTTGAAACACGGAAGCTCAGACTGCCTTTTCCCTTCTAGAGCATTTATGAATAAGTTATTCTTTCAATAATTCTTTTTCTGCTGCTTGGATGGTCATGGAAAAAGCTTTTGTTTCCTGTTGTGTGTTTTGTAACAGGGCAAAAATATCAGGTTGTGATATACTGATAATATTCTCTTGCTCTTCTCCTTGCTGCCTTGCCCCTCTACCCCACTTGCCCTGCTGCAGGAGCCCAAGCACTTTGATGCCTTCCAGGAATGGCCTGATGGCTACGTGCGGCTCATCTACTCCAGTGAGGAGAAGAACGCGCAGAGGCACCTCAGTGGCTGGGCCATGCGCAACACCAACAACCACAACTGCCAGATCCTCAAGAAGTCCTGCCTGGGAGTGGTGGTGTGTGCCAGGAGCTGTGCTCTGCCCGGCGGAGCCAGGCTGCAGCTTCGCCCCGCCATATGCGACAAGGCTCGGCAGAAGCAACAAAGTGAGGGATATCCAAAGAAAGCTGGGATGCCTAAGGGGTCACATTTCTTTCATCTGGGCTTGACGTCTAAACTGGAGTCACTCTTACTTGCAGGCAGACTAAGCCATAATTGTAAAGACTGTGATTTATTTACAAATTTCGTCAATGTCTATTTGTAAATACTTAAGGGAAAATGGATTTGAAATCCTTTACATCATTAGCTTTTATATCAAGTATGCAGCTCTAGTTTGTACCACTCAGTTATGCTTGGTAGTCTATGTTGTGTTTCCTTGAACAATATATTTTAATTGGAATTTCAGTGAAGTCTGATCATACTGCTCTTGAGCTCTGTTTACTCTCAGGAAACATCCTTGCCTTCAACCAATCTCTTCAGTAGTTTCTTTGTCTTTATTCACAGAGAAAGCCTGCCCAAACTGCAATTCAGCCCTTGAGTTGATTCCTTGCCGAGGACACAGTGGCTATCCCGTCACAAACTTCTGGAGGCTTGATGGCAAAGCAATATTTTTCCAGGTAAAAATCAGGCATATTTATTTGTGCACATATATATAAATTATGTCTGTATATAAAATAATATCTGGAGAGAGATTTCTTCCTACTCCCACGCTATATATTTTTGTGTTTAACACTGAACATGGTGAGCACAGCAGAGTTCTGGTCCATGACAGAATTTCTGTTTAGTACAAGTATGGCAAAAACAAATGAAACAATAACACTTGGCTGTTTTTTTAAAAACAGTACTTGAGAGTTGACAATATTCAATTTTCACTATAACATCACAATTGATGTCTAAAATTCTCCTGTTTACAGAACACAAATACAAACAAAAAGATTGTCTTGCACCCTAGTACATCTGACAACTGAATGTTTCCAAGGACTTAATACTTATTTCCTGTTAAAATAAATAGGAAAAAAAAAATCTGGCTTAAACTGCAGGAGTTGATACATGAAAATTCTACTTCACATGAAACTAGCCTTTCAATTTTGAGGATTTAAAATCTTGCCAGGAAAAAAAGGAAATTTAGAAAGCTAAAATCTGAAAATTCCCGTTGATTTGTTCTTTTTATAGCAACATTAGAACAAAAATGTAACATAAAGTTTCTGTTCCGTGAGATTACATTCTCTGCCAGATGAATTTTTTCCCTGACCCACAGACAGTGAATTCTGTTCTCTGGTCAGTAAATGGAAGAAAATTGGCCATATTCTGTATTATTCTTACTCAGATGTTCTGTTACAGGCATGCAAAACCAGATGACTTTTACCATCAAAATAGCTTATAAATCCCTGCTTAGAATTTAATTTCTGCTTGAGAAAAGGACAGTGTTTTAAAATCAATTTTAAGCTTCCTACTTTGTATTAGGGACTATATGTTGGTGCATTCAGACAAATGTAATGGGTAAGGACATGTAGAATATATTACGTCATCACATACCAGTATAGTTTTGGTTCCATAGATCTGCATATCCACAGGTATTTCAATAGCAGAGCATCTTTGGATGGTTTTCCAGGATATAATTTTCAGTCCTATTCAAGAAGGTGTATTATTTTAAGAGAATATTTGTCATCTTGTGGCATGAAACCTCTTTAAAGCCTATGTATACAATTTTTATATATGTACATTTCTAAAGCAGAACTGAGATACTGGACTGCAGAAAAACAATGAAACTAAACTTATATGTTTTTCCCCTTGGTTCTAATTAACTACTCCTGAGTGTCTCAAACATACGTAATACGTCCGCTCCTCCATCAGCTCTGCAGTCCTCAACAACTTCTCCCTCATTTTTTCCTTCTATCTACCTCCAAATCATGATTCATTCTATTTATTTCTTTTTACATTGAATCCCTCCTTGTTGTTTAGTTTTCCCTCCCTCCTCTCTTGTGCCAAACTACAAACCATGCTGTGGCTATCTCTTACTTACTGCACTTTCTCTTGTCTCACCCCCTTCCCGTTCACATCTAATTCTTTGTTAATCCTAAATAGGCTAAAGGTGTCCATGACCACCCCCGGCCAGAGAGTAAATCAGAGGCAGAGGCAAGACGAAGTGCAATAAAGAAGCAAATGTCCTCTTATCACCATTCCCAGAAAAAGAGACCTCTAAACTCAGAGGTAAGTCAAAGTCATTAGTCAATTAAAAAGGTGACACAAATTAAGATTTTTTTTATTTTTAATTTTTTTTCTATTAGAAAGGTGTCATAAGCATGTACTGGAGATCTGAGGGCAAAAAAAGATTTACACTACGCTACATCTGTTAATTCTGGGCAGAAACAAGCAATAGCACAAGTATTGAGATATATGTGTGTGGGCAATATTGATTCCTTAATCTCAAGTATCTACTCCTTGTCAGGCAGGAAGGTACCATGACAGCAGCAGTTACACCAATAACCTACAGAATTTTCCCTGCATGGATGGTCAAGAAAGACTTGGTATCATCACAGACTCCAATTTTTCAATTCCAGCCCAGTCTTATCCTTCACTGCAGAACACAGACCTTTACAAAGTACCTTATGAGTCGGCCAGCTCCCAAGAGGACCAGCTATCATCATACCCTAAGTGCCCAAATCCAAGGATCTACATGCCCAGGCCATGCAGCTACGAGTTTGGAGTTCCTACCTTTATAAGCTCTAGCCCTTACCCAACATTTTACAAAGATCTGACCAGCCCTGCCATTGATGCAGACCCCCTCAGTCTGAACGGGTCTCCCTACAGCACTGTGACTACCCACGATAAGAGCTTTGATAACCCTGGCAGACACTATGGACTGAAACCAGCTTGGGGGAAAACTGGCAGCGGAGACCAGGGTGACTGTGGACAGATGCAAACAAGTGCTAACCACGCTTACTACAGTGGGGACTATCCCTGCAGGTACAGTCCCAGTCCCGCTCCCATAGCCCCACCGTTGCAGACGGTCATCACCACCACCACCAAGGTGTCCTACCAGGCGTACAAGCCGCCTGCACTGAAATACAGCGACAACCTCTGCGACATGAAAAACCTCCAGAGTTACACCCACATGGCAGAAAACGTCTCTGGTGCTATCTATTCGGGGATGAAGATTCAGGAAGACTTTGGGATGGTAAAGTCAGCACTGCTCTACCAGCATGACTCCATCCCTACAAAGCCCAAACCAGCCGAGAGCATGGAGAGCTATCGGTATGGGCTCCTGCTGGGCAACAGCTACGCTGAGCATGAAGGTCAGACCTTAAGGTTTGAGAGTGCTGAATATTGACTAGATGTTGCCTAAATGGCAAATACATGCAGGTGGGAAAATACATTATTGGGCTGACCCGGTGGATGCTAAGCCCAGTGGTTTGGGATTTGAGGAGAGGTCAGGAAGCAGCACATCACAACACCTTTCTCCCCAAAAGTGCCTTTCTGGAGCTGTGCTGAGCGAAGTATATTTTGCATGTAATTTCAAACCAGCCCCACACAATCTCTAAAATGGCACAAGGAGCTGAGCCCCAAACACAACTAGGAGAAAGCAACATGGAGGTGCAGCACTTCTGGAAGACAACAGCCTCCTTTGACAGCAAGTGCAACCCGCTCATAGCTACAACTCCTGCCAGACTCCTCAAGCTTTGAGGGAAACAGTCCATCTGTAAGAAGGAAAACGCTAATCAGGGAACGGAAAAAAAGATGAAGGGAAGGTGGCTATAGATTATAGTCAACTGAAAGAAATGGCAGGAAAAGAAAGAAATAAAAGAAATGAAAGCAAGACAATTTGCAGAATAAATCACCTAAATGGGCCATTTATCTGTTGTGATCCTTTTGATGAATGGAAAGACCAGCTAAGTTTCTCTGAAATGAGAAATGGAAAAACTGAAACCTGAGAAATGAAAGATGCTGACTTCATGTTGCTTTTTGATCCCCTGTATCAAGAGCACAGACTGTCCAGTCTTTCTGTGCAAAAAGGACAGCCCAGCATAGTCACACCAAGAACTGATCCCCTCAACCTGAAGGCAGGAAGGCTCAGATAACTCCCACCAAGCATGCTCAGCATCACATGGCTGTCAGGGTTAACATACATGGTCCTGAAAACCATTTGCAGTGAAAGTGCTTTTTGTCTAAAGGGGTCTGGAAAACTGGTCAGACCAATACTGCACGGGTACCGCTGCAGAATTCACTTTATCCATGAATACAACTCCATCCTGTCTAAAAATGCAACATCCTCCCTGGTTAGCAGTGAAGGTCAGTGTTGAATGCACCTTCCCTAGCAGCCTTTCTCTATTAATCCATGAAGAAGAAAAAACAGAGGAGCAATGCTGGTTTAAAAGCTAGATATTTTGAAAGCTGACTAGTACTGGGGAACCTGCACCCAAACTGTGTGCCAAGCAAGGGAGCTAAGTAGACACAGGAGATTGGTCAGGGGTTAAAATGTTTCCTCTTGGTATCATTATTATTAAGTTTCTAGGTATCTGTAACTTCTTGGAGACTCCCGTTTTGAGTTTTGGTTTTTTAAAATGTTTGATGTATATTTTTGCTATGTTACGTTTTGAGTAACAGCAAGCTACTGTATTCTTTCAATAAATATGAAATCATGGTTAAAAACAAAGCACCATGTAAACTAGTGTGAGCAGCTGGTTAGTTAGAATTATAAGGTTCTGTGTGTTGAAGCCATCATTAAACTGAAGATTTAAAATAATTATTTCTGATGTAGAATATTTTCTTTCTTTTTGTAATTTTGTGAAAACAATGCATTCAGTCTGACTCACTAAATTGAACCTTATAGAAATTCAGTTAATAGCATCCTGTTTCAGCAGTGGACTGTTCAGCACTTTAAAAATTCAAGCCACATGAAGATGGAATTCACAAAAACACTAAATTAATTCATGTCCAGCAAGCTTACCTTGTCTTTTAGTGTACTTGCTGTGTATCTCACTTGGCTTTTGTTAAATTCTTATGGCAATTCTTCTACCAGGTGTTTTAAATTGCTGATTAGAACGGATTCAGCTGAACAACATCAGTTTGATAATTAGCTCATATACTAACCTTAAAAAATAATAATGATAACTAAAAAAATGTTGGTGGTGAGGGAGTTTCCTACCCAGAAAGATTGATGGAGAGTTCTAGAGTTTAGGAATATATAACACACTTACAGAACTGAGATTTCTCATCTGTATGCCAAGTTATATTGAGGCAATTGACATGTAGAATAAAAATCAATTCTTATAGCCTTATAAGTTTAAAGAGAAAAAAAGCATAAGAGCAGAATAATGCCAAAGAAAATAACTAAAAAATCTGGAAGGATTCACAGTGGATGAAAAAATTGAGGAAAATTTCAAAGGTGTAAATTGCTACCTTTTATATTGATTTTAGAGGATTTAGTCAACCACAATTCAAGCAAAAGTTATTAAAACATTGTGTGTTATTAAAACATCCAGACAACCTGTAGGGATTGTGTGCTGTTTATATTACTGGTATAAAACTTGTCATTGTAGTTGCATGCTTAAATCATTATGCTATGCAATTAAACACAGCCTTTCAAGCAGAACTTTGTACACCAGTAAAGAAAATGCAGCTGTTTGTGTTACAATGCTACTTTTAGGGTGTGGATTTATTTCTAATAAATATGACAGCTGTTCACACACAGTGAAAAGCTCTCTGAGCAACTACCTTGCTGCATCATCTGTAGCACTAGAACAAATAAAACCACTCTAAGGGTTATTGCAGTCTTTCTTCACTTTGCTCCCTTTCACGTGCAAGTGTCTGGGATGCGATATCTGTATGTTACCTTTTTCAGAGAGATCAGATGGATAAATGTAGTGCTGCAGACAGTTTTCTCTTCAAAATATGCAAATGTAAAGGCAATGTGAGCTTCTGTAACAATAAAAAAGCTGAAATTGAAATCCTCCTTGTAGGTTTACATAGCTGCAGGATTGACTTTAAAAGCATTCTGAAGCAAGAAGCACTCCCTTCAGTCCCTGAGTAAGCATCTTCTCTTCCATCAATTGTCCCTTTCCAGGGGACCTTTCAGGTTTCTGGTCCTACCTCGAGCATGTGAGAGGAGCCCCTTGCCAGCCCGCATCCTGTACTGCGGCAGACGTCTTCATCTAACAAATTCCTGTTGTTATGGTGAAGTCACAGAGGGAGCAGGGGGAAAGGTGTTTTCAAATCTCAGCCTCCTCTGGCTCCAGCTTCATATAAGTTACAAGGGCCCTACTGAGGTAAAGTACCATCTGTCCCCATACGCTGAGGCTGCCCTTTGTACCAAAACAGCAGCCTCTTAATGACAAAGTTTAAAGGCACAAGTGCTGAATGGGTGCCTCCTAGAGAAAAGAAGCTGCATGATAATGACCGTGTACCCACCAAATGCAGGCATGTGTCACACGTCTGACAGATACAAATACGTGTGGGCATCTTTTCATGGTCCCATCTCCTCCTGGTGGGAGGACAGAGCCTGGCACACTGTCCTGGTCTCCATCCAGTCATGCCAAAGACCTCTGGTGAGAGTCTGAGTAATTTGCTTAGCCCTTGCTCCTCTTCTGAAAGCAAGTTAACTCTGGGCTTTTTAAACATGCCACATGCTACAAACAACGCATGAAGGAAATTGGGTGTTTGGGGCTTATTGTACTTGAAGATGATAGTTTGTACTCCTTGTTTTGGGGTACAAACTATCATCTTTAAAGACAGAGACAAGCTTTCCTCTGAGTTTCAGGGGTGGAAACCACCAACGTAACATTGCAGAATATGATTTGAGACTTTTTTCTTCCTGGGGATTTTCTGGTGTTTGTTCTGGATTTCTAGGTTTTTTTCTTCATGCCTTTTTTGGGGAAGCTATCTAATACAACTGAGACAGCTTTCACAAAAGTAGATCATGTTTCTAGAGAGACATTCAGCAGGATGCCCAATGCAGCTCTAGGGATGCTTTTAGGAAAGTTCATGTCATTCCCACCCTTATCAGTAAAAGTCACATGCAGATAAAAAGGGAAGAACTGAGACATTTAGTGTTGGATTAGTTCCTCCCAACACACAGAGTGAAAAGTTAGTCCAGGCCTGTTAAAATCCCTCTGCCTTAGAAATAATGAAACTGGTGTACGGTGGTTATCAATGGCTGGATTACTGCCTTCAGTGTTCTAGCTGTATAAACTAAGTATCTTCCTGTTGCTCACAAGCAAAGGAAGAGTGAACCAGGCACTGTTTACGTAGTGCTACAGCTGACATTGTGCAAAATGGAGAGTGCATTTCAACACGGCACCTTCATAGACTCACAAGAGTCCACATGTAACACAAAGATCAGCAGGGTGATACAGGTGCGAGTAAGTATCACAGAGAAACATCACTCATTTGGCTCAAACTCATTCAAACAAGCAGAAAAATAAAGTTTACACAATCCCTATCAGCTTCAACATGCGTGCTGGCACTTGTGATGGTATCTGGGAAAAGCCAGTTTCAGCTATTTTGGCTGGCATTTGAGCAAAGCATCAACACTTTTAAGGACCACAACCAAAGAAGGTTCTTTCAACAGAAAATTAGCAGTGAGTCTGCTTCTCTTGTTTTGTAAAACAAGCAGGGAAGCAGGTGCATGAGGATGTTCTCAGAGGTCCTTTAGCAGGGCTCACAAATATCGCTGTGGTTCCTGGATCTCTTTGTTCCAGCCTGTTGTCTTTCCTTCAGTTTCCTGGTTCATAGCAAGAGCACAGAACAGCACCTCTCTCCTGTCTTCATGACAAAATGAAGTGTTAAGTGACTGGCTTGCAGTGCTTGTCCTGCAACTCCACACCATGTGTCAGTCTAGCTTAAACACTGGCAAGTTCTGTTTACAGCTGTTCTCTCTTCATGTGTGCAAAATGTTGGGAAGCATTGCAAAAAGTACTAACAACTGAGAGACACAAGGTCCCAGTAACAGAATTTAAACTTAAGTGTTTCACTTGTGCAAAACTAATTCAGAAATTATTTAAACATCAGACTCCTTGCTTGTGTGAGGTCTCTTATAAGTGGCTGTAATTAGACTAGAAATGCTGAACAAGCAACAAAAAGCACTGTCGTTTTTGTCAGTAACTTGGACAGTGGGATCAAGTACATCCTCAGCAAGTTTGCCAACAACACCGAACTGTGCAGTGAAGTCGACACGCTGGAGGGAAGTGATGCCATCCAGAGGGACCTGGACAGGCTTGAGAGGTGAGCCAGTGTGAGCCTCATGAAGTTCAGCAAGGCCAAGTCAGCTGGTTAAAACATGGTGCCAATAACACCAAGCTTGTGGGTTCGATCCCTGTACAGGACATTCATTTAAGAGTTGGACTTGATGATCCTTGTGGGTCCCTTCCAACTCGGAATATTCTGTGATTCTGTGAAGTGCAAGGTCCTGCACCTGGTTTGGGGCAATCCCAAGGACAAACACAGGCTGGGGAAAAATGTATGGAGGGCAGCTCTGAGGAGAAAGACTGAGGGGTGTTGGTTGATGAGAAGCTCAGCATGACCCATCAATGTGAGCTTGCAGCCCAGAAAGCCAGTTGTATCCTGGGCTGCACCAAAAGCAGCATGGCCAGCAGGTCAAGAGAGGTGATTCTGCCCCTCTACCGTGCTCTTGTAGACCCCATCTGCAGTGCTGCGTTCAGCTCTGGGGACAAAAGAAAGCCATGGATCTGTTGGAGCAAGTCCACAGCAGGGCCGCAGAGATATCAGAGGGCTGGAGCATCTCTCTTAAGAATACAGGCTGAGAGAGTTGGACAGCTGGGAGAAGAAAAGGCTCTGGAGGGACCTTATAGCACCTTGCAGTACCTAAAGGGGGCCTGCAAGAGAGCTGGAGAGGGACTTTATATAAGGGCATGTAGCGAGAGGACAAGGGGAGAATGGCTTTGAGATGAAAGAGGATGGGTTTAGATTAAATATTAGGAAGAAATTCTTCACTGTGAGGATGGTGAGGCACTGAAACAGGTTGCCCAGAGAAGCTGTGGATGCGCCATCCCTGGAAGTGTTCAAGGCCAGGTTGGATGGGGCTCTGAGCAGCTTAGTCTTGTGAAAGGTACCCCCGCCCAGGGCAGCAAGGTTGGAACTAGATGATCTTTAAGATCCCTTCCAACCCAATTCATTCTACGATTCTATGAAACTGGGTGGCAGCACCAGAGGAGGAAGAACAATAATCATGGAACATTGCTAAACTGTAGAGTGAGGAAAGGACACAACGGTAGGGAGGGGACACTGCTGTTGTATCATTTCCACTGGCAGTGGAGAGGTATTTCCACACATGTAATGTATACATGTAATAGTGTTCAAACACATTTTTACTGGTTACTGTACGGTTAAATACTTTGCTACGTACAATCACCTCCTGTTGAATCTCTGCCTGAGATAACCTGTGGGTTATGGGACCTTCTTTCTCATGTCCAAATCTCATCTTTGAACTTCATTTTACCTGGCAGTCACCTCTGATGTTTTATTTCAGTAAAGGAAACAGGCATATTTTGTTTCAGAAAATACAATGTTGTTTTCTTGTACTTTCATTTCAGCAACCTATGTGGAAGTGGTCAAATCCTCTGGATTCCAGAAAACTGATTCCCGTAGCCCCACGTTCCACCCAGTTGACTTGAGGTAGAATCAATTAATCTGTCAACAGTTCTTAAACCATCACAAAGTTACCACACCAGTTAATGAGGGAGAGGGCAAAACAAAAATATAATAAAAACAAAAGTATAATGAAGACAGCTTCCCATTTTTGCTCAGCTTGGTAAAGCAGATAGGAATCTGAATTGCTAAAACAATTTTCTGCCTTTCCCTCTGTGGTGCTACTAGTAGTTACTGTGTCAAAATAATTTCCTCCTTTTCTTGCCCCTTGCTCTCAAAAACATTAAAAAATAGGAAGTTCAAGCTAATGTTAAGAACTGAAGCTTAAAACAAGACTTCCCTGCCAAAAGTACTCTTATGTTTTAGAATACATACAGCATTCAAAGTTTCTCCCCTGCATCAGTATTAACAATGTGCATTTTAATAAATTGCTTACCATAAATAATAATAGTAATAATAAAATAAATGCTAGGGGAAAAAAAATCCCTCAAGTTTCATTACAGCTGTGAATACCAGAAGTGGGAATTTATGTACAAATGCTAACTACACAGCAGCTTAGCTGGCGGCTTTATTTCATAGAATCACAGAATGGTTTGGGTTGCAAAGGGATCTTTAAGATCATCTTAAAGATGATCAACCCCCATGCCATGGACAGGGACACCTTCCACTAGATCAGGTTGCTCAAGAACCCCACCCAACCTGGCCTTGAACACCTCCAAGGATGGGTCATCCACATCTTCCCTGGGCCACCTATTTCAGTGCCTTACAACCGTCATAGTAAAGATTTTTTTCCCAATATCTAATCTAAACCTACTCTCAGTTTGAACCCATTCCTCCTTGTCCTGTCACTACACGCTCTTGTACATAGTCTCTCTCCATCTTTCTTGCAGGCTCCCTTCAGGTCACCCCAAAGCCTTCTCTTTTCCAGGTTGAAAAATCCCAGTTCTTTTAGGCTTTCCTCATAGGAGACGTGCTCCATCCCTCTAATCATCTTGGTGGCCCTCCTCTGGGCTTGGTCCAACAGGTCGGTGTCCTTCGTGTGTTGGGGACGCCAGAGTTGGATGCAGTACTCTAGGCGGGGTCTCACCAGAGCACCAATTATATATTTAATACATAATTACCATTACCATCACCAGTAATGATGGTAATGGTAATTATGTATTAATTATAGATTAATAAAGACAGTCTGAAAACGATCTCGCGTACCACGGTGCCACCTTCAGGGAACCCGTGACGTGGCTCTCGCCGTCATGCGCACACCGCGTCGTGCACCACTCGCTTTCCCACGGCGTCGCGGCCCGTCCCCGCTTTTCCCATGGCGGGGTTCACCCACCTCCCCGGCTCCGGCTGGGATGCTGCCCTGGCGCCTCGCCTGCCGCGCCCCGTGACCGCGGCGAGCGGGGCGTTGCCGGCGGCGGGTCCCGCCCCGGCCGTCGCCCCGGCGACGGGGCAGAGCGGCCCGGCCGGGAGAGGCGGCGGGCGGAGCGGGGGGCTCGCCGGGGACCGCCCGGTGGCACCGCCCGCAGCGCCGCGGTGAGTGGGCGGCTGCGCTCGGGGGCGACGGGAAGGGTGGAGAGAGGTGGGTCTCCTCGTCACCCGGCGGCTGGGTCGTCCTGGGGGTCCTTCCCAGGATGCGGGAGGTGCCGGTTTAGGATGGAGCGGGAACAGCCCCGGGGGCTGTTATCTATCCCTGAACAGGATGGCTGCTCCCTGCCCCCAGGCTGGTTTGGGGTGGGCCGGCTCGCTGGTGGGCTTCACTCGCGTGTATAGGGAGCTGTCCTGCTGTAGTGCTGGGGTTGGGAGAGACGGCGCTGCGTGGGTGTGGAGCCTGCAGAGAGAGGGATCCTGCCTGCTTTGACTTCAGTAGGTCAGGTCCGGGCCTTGATGGACTGAAATGCCCAGGGTTAACGACAGAAGGTGAATTTTCATTTTTGGAGAACCAGGGTGAAACTTGTAGGCCGGGTGGTGCTGAGTTGCATAGCCGGGGTGAGCACGAGGAGTGCTGAGCTCCCCTTTCTGCTGTGAGCGTGTGTTAAGGAAGGTACTCTCTTGGGAAGTGACTGAACGTCATCAGGTGAAACTAAAGTGGAAAGAAGCGTTTGTTTCCATTCTCAAGACTGAGAGGGGGATCTCATTAATGCATAGAAATATATATAAAGGCAGGTGCTGAGAGGATGATGCCAGACTTTTTGGTGGTGCTCAGTGACAGGATGAGGAGCAGTGGCTGTAAGCTAAAGCACGGAAAGTTTTACCTCAACAAGAGGAAGAACTTCTTTTTGTTGAGGGTGGCAGAGGACTGGAACAGGCTGCCAGTGGAAGTTGTGGAGGCTCCCTCTCTGGAGATATTCCAAACCCACCTGGATGTGCTCCTGTGTAATGGTGGTTGGACTAGATGATCTTCAGAGGTCCCTTCCAACCTTAACAATTGTGTGAATCTGTGATTTATTGAAACTTACAGTGGTGTGGAGATGCTGAAAGATGAATAGTTCATGTTCCTTCTGGACACTGTGCAAGGCTGGAGACTTCAAGGTCCAGCAGCACTGAAACCATTGCTGTCCTGAAACTTGCTGTACTACTCACTGCATCGCAGGAAGAGGTTTCATGAGGGTGGGAAAAGGTAGCCTTGCTGTCATGGATGAAACATCCTGAGAAAGTTGTTGTGAATCATTTTGGTTTGAAACCAAAGCTGGTTTGGAAGAAAACAAGGGAAAATACTCAGAGCAGACTCGAATTCTTCCTTTTTGATGTGCCCTATCCTAAAGGCCTGATTCAAACAAATGAAACAATATACTAGACTTTTGAAGAGACTTTTAAAAAAAATTACTTAAGACAGTCTATTTAAAAGTACAAATATTTACTGTCAATGCTATTGACTTCTTTCTTGCAGCTGAGAGTCAGGCTTTTAAATAACTGCTGGTCTTTGATTAGAGTAATGGATTTGCAGTAATCTCCAGAACTGGATCCACCTGTCATGGGATCTGATTACTGTCAGCTTTAGTAATACACAGTCACTACCAAGAAGGCTCTTGTAGCACCAAATTGTTTGTTGTTTAATGGTTGAGTTTGGGTTGTTTTTTTTTTTTTTTTACTTTTAAAATTTGTATCAGCATACATTCTGTACTGTGCAGTACTGCCAGTTTTGATCATTGAGAATAGTACCATCCTCTCCGAACACTTTTGGCGATTTTGGGATTACTGTAAACAGGTTGGTGAGATTGAGTTGTGGGTGTTCTGCTTATCTGTGTGGGAGGTCTTTATTGGGTCATATATCCTAGTTTCTGTTTATTTGAGAGTAGCCTGTTTAGCATGCAACTATGAAATGGTTGGTAACGTGCAGTGCTTGTACAGAAGAAATGCAGGTGATTTGCTGTTATTCATTGCATTTTGAAATGTAATTCAGACAACTAAAACAATTTCAAATTGTTGCTAGTGCTTAAAGCACCATTAATATAGTCAAAGTGAAATTCTGCTTAAATTACTTAGTATTTGTTCAGATCCTCTAAATTTACACAAATTATAGATTCTGTCAAGCTATTGTATTTTGTCCTCTATTTGTCCTTTGCTTTAATCTTTCCTTAATCCTATGTGAAGAGATTATGCACAGTGTGTCCTTAAGAGTATAAAACAAGCTGTTGTTTAGAGTAGGATTTCTCCTTCCAGTTTGGCAGCTGACTATTTTGATAATTTTACATTTTAGAGCTTCATATCACTGGGGAAATAATAGTATATAAGCATTACAATGGGAAAGGCCACTTCAGAGGCTTGTGCTAACCAGAAAAACTAGACTGAGCCCTTGCTTTCCCTCAGGTTGGTAAGAAAGAGAAAACTGAACTGCACATTTGAAAAACACAATATAGAGAGACCACTGAGAAAAAAAATTCTCACCTGAGCTGGGTACATGTGGTTTAAAGTGCAAAGTATGCAGAAGTCTGTAGTGAAATGTGAATCTCTAGAGCATTTAGATTCTAACTCATTGTACTCTGTAACTCCAGTAAAAGTGAAAGAAGCCTCTGACCCTGATGTCAGATCAGGCTGAAAAATGCAAGTGCTTGGCAGCCTCCTTTGTTCTAATATGGGTGGGCAGTGGCAGTAAGTTTTGCAGGAATCAGTGCTGCCTTTTTTTGGTCAGCAAACCTCTGTCACCCTCCAGCATTTCCTACAAACTATGGTGTGCCATAACATTGCTGTAAATTTGACCACTTAGTATCCAAAGAACCCTATCAGGTTTTTTAGATACATGTGTATGATGGATGTATTCTCTTAAAAGCTGGAAAAGAGCTTATAGTCGAGTGTGATAGCTGCAGTCCATTTTTTCCCACTGCATTTGGCTAGTTTTCATTTGACGATGTCTCACTGTAAGAGTTCCATTGTTTGCCTTTCTTTTGTGAACTGTAAGTGCCAAGACAACTCTTTAATGACAGTCAATAGTGGAATGGCCCAGTGTGCATCATTGTGGTGGTAGGTATGCAGTACATAGACATTGTTACCAGGGTACATAGTTTTCACACCTTGTTTTGTGCATTTACATAGAGTAGATTTGACACTTCCATTTGATTATCGAAGGAATGTGTTGACTTTTCTATACTTTACTTGATTAAGTGTTTTTGTGCCCTGAAAATTACAATATACAGGAGAAAAGGAATAAGGAAATAAAATATATTACAGAACAGGCTAAATGCACAATCACACACCCAATACAGAACTTCTGGAGGGGAAATTACACAGAACTTCTGGAGGGGAGAACTACTTTATGTGATGTTGTTTCAAGGGCACATGCCAAAATATTAGAATTGGACAAAAGGAATAATTGTAAGAGCACTTGATTAATATATACTCCAAAGAAAATTACTTGGAAAGCTGGTAGGGTTTAGGCACCAAAATTAGAGGACTTAAAGGTTAAAACTTGAGAGCTGTGTCTAGATCTGGGTCTGTTTATTGCATATACAGAGGTTTTCATCTTGGTTTTTTTGGTTTGCTTTGTTAGAGAGCAAAAGATTGAAAATGAAATGTGTGCAAATTCTCCAGATTTTTAATGTAACTTCAGGAGTTCAAGCTAGGGCCATCTTTGGCAGATATTGCTAAATCCCCTCCAAAAAACATGCCTTAAGCAATGTACAATGATATTTGTTGAAATGGAGAAACACAGGCACCCAAAATTTGTTACATTTAGGTTTACTTCACATTATATGTCTATGTATACCTATAAACAAAATGAATACACAGTTTATCATTGATGATGCTTTAAATGTGATGCTGTGTTTTAAAATGGGTATAAGAATACCTTCAGAATGTTTTTATGTTGATCTGGTTTTTTAATATATACATAAAACCAAAATTTGACAACTTGCAAGATGGACATGCAAAATATATCTTAACTTGGAGTAAACACTTGATCATCTGCTTATTACTGGAGTAAAAAAAATAGTCTTGTTGAAGAAATGGCAATATTGAAAGTATTAAAGACTTCAGTGTGTGCAGGCATTTTGGGGAACGAGATATAAAGCTGAACTCTGAGAAAAAAGCAATAGGCTTAAATATATGAAAGTCCAATTTAAAATCTAGTTACAATTTGAGATGTCTATGACTGTTACTTTTTGTTAAATCTGCTTTTTAGCTTTGTTTCAGAATATGCTATTAACCAGAAATCATATTTTACTATAGCGATGGCTTTGGAGGGGAGGTGTAGAGGGGGGGGTGTAAAAACATCTTTGTATTTTTCAATGCCAAAGTGGTGGTTGTCTGGTGCAAAGATTATAGACTGAGATGTCCACTAAGTCACTTGGTACTGGCATCTTGACAGCTGATGTGAGATTCCTTCCTGGCAACAGAAGCAATAAGAGTAACAGTGTGTGTTACAAGTGCTCTGAGGAAGCAGCATTTCAACTAATAATAGCTTAGAAACATTGGTCTACTGTTTAGGCAGATGTTTACAGAGCAGGCTAGTCGACTTGAGAATGCATTGTTCACACTCCCGAGAAGCCAGTTTTAATGTTAAATTTTGCCAGGCCTGTAAATCTCAAGACTGAGGCTTGTTATCAGCTGAATTTGAGTTCCTTAATCTGTTTGGACAGGACAGCCTGTAGCTAATTCTGGCATAAGGCTAAGGAGTACAGAGTTGCATGCTGAATTCTGCATCTCCTATAAAGGTAGGCTGACTGTTTGTTTCATTGACTTGAGCTATATTTTGTGTTTTCAGACTACAGAGGCAAAAGGTAGAGACAATGCTATTACTCAGCATTCAGTGGTTTGTTTGTGTGTTGGCATTTGGGTTATGGTGAGTAAATGGTACAGTGATTTACTGTTAGTTTTTCCTAGACTTGCATAAATAAGTGGATGACTACAGTGAGTTTGCCTGAGTGCCTTAACGTCAGTTTTTAGGATTGTGTCCAAAGTGCAGCCAGTGCTTGGCTGGAATTTAGGATTTGTGCATAGGACCTATGGCAGCTGGCCCTCATCTGACACACTGGTGATGGTATTGTGTATAATGAAACCTGGGGTTCAGATTCAAGTTTGGATCAGGATTCAAATTAAGATTTACATATATTCAAAGATGATCATTCAGCATTGCTCAGTGTGAATTCTTCTCCGAATGATAATTCAGATTTAGTCTTTTACACCAATGCACGAGAACTCTATACTTCTCTCTGCAGGCCTTGTAAAACTGAAGAATAAACTTAACTCTTCAGCAATTACCATGTCTAAGAATTATGGGAACTTCAGAGCAAGATATCCAAGTACATTTACAACAATTCAGTTTACCTTAGTGAAGAATGAAGTGGTTATCTCACTGCTTTACCTCCCTTCCTCACTAACTTTTTAAGCATAGAAATCCTGCTTTCACTACCAATCCAAAATAGTGTTGAGACCCTAGGTTTACCATGGCACCCTGTGCAAAATTTGGGTTTTTATGTTATCCAAAACTTAAACTGTGCCTTTGTTACAGATCAGGAAGCTGCTACTGTCTGCAAATTCAGAGTAAGGAGTTCCATCAGAATACACCAGCCTTAAACACACTTCCCTTGTTCTATGGAATAATGACAGTAATCTTAGCTCTCCAGTCTCTGCTTACTCTGACCCTAATCATACAGTAGGTACTTTCTGTGATTTGAAGGATTTAAAGGAACCAGTGACAATCAAGTATTCTATTTAAAGAACACATACAGTTCTGGAGGGGTAGTTTGATACAAAAAGTAGTGTCTCTTTTCTAAAAGCTTGGAAAATTATGTAGTTTCCTTTTTTTGTTGTTTTTATTTTATTTTAAGGATCTATGTGAGAATGACCATGTTCTTGTGTCTCTTATACTTCATATCTGGATCTCAAAGTAGCTGTAGTTTGGGGGAGACCAGTGAATATCCTGCTCCGTTATGAGAAGCATTCACCAACATAAAGCAATCTGGAAGAAGATTTCTCTTAAGAAAATCAAAGAGCATAGAATCCTTTAATAAAGCAGAAGACATTGAGAATTTCATGAGCTTTTGGCTATCCAAGTCTTAAAAGAGATGAACCGTTACACAATTATGAAACAACTGGGTGATGGCACCTATGGCAGTGTGTTGATGGGGAAGAGCAACGAGTCAGGAGAACTTGTGGCTATCAAAAGGTATGTAGCATCTCAATTCAGTAAAGGTACTTGCAAAATCTTAAAGATTTTCACTTCTAACTTTATCGTTGTCTTTCATTTGTGTAGGATAGAAAAAATGTCCCTTTTTAAAAGGAACTTAACAAAATTATTTTTTTTAATTAAGGTGTTTAATAAGATGCTTGTGAGTCAGACTTCAGCTAATATCAGTTTAAGTTACTGATTTATCTTGGCTTATAAGATTGCATGCTGTTTTGTTCAGTTTGAATATGCTTTCTTCTAAGAATGTTGTTAGGCTAACACCAAAGGAGAAGCAAAACTGAATGTGCAGTTGATTAATTAGGGAGTTTATTTATATGACTTGTAAGAATACCAGTCTTAATGGGTAGATTTAAAATACCTTCCAACCCCCTAATATTTGTAAATACTGCATTAAGTTTCATGTGTTGCTACAGTGATAAATAACAGCAACAATCTGACCAGGTAAATAAAGGCTGTCTCCTTGGATCTAATGAAGTTGTATTATGTGTAATCATGAGCTTTGTCATACTTGCCTTAAAAGATGATTCCAAAACAACAATTTATTAGAGGAATGGGGAAGTTCCACGTGAAATTCCTAGGGAATTGCAAGCAGAATATAAAGCATAAATTGAAATACCAGAAATTTTATCTTGCTGAGACTCTTTTTCCTTATTCATGGATTTACTGCACTGAGTTAATTGTAATATAATTTACTGACTTTCTCTTTAAGAATTTCTGAGAATTTCAGGTTTCTCCATATCTTGCTAGTACTGTTACTGAAGTTAATATTAATCTAACCTAAAGAGAACAAAATCTCCAGTTGATAATTTTTATTATTTTTTGCAAAAGGAACAACATTTTGTTTGAAGTGTTTTTCATTCTCATGATTTCAGGATGTGGAATTCTTCTGTGTGATTTTTAAGTTTGGGATTTGAGAGGAGACAGTTTTGGTTGAAGATACGTTTATTTTGAATGAAAATCTTGGGTTTAAATCTCTTCGCTTTAGGTGCTAGAACTTTACAGAAACACCACAGTGACATTCACAACCCTGTCCCAAGATCTGAGCAAAACCAAATATCCATATCTGGATGTATGCAAGACATACAAATAAATGTATTACACTGTTATGTACAACAATTAGTTTAGAGGCATATGTATGTATACTGTTGCCTGAAAAAAATGAAACTTTTTTTTTTGTAATTAATACCTTGGAACAGATTTGTAAAATGACTGGTCAAGTTAGATGCTTAATTATAATGGTAAGCAGTCCAGACACCTTGCAGATTTTAAAAGTATAATTTTTTTGTTTCCCTAGAATGTGCAACTTAGGCATAAGGATGTGATTTTCCATGTTTTACATACAGTGTCATCATTGCTTACCATATTATTAAGAGCATAACTCCAATAATACAAAGGGATTTTGTGTCCCTTATACTTTGGAGTAACATGGTCTCTGGCTGTACTTCTCTAAAAGTATGTTTTGAGTGTTTGATGATTAATCACTGCAAATTTATAGCAATTCTAAGTGTTGAGCTGGTTTTTAATAATATTGCTGATGGGTATACTTGAATTATTTAAATTGAGGTCGAAATACAGGTAATGCTGCACTTAGGAAATAACATGTTTGGGTTTTTTATTCTAAAAGCATTCTGTACTGTTCACTGAAAATATTTTATCTCGGAATTGTATTTCAGAATGAAAAGAAAGTTCTATTCATGGGATGAATGTATGAATTTGAGAGAAGTCAAGGTAAAGTCGTGAACAGACCATGTTTAAAAATAAGTGTCTTGTTAGGCTTGCATGAAGGAAAAGGGCAGCTGCAATGTCCAAGCATAAGGCCAAACTCTTTAAATGGCAACAGATTTCACAAAACCATGGGCTGCTCTTACTTTTAGAGGTCCTGCTGCTTTGTGGAATACCCTACTATTCTCAAGCAGTGGCCATGTCTCACAGCCAAACCTCTTGTCTCTGAGAGAAGATAAAGAAATTGGTTTTGTATGTGTGTATTCCTGTGGCTGACTATCCTGCTCTTTCATTTTATTTGCAGATTTCTAGGTATATCTCCATTCTTTATATCTTGCATTTGGGGCATTTGTAGAAAACACTGGGATATTTGGCTAGCCAAGGGATAGAATAACACTTGAAATCCTGGGCTTAAATTCTGTATTTTGGGCATCTGGGCATTTTCTGTATATACAAAACTCCCTAACAAAGGAGTTTAGATTTAACTTATTGGAGGTTTCGCATAATCAGTATATCCAAAAAGTACATCCATAAGAAAATCCTTGTTCATTAAAGTCTCATGCCAAAAAGGAAAAAAAAATGAATGCTGGGGTTTTATTCAGTTCAGTGAGCAAGAGCTGTTACAGCTTCAGATCTGTCTTTCATTGTAGGGAATTAGGTTTTTATGCTAATCTTCACTCCAGCTCTGATGTAATCCCTACAAATAGGTTTAAACTACTATTAATATAGTTGTTGGTTTTATTTTGAAATTAAACTGCTATTTTGTTGTTCTTTGAAACAGACATTGTGAGATAAGTAACAGTATCAGATGAACATGTTTTGTGTTCTGTACTAGAAACTTACATGTTAAAAATTTAGTTCTGATAAGGAATCAAGGTCACCGTGGAGTTATCTGAAGCCATATTTTGCTCTGTTACAGTCTCTGAAGAAGCTAAACCATGCCAATGTAATAAAATTGAAAGAAGTCATACGAGAAAATGACCACCTTTACTTTGTATTTGAATATATGAAGGAAAATCTCTATCAGTTAATGAAGGATAGGTATGTCTTTTTTCACAGAACAAGCAATGTGCTATCATGTTTTATTTAATGATTCTCATACTACTTTGAAGACCACATTGGAATTTCTGGTTTTGGCTCTTCTTGCAGCCCTATTGATGTTCACGGGAGTTGCTGCACCTGCTTACCTGAGGGTAGAATTCTGCATTGCTCTGAGTTACAAGATTGCATATTTTAATGCTTTTGGAAATAAGTTTGATCAGTTGTTAACATGATAGTTTGCATGCCTTTGTGTAGACTCATGAGAGAAATTCCAAATACTTTTTTTTTTTCTTTAATAACCTTCACTTTAATGTATGAAGGATTGGATAAGCACTGTTCATTCTACTTTTGCTCATGGGTTTGGCTTAATGTGGGGATGCTTATGTGCGTGTACATGCATAAAACCAACCTATATATAGGTTAACACTGATGTTGCCATCTTGGACAAACAGTACGTAGCAAGACTTGCAAGGTGGACTTTGGAATAGGATCCGTCTTTGCAGTAACATCTTTCTTTGCAGAATGCTTTTGCCTTTAATGTGTGTCTCCTTCTGACTTTGTCATGCACTTTTACCTCCTAATGTGCCGAGCTCTTGGGCTGATGTCCTGCGATAGCTGCTAGCGATACTAGCACAGAGTTACTTTGCAGCTGAGCAGCACTGCTCTCAATCAGGGTTCCCTTAAGGGTACCACTGGGTGACACCCCTACCAACAGTGCTCACTGTGTGATGTCTGCCTCGCTGCGTTACTGTGCATTCCATGTTCACCTGGTCAAGCACACTGCCAGCCAGCCAGCTTCTACAGAGGGATAGGATCATGAACCTCTCAGCAGAGAAGTTCCTCTGCAGCACTTACAGTGAGTGAAACTAAGGTCTGGTAGAGTTTTGAAGTGAGCTAGCTGAATATGTCTTATTTTTGTGCACAAGACTTGATGTGTCATGCAAAATGAGGAAATGGGTGTGTTCTGAAGATACATTATTTTTTCTTAATTACATGAAGTTGTTACTCTGTTTCTTCACAGAAACAAGTTGTTCCCTGAGTCAGTCATCAGAAACATGATGTATCAGATATTACAAGGGCTGGCTTTTATCCACAAACATGGTAGGTTTCATACTAGAGTTTAATTGTGTTGCACTTTTTTTTTAGAAAAGAAGATCATGTGTAGAAATAACATGAATAAAAATATCTAGCAAAGGCTATTAATTATCTCTAATAAAATATTCTTATCTGTTTCAAGTATGGTGCAGTTTTAAACCATGCCTTGTTACTCTTTGTTTTCCTATAATTGGATTTTCCTCTTTCTTTTGGAAAGCATTGGATGTTGTTCATACAATGTTCAGTAGTTCTTTCTACCTTAGCTACTAGATGAATAAACAAACTGTAGAAACTTTTATGCTGTGCTATACTAAACAATTCTGCTTCCTCAGAAAGATCTAATCAAGGAGCATTGATACATCAATACTTTTGTGTTCCAATACTATAACTAATAGGATACCCTACATATAAAAAATACTAATATAACTTGTTAATTGAGAAATTCAAACAATATCCTTATTAAATACAATCTGAATTTATTTAATACAATCTGAATATATTTTAATAGAAGGGCTGTTTCTAGGAATTACAGGCACGGTCTAAATTAGAGGTGCAGTGTGCTCACAACAATAGAAAGTTTCACAGAGTTTGCAAACCTCTTAATTAGCTGAAAATGAAATAAGAAACCATGTTCCCAGTGACATCTGATTGACTTTCATGTACCCCGATAAGGCCTGTTGATGAATTCAAATAAATAATTAGTTCTGTTCAGTATTATCAAATACCCAGAAATTGCCATTTTCTTGTCTTTCTGATCAAGATCATATACTGTTCTCTGATTGTTAGCATCCTCTTTTCCTTCCCCATTTCTCCATGAAATCAATGAGAAAATTAGATTTTAAGAAAAACTTCAAATTTTAAGGTACGATATTAATATTTTGATTTGACCATGTTAGGGGATAAGAATATGATAAATCCGAATATTTACATTTCATTGTAATAGTTTCAGCCAGCTTCTTAGAGTGGTTTTCAATTTGTGCACGCAGAAGTTGAATGCTTTATTCTAGTAAGTGAATTTCCAACAAGTTAATGTATAATATAACAAATTGTGTGTTCCAATTAATTAGTAGAATTGATTTGCTTAGCAACTTAACCACTGCCCAACTATAGAGGTGCTCAAGCCAACAGCAAGCACTGAAGAAACTTTATGTGCCTCATTACTGATAATTAGTGTTCCTGAGCAGAATTTGCATCTCTTTTATATGTCTGTATCTCCAAGTTGTTGTCAGAATGATAAGTAACTATTAAAAAATCATTCAAGGAATTTTATGAATCAAGTAAGTGTGTCAGATGCTCAATTTTTCCATTATCCAAAACTGAAAAAGCAGTTGTAGCTTTTGCAAAAGATTTCATTCTGAAATTGGTTTGGTGCACAAACTGATGTTTCTGCAATAGCCAAGTCATTTTCCTTAGTGTGCTCATGACTGTTTACATTTGTTAATTTAAGAACACTTGGTGTAATATTCACTGGAGGGAAAATGTGTGCACTTGTTGGGGGAGGGCTACAATTCTTTTATGTTGAATTTATATTAAAAAATATAAAGAAAAAAAAGACAGGAAATATATTCTTCTAAAACATCCCAAAGTAAATATTGGATTATTCTATTAGAAGGTGCTGCTTAAGAAATGATTACATGATGATTTGCCACTCTTTTTTGTCTGATCCTCTACAGGATTTTTTCATAGAGATATGAAGCCTGAAAACCTTCTCTGTATTGGACCAGAACTTGTGAAAATAGCAGACTTCGGTTTGGCTAGAGAACTAAGATCTCAGCCACCTTACACAGATTATGTTTCTACCAGGTGGTAAGTATTTTAAGAATTTAATACATTAGATTAACTAATTACCTTTCTATTACCACTTTAATTTATCTGTTATTTCCTTCCATCCTTATAGGTACCGTGCTCCTGAAGTTTTGCTGAGATCATCTATCTATAGCTCACCTATTGATATGTGGGCAGTTGGCAGCATAATGGCTGAATTATACACACTAAGGCCTCTTTTCCCAGGCACAAGTGAAGTAGATGAAATCTTCAAAATTTGCCAAGTACTGGGGACTCCAAAAAAGGTAAGACTTAAAAAGACTCTTACAGTTGTATTTTTAAAACAAACAAATTTTTACAAAACTTTGTGGTATCTATATTTCAGAACCTACATATTAAATTATTGGTTTAGTAAGTTTCCTGAGGCTTAAGGTTTTCTCAACCATATTTCATTTAAGCTTCCATTATGGCATGTAATGCTAGTCCTTTGTTGTATATTAGCATCTGTTGTGGATCATACATTATGTGTAGCCTTGTTCTCCTCTGATGAAAGCCAGATAAAATTGTTTAATTTAGTTATTTAAAGCTATTCATATTGGAAAGCAAACCAGAAGTCTCCCAGGATTTCATTTGCCACAGCCAATTTGCTTTCCTTTCCTGAAAGTGCAGTTTTTCTGTGGTGGCACCCAGAATTTAGAGCTAGTAGAAGATATGATAAATAAGACAAATTATGCTTTTCTTTTGAATTTGATCTCAAACACAGATGTCTCATTACTTCTTATTAGCAATAAGAAGTAATGGAGGGAAAATGTGCAGTCTTCTAGAGAGGAAACAATGTTTTTCAGTTACTTTCTGGATGGGATAAATACTATTTTAAATTACAAGGAAGGTTTGGTTAGGGCATATAAAATGTATGCAATTATATCTATTTCAGTTTAAAGTTCTTTTAGCAAATGAGTATGTGAACATGCAAGAAAAGGATAAGCTTACCTTCAAAATTTTGAATAAACTGAAAAAAAGACCATATACAATTAAATAATTTTGGAGACAGGTAAGAATTGGCAGATGTCTGTCAGTACTTTATGGATGCAAACAGATCTTGGTGATGTAACTGACTGACCAGAGTCTCTAGATCTGGGAAAACCTAAGGGTGAGAGAGAAAAATCAGTTTCATTAGTGTTCTACTGATATAAAATATAGTATAACTCTTGTCTAGTAATGGAGCTGTTATCGATAGAGAAGGAACTGAAAACGTAAAACAGAAATAGATTAAGCTTAGCTAGGAACATGAAGAGCTTGAAAGTGGTGGGAAGACATCCAAGAGAACATACTGAGAAACAGGTGCAAACTCATGACAGAGCAGAGGATAAAAGGTCAAGTGGAGAGTTACAGATGGTATGTTGTGGAAGAGAAACTTGACTCTAGAAGACTAAGTGAAAATTGGTATGATGTGTAAAACAGTGCTTGCCATGACACAGTTATGCATCAAAATAATGCGGAATATAAGTAGTATTTTAGGACTTGTGTTTTCAAATGCAGATGTGAAGTTTCTTAAGCGGATCACAAGTCTAGGGTACTAAGAAGAACATTTTGATGTATATTAAGAATACCTGTGAAAGAGAGTAACCTTCTAGCTTCTGGCACATTTTCAATGTATAACATAAACAGCATAGAATTCTGGAAGTGCAGGGAAAGGTTGTCATTTTGTAGAGCAATAGCTGAGCAGCACTGAGCTGACCGCTGTGTTTTTTCTCTAACCTTACAAGTAGTTAACAGAAGCAAATTATGACTGTTTAAAGTGTCATTCCCTGACTAGGAAGGTTATTGCTTGGGAAAGCAGGGAGCATTACCAGCTGAGTATTTCAGAGAAAACTGTAGCCTCCAATAAAGACCCTAGGGGTTAGAGACAGCGTAAGTCAGCCCTCTGGGATCAGGAAGCTGTAATTAGTTCCTTTGTGCCCCTGTCATCTGATGGGCAGACTTGGGAATTTTCTCTTGTTACCACAATGCAAAAGGCATTCTTCAGGGAGATCACTGTGTAAGAGGAGTACTTAAATATTATTATAGGAATTATCACAACAAATAATGCATTTGTTTCAAGTGAAGTACTGTTCTGCATTCTGAAAAACAGAAGTAGTTATTTTAATAGTGTGATTTTGCAGATAGTTTTACAAATAGTATTTTTTTCAGACACAAATTTTGATTAATTCCATTATCCCACAATAAAGAATTACAGAAATTATGCACAATAGTTCCTTCCAGTTTGCCTTCCTGTGTTTAAGGCCATGATACCGTACTAATGACTTCTGTGAATCTGGGTGTTTTAAATAGTGACAGGCAACTATTTTGTTTTATTTTATAAATTACATTGCTTTATTTATTTTATAAATAAATTGCACCATTCAAGTACTGGCAGTGATGGTGCACTTCTAATTTTATTTTTTTTTTATAAAAATATATTTTTCATTTTTGCTCTTATACTGTTTTCACCGTATCCCTATACTTCACCAGTTCAACATTCAGCCCTTGGTACTTCATTGTAAACTGTTCCTTTATCACTACTTCTAGAAGACAGAATGTCACCAAATCCAACAAAGGAGGACAGTGCAGTGGAGGAGGAAAGAAGCTTTCTCCATTAATTTAAATGAACAAACTATTCTCTGAGGTGGAATAGGAAGTCACTTGAAGTCTTGAGACTTATTTTAACCAGATGTGGTTTATAATTATATTTGAGTTCTTCGGTCACCATGGGCTGTGCTAACAGAGCTAATACTGTTGTACATAAAAAGATGTGTAACAGCTAACATGGTATCTTAAGACCAAATTCTGTCAAATCAATCCAATTTGCCCTGTAGCAGAGTAATAGGCTTGGTGGATAGAGGAAAAGCACTAATATCCTACATTGTCTTCAGGAAGGCTTCTGATGCTGTTCCTCACATTTTCATCAGCATATATATATACAAACTGTACAAGTGCATACCTGTTTTGAAGGCCTTCTTCAGAGAGTAAACTTCACTGGTTCTCATTCAAAATGAAAGATAGATTGAATAGAACTCATGAGTGGTTCTGCATCTGATGAAATTTTTGAAATTGAATTGAAGTCCTTCAGGTGGAATAGATTTTACTTCTTAAGTTGGTAGATAGGCTGAGAAGGATTGAGAATGTTAGAAAATGAGATTGGAATTTAGAGGGTTTTTTAAGTAAAACTAGAGATGTAGCTTTAAAGAAATTTTTTCAGTAATGTGTTGAGTGCTGTACTTAGGCAGGAATAATCCGTTACATAAATATCTGTGGATAACTATCCAGCTAACACATCTGTAGAAGAGGCCATAGGAGATATACAGTGTATTTTATGTCAACAGTATTTTGTTGCAATAAAGACAAATACCGTACCAGTGTGTAGAGAAAGGAGTATTGCTCATGGACATATGAACTAATCTTTCTGTTTCACTTGCTATATTACATCCAGTTTAAAGTTTCCCTTTTCAAGAGAGAAAGATCAGAGTCTAGAGAAGAAATAAAACTTTACAAGCCTAGACCCAGGAATTGTTTGGGTTTCTCTAGCCTATACAAAGGAGTACTGGAAGAAAAGGAGAAGAAATACATCTTCTAATGTATAAAAAAGCTGTTCTAGAGGGAAGAAAGAAGTAGTACTTCTTGGTATCTATGGATGATGCACTCTCTTGTCCTTCAGGTAGAATGTTTCCAAGTGTGGTATTCACAACAATGGGTCCACCTTTACCTACAGGAGAGCTTGAGAAGGATTGCCAGAAACTGGAAGCTGATGTTGCATTCGCTAGTGTTGTAATAATTGTAATGGATAATAGGAATGCCTGTTTCTGGCTACTTAGCAAGGAGCCGTGCAAACCAAGCATGACTCAAGCTGCATTAATTTTGATGTAATACTTCAAAGATACATAGTCTTTGTTCTTTTTTAGTATTAATTTTTCTTTCCTTTAAAACAGAGTGACTGGCCAGAAGGATACCACCTTGCTTCTGCCATGAATTTCCGTTTCCCACAATGTGTCCCTATAAGCCTAAAAACTCTCATCCCAAATGCAAGCAATGAAGCAATACAGCTTATGAGTGACATGCTAAACTGGAATCCAAAGAAGAGACCTACAGCAAGTCAGGTCTGAGCACATGAATAATTAAGTATAAGGCTGAATTTTTTTGCATTGCTAAAAAATTGTAGATACAGAAAGCATTTGGTTCTCATACTACTGATGACCACAGAAGCATCTCCTCACTTTGAACACTTGGGTGGGAATGAGATTGAGTGGTGAGGAGAAAAAGTTCTAAACCTGGCTCAGCAGACATCATAAACTCTTCAGTTATTTCTGCAGTGTTGTCTTCTGTATTGGCATATTTTAAAACTCTCTCCATACAGGATAGAGAAAAAGCTGAGCCACAAGTTTCCTCAGTTGTGTTCTATAAGTCACTTCTGCTACCTTTGTTTTCCTCCCCTAGCTGTGCAAAGGGTGTTATTGAAAACTACACTTTGCTTTCTGTGAAGCTGCAGATGGAATACAGTATGGAAGAGCTAAGGATTATTTTTACTTGGAGGTGGAATGTAAATTGTACTAAGTGATAAGGAAAGAACTTTGTGAAGAACATACCAATAGATCACAAAGGTCACAGTTTTTCTCCAAGTTGATTTGAAGAAAACATATTTCAAGTACCAAAGATGGTTACATTCTGTGGATTTATTTTTTTAAAATTCATACCTAATGCAATCCTATTTAGAAGTATAGGAAGGAAGTATAGAGGAAATTGGGAAAGAAAAGACATATTGCAAGTTGGATGTAATGTAAGTGATTCAGAAGTGGTTAAACAGATGGTACCAAATACAGCAACCATTTCTATCCACTTTATAAAGCATAACTATTGTACAGCCACTGAGAGATCTATCTGTAGTCCAGTACTATGTATCTCTACACAAAACGATGTATGGTGCCTTATAAAAGCAAATAACCAGCTTTTACACAAGTGAGTTATCAAGGAAGCAGCTGCAGCAGTTGTGTAATCCACAGTCAAAACAAAGAATTTAATGCATACACATGGTAATGTGTAAAAAGGCAGCAATTCTTGAGTGCAGCTGAGGCAAAACACCTCTTTGAGAACTAACAAAGAGTAGGATCCTACCCAGAAGGAGTAGCAGAATGTGCTGTTTTGACATAGAAGGAGGTGTGTTACTAAGGTGTGTCCATGCTCTGCATCCAGTGGTGGACATGAAAAGGTCAGAGTAAAAGGATGAAATAAACATCTGCCTTAAGACAGACATTGTAGTTTCCTAATAAACACCATGAAGGCACAGCAAGCACAGCTAATGTATTTTAAAGCAAAACAAAAGCAGGGAAAGCTGGTGATAAGAAAAATGAGGGAGAAACTTTGCTCATTAACATTCTGTAATTGTAAAACCCATACATGGCAATCATCACACTTCTGGTTTTTTCTTGGTTTTGTTTGTTTTGTTTTGTGGGTATTTTTGTTTGTTTGTTTGTTTGCTTTTTGTTGGGGTTTTTTGGGGGGGTTGCTTGTGGGGATTTGTTTTGTTTGGGTGGTTTTCTTATGTGGGGTTTTTTGCTTCTGTTTGTTTTTGTTGGTATTTTTTGTTTGGTTTGGTTTTTTTAATTAAAAAACCCCAGACTGTTCCTTGAGTTGCCAAAACATAGTCAGCAGTGGAAACATGCAATAAAGCATGTGGTAAAGGTAGTGGAGACTACTTGTTTTAAAACTGAGATTTGTTACTGCATGAATTTAGAATGGTGTTGAATGTAAAACACACCACAGAGCACAGACTCCACAAAACCTAGCAGTAAAGGAGGGAAAGAAAGGACATGACTGCTGTAACATGCACAATTGGATCCGTCTTACTAAGTTATGATGGGAAGACTTTGAAACACAGAACTGCCAGTTATCAATACACACTGTTTACATATGATCTCATTATGCATCCATCCTGCATCTGTGCAGGATTTGCTTGCTTAAATGTTTCAGAAACCTGCTTAGATCCTTGCTGAAGTTACCAAAATCAACTTTTTGAAGTAAAATTAGTATGTTATATCTTCTTCTCCAGGCTTTGAAGTATCCTTACTTTCAAGTTGGCCAAATTTTAGGACCTCCTCCACAGTATCTGGAGAAGCAGACTCCTATTAAACCGGTTCAGCCAACAGAGCCAAAGCCAGCTTTTCCTAAACTGGAAGCTATATCCAAGCCAGAACCTCTGTCTTCACCTGATTTACCTGACAAAACAGAGCCACAGTCCCTGCCAAAGGTTAACCACCAGCCTCTCCAGCAAATTCAGTTGCCTCAGAATACAGCTAACCAGCAAGTACCAAAGCAGCAGCAGCCACAGGCACAACCATTTTTTCCAATTATCAATAAAAATTCATCACCTGTAAGTTGTCTTTAATAACTACTTAGATGGTTTTATTAAAAGTTCTTAGTATATTAAACCAGGTGATCACTTGTCCTACATTTTATTAGAGGAAATACAAATAGATAACTAGGGACTAATAGAGGATATGCCAGGTTGCTTCCTAAAATTTGGCAGCCAGTCAGAAGAAAAGATTGCTTGTAACAACAGTGTGTGTTCATTTATAGTAGCCCTTACTGACATGCTTATGCAGTAACGTAGTTATAACAGCTATGACTTATTGACCTTTGAGAAATAATTCACAAAAATACTGTCAGTATACAGTAGAGAAGTGGAAAGGGAGAACTTCTCTTGCCTCATGCAGGAAAATACCCAAGAAGGTTTATCCAATTCCTAACCTTACAAGAATTTAACAATTAATATTTTTTTGTAAGATGAATAGTAAAATTTGGTTTGTAATCTTCATTTTGCTTTTGGGTTGTACTCACTGAACTGCAGTATAAAGCATGTTAAAAGTAAAAGGTATTCAGAAAATACTGGAAAGCAAATGGTAGTCAGATGAAAGGATAGTTTTTAAATTTAGTCATTTCATTGGAAGAGAATGTTAAAGAAAGGCCTGACAAGCTTCTTTTATTTGCTGTACTTACTTTGGGGCCACAGCAGTGTTCTGCACCACTGTATTCTATTTCTCGAAGGTTCATCTACCACTGTTTAGAGCACAAGTTCAACAAGATACCAGCAGTAGAGGCTGAACACAGAACTGGATCTGCAAATAGAATGTTAACCTCACTACTTTAGGTAGACTTGGGCAATTTAAGGATGAGAGTCCAAAAGAACTACACTCAAAATACATGCTGGCATTATTGTTATGGTTTGTACTTAAAGTCATTCTGAGACTATGACCAAAACAGGCACAACGTAACGAGAAAAATTCCCTCAAAGTCTTTAACCAATATTCAGAAAGTAAACTAGATACAAAATATAAAATTTTAGAATGGAATTAAAGGTTGTTTTTTTTTTTATTTAAAATAGAAACAAGCAGCTAGTGGCCCTCTGAATGTTGCACTAGGTCCTAAAAGCTGCAGAAGACGATGGGGTCAGACTTTGGTAAAGGCTATGGATAGCTGGGATGACTTGGATGACCCTGAATTTGGAATGTCATGTTCAAAGAAGCCTAGCATTGCATTGTTAAAAGAAAAGAAAAACAAGGAATTTATTTTTAGGTAGGTCCTACAATTATGAAATCGTATTTTCTTTTAGCAAACAGTCCAGTAGATTTATAGATTGATTAAGACAAGTCTGTGAAAATTCAAGTCACCCAAATTCTGCAAGAATGCCAAAAGCTGTATGAGCAGACCAGCTTTGGGTGTGGTGTTGATTTGGTGCTAGCAGTATCCCAACACAATCAAATTTGCTTTCAGGCACTACATGGTTTAGGTGTTTCTTGTGTTATTAAGAAAATGTCTGTCTTACTAAAATCAGACATACTAACATAATTTCCTTTGTCAGTTAAGTGATACTGTGCTCCCCATTTGCTCTTATTCTGTACTGTTGGATACACTTATTTCTTCCAATACCAGGTCAAATGCTCATGAGGTATTAGATTTGGCTGTTACTTTTTGGAAATAGACTCTGCTGATGAAAGTGGGATAACTGAAGAGCACCCTATTCTTCAGGCTAAGGTCAGCTTGTGGTATTCTGAGATGGAGGTGTTGGTCACATTGTTTGAAAATTTTGATTTTTTTCAGTGTGCCAGAACCAAAGCCTTCATGCTATATCCAGCCAGGAGCAGAAAATAAGGTTCTGATGAGAAATGATTCTGGAAGATCAAATACATCAGCAAAACAGTACTATCTAAGACAATCAAGATATCTACCTGGTAAGGTTAAAATTCAATACATATAGAAAATACAAGGTGGGCACAATCTACATACAGTACATTTAAACTTTGGATTTCTCATTGGATAATTTTACTGTTCATAACCAGGCTAAATTTTCAAGCTTTGGACTAAATGCCTTTCCCAGAACATATCACAATTGATGCAGAAGTTCATGGCTATGTAAACGTGGCTCGTACACCATAAAAGTTCACAGGACCTCTTATGACCAGTAACATAAAAAATCCTCAGTAATATAAATCCAACGTCTCTGGGACTACTAGGACTATATCCTGATTGACCTATAAGCAAGTGTGTCTGAGGACTGAAAAAACTACATATATTCTCTTCATCAGGAACCATAGTGATAGGACAAAGAGTAATGGGTTCAAACTGAAAGAGGAGAAATTTAAATTAGATATATAGAGGAAGTTCTTTACTATGAGGGTGGTGAGGCACTGGAACAGGTTGCCCAGAGAAGTTGTGGGTGCCCCATATCTGGCAGTGTTCAAGGCCAGGTTGGATGGGGCTCTGAGCAACCTGATCTAGTGGGAGGTGTCTCTGCCCATGGCAGGGGTGTGGGAATTAGAAGATCTTTAAGGTCCCTTCCAACTCAAACCATTCTATGATTTTATACATATATAATGCATATTTATCAGTTTTGCAGTGTCAGGAGGTTGGAGGTCTTTACACAGTTAGCCTTCTTTGTAGGAAGTGTTTAGAAATATCAGCCACTGGCACTGGCAGGAATTCACACATTCACTTCCCCTCCCTGGGTATCTTTAAAAATAGATAACTTAGTCTAAATCTGGGTGCTTTTATCAGGAAAATAACATGAAATTTTGTAATTGCTAGAAATGAGAATGGAAAGGAGGGGAAAGCAAAGAGAATGTTTCCTTCAATAAGTATTCTAAATATATACTATAATCAAATTATTTTCTTGGTGTCACTTAGTGTCATTTATTTGTTACCATGATGCTTTGTACAATTCCAATAAGCATATCATGACTTCTGCTGTAATCCACATGTGAGAATTCAGGTGGCTCACAAAGGAATTCCTCATTGTCAGGCAAGTTGTTTTGTTACAACGTATCATTAATTTGTCAGGAATTCATTAGGGCAGTGATGACTTCTGAATATGAAATCACTTCCTGAATGTTAAATAGGATGCCCAGAGGCTCAAGAGTTTAAGTCCAAAAGAAAAGAAAAAGAAAAATATAAAGGGCGAGGAGCTTCCCTATCTAAAGGTAACACAAATGGAAGGTTCATCTATATTTCTTATCTTCTTTTAAGCATGATTCTAGTGTCTCTCTGGTTTTCAGTTAGAAAGGCATAGATGTAAAAAATAATTAATTCCAAGATTTAAGGGAATAATAGCTCCAAGGAGCACATTTGTTATTTATACATATTACTTTAGTTCTGTAACCAGCAGATCTGGGAGCTGTTTTCGTGCAGTGTAATCCCCTTAAGTCTTGTAATGCTCCTAACATGTGAAGTAACAAGAACCTCTTTGTCCTACTTTTTAACTTAACCCTTAAAGAAATAGTTTATTTTCAGTCTTGAGAACCCTAGTTTTTGATAGGTATTTTTAATTTGTGTTAATTTTTTGATGGACAAAAATATCAATAATGCGATTATGGTTTTATAGAATCCAAGTAACTGTACTAAAAAGACTGTTAAAAGTTCTCTTGAAAGCATGAAGAGAATTTTTCTTAAATCAGTGTCACTAGTTTTCATGGCTTAGCTTAAAAATCTAACCTAATCAATGGACATTGTTAATTTACATTAATGGTGTTCACATTATGGCACAAATAATTCAGTGTTGGTTCACTGTTCTAAAAATGTGCATTTTTCATGGGTTGCATAATGTTTGAAAATTGATATTTATAACATTATTTATCATTTGTTTTCTAAGGTGTAAACCCAAAGAGTGTCTCTTTAGCAGCAGTCAATAGAGAAGGATCACAAGGAACCTGGAACAACCAGTTGTTTTCTAAATCGCTGGCACATACTGGAGGAGGATTTACTTTCAGGAGAAATACTACAGGTAAAAGTGCACATTATATCTCATCATACTTTATTTAATTAATGTAGTTAAGACCATCTGGTTTAAATTCTGTGGTCAAGCTTAGCTTCTAAACTTTTTTTTCCTCTTGTTTTAACAAATGTTTTTTCATATGTAAAACTATGTATTTTGCTTTCAGAACATTAAGAAGGTATAGACCAGCCATTCTTTATAAAGTTTTGTCAAGATAAATTTTGTCCATAATCCTCTTAGACCATAGGTACTGTATTTAAGCAAATAGTTTGACCTTATTACTGCCTGCTCAGTGTGCTATGGAACATTAGCAAACAGCAGTGTCACCTGTGAAAACAAAATGGTGAGTGGTGTGCTCATGTAATAAAAGTGCTGCCTAATATTCTAAATATGTCTTTTATCTGTTTACTAGCCTTGTCCTAAATACTGTGCTGCAGGAAAACTCCCCTTATTTTCGGGAACTTTCAGGGAAGTTATTTTTGGGAGTATGTTTTGTGAAGTACACTAGTAGTGAAGACTAAGGCTAGTTAAACAAAGTTTCATTCTTGCTTGCTTTTTTCCCCTCTGTTCTTTTACATCACCTAAACAGGTTCTTCTTATCCTTTTTCTAAAGTTCTGTCTTTCCATCTTTTTCTTCCTTTCGTTTTCCTTACCTACAGATGAGAACTTAATTATACCTATTGAAAAGCTATCGTGCAAAGAAAGGTTTAATGAAAAATTAGAAGATCCAAAAGGTAATTTATAGCAATTGTAGCCTAGTTCTTTGTATGTTTCTTATTTATGTTTTACAGTTTCTTGTAAAACAATTATGTTTATAATGCATGTTCCTGATGATCATATACTTCCATTTGCAGTTGTACTCTGTTTTGTCAAACCTTGCTCTCTTCATTGTGACTTCTGGATTCTTGGGATTTACTGTGTCTTAAAAGGCAGAGAGTATTTTATTATCCTAATTATAATCCACAGCAGGTCACTGCCCTGTTGCTGGATAATGGTGAAGAAGTGATCCTTAAGCAGCACGTGCATCTCTCCTGAAGGACTGCTTGTTCATGACAGGACTTGGGACTTGAACCATTTCCTGCATTTGGATTCTCTACCTGATTCTTACACTGATTTTACAGTGCTGTGGTTGAACAGATTTTGGTGGAGCTACCTTAGTGTAAGAAGGTGGAAACTCAGGATTCCAGGCACACTAGTTTATGTCTAAATACACTGTTGGCTACAAGCATTGCAAATGCTGGAATGTTTTACCTCTCCCCCTGTTCCTGCCCCCTCTGGTGTGTACTGCCCACGTGACACATCTCATTGCAACTACTTGTAGGGTTTTTTGAACTCACTACCTACCTCAAACAATTCAACGACCTTATCCTTTGCGAAGAATCAGGTGTGTGTTGTTTGAGATGGGGGTATGGCCTTGGCCACCCTTGTGGACATCATGGCAATGAGTGCTTGCCTATAGACCAGCTGCCAGAGCTCCTGGATGCCTGATGGATGATTACTTCTCTAGCAAGAACCCCTTCCTTTGTATGGCAGTAGTCAGAGGTAAGGAACTGTGCTTTTAAATAGGATGTTTTTAAATTTGTAGCTATTCTGTTATTTTATATTGAACTTTTTTTCCTGCTTCCCTTGTTCTCATCCAACAAAAGATCACCCCTGCAGACCTCTCTGTTTCACCCAGACTGTTCATCCTGGCTGCACTTTTTCACTTCCTGCAGAAGAATTCATAAAGGACATTGGACATTGAGAGGTAAGGAGAACAAAAAAAAATGGTTGAACAATTTTTGACAGCTATGCAGCTTTGCTGAGCTGTAGCAAAGAAGCAGACAGAAGTAGTCTTTTTGAGGTTGTATTAATTGAGGCCTGTCATGTTCTTATTTTTAGACCTCAAAATTTTAAGGAATGCTATTGAGTTCTCAGATCTGAACTATTCCCAATAGCTAGGATCTGGGGAATAAGAGAATGTGTGTGTATATATCCACAAGCAGGTGAATGAACCACTAAAACTGTGTTGTTTTGGTTTTCAGGCAAATTCCTGAAAAGGAAGAACAACTTAGACTCTACAAGAAAGTTAAATTTTATTGGAATACTTCATTAAAGTTTTATTTTTCACCAGCTGTATTGATGTGTCATTCTTTACTGTGGAAACTGGCATCAAGTGGACAGAGGAAAGCTACATGGAGACCCAACTATTTGCAGAGCTGTGAAGTGATAGTTTGAGGAGACTGGCAAAACTGAGTTAGCTGAATGCTTTTTGTTAGTGCTCCTGAACAGGGAGGTTTGCAACAACCCAATGCAGCTGTAATTAGCTGAGGATACCTTTTTTGGGTTGTAGATGACCACTTTTGCAGCTTATAGATCCACTGCTCTGAGCTCTGACATAATCAGAGAGGACTGAGAGTGTTTGTGTGAAGAGGAACATTATGGGATTGCACAAAGGCTAGCAATTTAGGAGACAAAAACTGTCAAAACAGAGACTGCATGTTTAGTGCAACTACCACTGAAACTATGATGAATATGCACACATTTAATAAAGGTTAAAACAAACTACTGTGTATGGCCTTGTATTTCACAATACTACTGAACACAGAACCATACCACTATAGAAAAGCATTTCTCTCTGGACATTGTGCCAGCACAGTCTTTACACTGTCCCAAGTGATGACAGATATGAGGAAGGTATGAAATTGTCTTGGACCAGGGAATCTAAGTATTGTAACAGATCCTTCTGCCACTGAACATTAATTTCAGTACTAATTTTGTGTGTACATGCACAATGCTTCTCAGCTTCCAAATGAGGATGGTTATGTCAACCTTCCCATGGGAGTACTGCTTTAAAGAAAGATCTGAGCCAAAACTAGGCATAATATTATAACCAGGGTTAAAGAAAGAGGGTAGTTGGGTCTGACCTTATAGTAGGCCTTTTAGCTATGGAACTGGCAGTCAACTTCAAGTGGTGCACCACTTCCCACAAGAGAAGTTGGGTTTCAGTTCTTTTAGATTTAGGCCTGTAGTGGTTTGAACCAGGTTTTCCCCCTGAAGCTAAGGAAGTGGTAAAACCCCAGGGGGTGGTGACCCCTGGAAGTTTTGCAGTTTCGTCCAATGGGCGCTTCTGCGAAATGTAAACATACCACAAGCAAACGGAAGAGAAGGTTAGTTGTAGTTTGGTGTTGTAGAAGTGGTAGCCATGTTCTGAGGCCACGAGGAGCAGAGGGCAGGAGCCCTCTGGGGGGCTTTGGCCCCCCAGCCCACAGCGGGGGCTGCGGGGACCTGGAACAGCATAAAGCTGGGCTAGGTGCCTGCAGTTGAGAGCTAAAAAAGTTTTCTCCACTGTGAGTGAGCAGAGACAGCAGCGGCAGAAGCAGCGTCCAGAAGCGATGGCAGAGAGCCAAAAAGATAAGAACGCAGCAGAGGCAGCTTGCAACCAGGCAAGCTGACACAGAGATGTCTAATGAAGAGAGAGAGAGCTGAGAGAGCAGCAGGGAGAGAGGAAGCTGGGGTAAGAACTAGAATAAGACCCCATACCCCTCTGAGACCTCCGAGAAAGGAGGGAGATTAACTCCTATTAAGGAGAGGAGCCTTGGAGTGCTGCAGCACCAGAGAGAGAGGAGCTGAGAAGCTCAAAGACGTCCTGAAGCTGGACCAGGACGGAGAAGGAATGCGGGGGGGTTGACCTTGGCCCCCCTCGCTGCTGCTGACAAGCCTAGCAGCCTGAGACAGAGCACAGGAGCTCTGGTAGAACTCTTGAGGCAAAGGCTTTCAATTCAATGCTGCCCAAGATGTTCTGACTCAGGGGTGAACCCCCCTGAGGAAGGGACTTCCACGAAGATGCCGCTGCATTTCGTGATATGCCTGTGGTGACGCGAGTTTTGTCCCTGCTGGCAGTCCACAGGTGAGACCTTCGCTTGGAGTCGAAGGGCCGAGAGGGGTGAAAGGAGACCCCCTTGTGTCTTGAAAGACCCTCGTTTGGAGACGACGAGCCAAGGGGCTTGGAGACCCCCTTGTGTGTATTGAAAAGAGATCCAGCTACAACAATCCAGTTACGGCTGCTGCATAGAGACAGAGAGACCTGCTGCCTTAGGGACATTGCTGCTCTGAAGAAAGGATCTTTCCTTCTTCCCTCCTGGACTTTTATTTGGAGGGGAGAAGAGATCTGATCCATTGAAAATACTTATGTCATGGTAGAGATAGTTGTGATCGTGTGTATAATGTATTATAATATTTATTTGTACAGTCATTGTAATATATTCCCTTTCGCCCATTCTGAGTCTCGTGTTTTGTCTGGAAAAAACACGTCTTATACTAGGTTGAGATGGGGGAGGGGGCTTGGACTAGGGAATTAGATTTTTTTGGGGGATCTCAAACCATGACAAGGCCAAACATGTTGAGCATAAGAGTAGGGCTGAGTGCTAGTTTTCAAATAGCTTAAACCAGCTTCTGGTAAAGCAAGTAGATGTAAGCAAAAGGTAAGATCCTATCTATCTTTCTCTAAAACTCGGTGTAAACCTTTCTATGTTCACCCTTCTCTGTTGTTTTTTTCCTGCTGATCTCCAGCTTGCAAGTCTGCTAAGTGCTGTAAAGATACAAAACAAAGAATTAATATATACTTTTTTTCAAGAGATGAGCACTAGGGAGTACTCTTGGGGTACTGCAAATATATTTTGAAGTGACTTTAAAAAGTAGGCAAGGTTTTCTGAATGCTACTGAAAATTCTAAAATTCTGTAATGTCAACAGGAAATCCTGGCTTTGTAAGTAGTGCTGCTTACAACCCATCAGGAATATACACCCCGTCCTTCCATAAAAAAGAAGTTGGCTCAGCGGGACAACGGATACAGCTAGCACCTCTTGGTGCACCTGTATCAGGTAAGAAATATCCTTTTACCATACATAACCAAGACAAAGAGAAACGTTAATTTTCCATGCTTCCAAAGAGATCAGCCCTTAGTAAGGTTTTCCTCAAGTTCTATAATTAAAACTGTAGGGCATAAATTGTTCTTAACGTAAGTGAACTGAATGTAGGCGTATAGAGGCAGCCCTGATAGCTAGAGAAACTATTGCTACTAATATTTATTAGGTAAAAAAGAAAATAATTACAAAAGGTGCAAACCTTTTATAATTCTAGAAAGTTTGGACCATTTGCTAAACTATGGCTCATTAGTGGTGATGGACCAAGCAGAATTGTAAAAATATGTAACTCCACAACTCTGTAGTAAATGGTCATGTAGACTGGACTCCATCCATCTGGTAAAAACAACGTGAAGTCTGTTCTAAATGTAACTGTTACCTTGGATCCTCTACAGTATGGATGATGTTCTGAGCACTTTCTTTGTATGTTCCTAGTTCAGAGAAGACGAACAGAAGTGCTCAGGATGCAGGAGAAACTGGTTTGTGAGTGAAGATTTAGAGCTCTTGTCCAAACCCAGCAGCATGCTCCTCTAGTTACTTCAGAGGAAACAGCAAGGCCCTCAATTTGGTGAATTGTTTAACCAAAGGGCTTATGGCACACCAATCTCATACGGTCCTGCTTAAATAATGTCTTTTTGCTGATGTGCTCTTTTGAGTTACCTGTTCTCCTTAGGAATTTGCAAGTAACTTCTGAGAAGCAGAGAGGGAAGGAAGGAAGGAGATGGCATGCATATATAAAATATGCTTAGATGTATATGTATTCTGTGCCTGAGTGCATCAGAAGCCCACCAGGGAAGGCTGGAGCTGCAGTTCATTATCTTATCAACTCACTGCTGGAACACAGCTGCGAGAGTTTTGATTTGTCACAGTGTGTGGATCAAGAAGTTCATAGAATGACAAAATCTGCAACTATCTCTAGACTGCTGTGAATAGTGTGAAAGAGAAGGGATTAGATATGGTGTTCCAAAGGGAAATAAATTCACTGTTAATCTGTAATTAGAAATGGAAAATGTGTAGTAAAAGTCAGAAAAGCTGGCAGATGGAGGTCAATTAAGACACTCTTCCATGTCCTGGAAAAGAGCAAGAATACTATTGCTTTAAACCCCTCATATTTAGCCTAAACTTTGCAGACTTGCATGGGAAGAGAGATAACGATGAAGGAAATGGCAGGTTTTATCTCCTAGCTGTCAATATTTGAACGTTAACATTTTTTGTGACCCTTTGCTTTGCATTATGCAAACTGAAATAAGTTATGGTCTCAATTGTATTTCTCTCTTAATTTGTTAAGTTTTTTAATGCCATGATTTAAATAATTTAATGTAGTATAAAGGATCAGTTTCTCTGTGGAAAATGCCAAGACTCAGGAAAAGTGGCCTTCATTGCCAAACTACTGTAGGCTGGAATCATACTTTCTGACCAAAGATAGGGAATGCCAGCCTACAATAAAAAGGAACAGTATTAGTTTTCATAGAGGTGGAGACCTGACCCCCAGTTTCAGTTCCTTGACGTTCCTCCTTTTTAAATGCCTTGATCCTCACCTGTTCTTTAATGGGTTCAATCCACTGTTTCTGTAAGAAACAGAATGATACACAGGCACCAAAGAACCATTAAATTTCAATGTGAAATTTTTTTTAAGAGTATCACTAATACATAATAAAAGAAGACTAAACTACAAATGTAGGAATGGAAGGGGTAGGACCTACTTTGGGAATGCTAAGGTATAGCAGGAGTCTGGATAAGAGAGGTCCCAAATGACTGACTTTAAAGGATTGGGAAAATGGCAGAATTGGTCATGAACATGAAGAAGCATCAGCCCCTGCAGCAGCACAATTACTTTAGTCACATGAAGCTTGAGGAATTGCCAACTACCTGAAATGCAAAAAGGGGAAATCTGAGTAGGAAGGCCAGGAATACAGTAATGCACTACTGCTAGTACTTGGTATCAGGTGGATACCAATATTAAGGAATAAGAAAACCTTCAGACTTGGAATGGATCCTATAAAATCAATGGAGAAATGGGAAAAGGAGCAAAGAGGTCTTGTCACCAGTTAAACCAGGAGTTCTGAGTTGAGCAGGAGGGAAATAAAAGGCATAAAATCTCAAAGGGAACAAAAAGGTCTCCAGAAACTGTCCTTCAGTCTAAGCTGTTTGGGTCTTAATAAGTTTATCAATGTTATAATTACATGCTTTTATAAATATTTGAGATATTTGAGATAGAAGAAAGAACACACTCATTCTGTAGCAGTTTTATAATGGGAGATACAAAATTGTAGGTATATGCATCAGTTTTTCTACTGAATTTCAGTCTCAACGTTTTCTCGAGGGATTGCTGCAAAACAAGTATCCAGTAGGTGAGGATTAAACACACAAACTATAGGAAACATGCACCTTATCTTAAAACAAGCATAGACAGCATGCTCTCAGGCATATAGTGGGATTCTTGCAGGTGTCCTGTGCAGAGTCAGGAGTTGGACTTGATCCTTTGGGGTCTCTTCCAACTCAGGATGTTTTATGACATGTAGGAGACCAAAGCACCTTGCTACATTGGCACCCTTAAGTACCATAAGTCATCTTTAACCTCTCAGTCTTTTCTCTGTGAAGAAGTAAAGTATCTTTTTAGTCATCATTAATTCTGAGTTCTTGTTCCTTTCAGATTTTTCCTGGAAAACCAAAGCTGCTCGTGCTCCATTACCAGGTCCTACCTTCAATTCACCAGCAAAAAACATGAGTATCTTAACTTACCCACCAACAATTCAGCGAGTACATGGAAGAACAGACTGGGTGGCCAAATATGGAGGAAACAGATAGAAAATGCCATCCTGTACAGATACTACGTGCGCTGTGTTCGGTCCTCCTGCACTTGGAAACCTGAAATGCCTATTTGCTCTAACTTTTCTTAAGACTATGCAATAGTAAAGAAGAAAAAAAGACCTTGTGTTCTATTACCTGTTATAGTACACATATAATACCATGTAAAATACTGGCTATAAAGTAGGATGTAATGAAGTATTGTATAACACATATTGCCAAAACTACTAGATTTCATTTGACATTTTTCTATAGATGATCTCCTATCCCTGTTACGGTTATTCATCCAGTGCAACATCCACTGTTGGGATATGCTTGAAGCACACAAGCAGTTAGAAGTAGGGCTGAAGCAGAGCAGCACCAGGCTTCCAGGTGTTAGGCTGGTTCCTCAGCAGGAAGATGAGAGTGAAGCACAGCTCCGGCTTTGTGAGGAATACCAAACTCTCCTACAAGGATTTCAGAACTCTCTTGTAACTAAGAATTACTCAGGGTCTGTAAGCTGCAAATATTCATGTAGCAATGAGAGCTTAAATCCTTGTAGTGGGACATAAGCAATCCACTTATAGATACTACACAAGAAAACTCTAAAAACTTGGCTGATACATGGCTGTAGAAAGATATAGCAATACTGGAAAATAGCTAAACAAGTACTGAATGCTAGACTCAAGCTGTGAAGTGAAGCCTAACAATTAGATTCTGCTGTTATAATTAACTTAATGCCATTTTTGGTCAAAGACCTGTAGAGATTTTCCTCTGTCCTGTCAAGGGAGTGTCACAGTGACCTTTTAAGAAGCCTGAATCACTGTGGTCTGTCAGTGATTTTAAGGGTGAATAATAAAATAATAAAATGCATAAATTATCAATAAACTCCTGTTTCTTTATATCTTTATTGGGTGATCAAACTTAAACTACAGAAGTTGAACAAGCTACATGAGGGGCTACATATTGGGCTGTTCTTTAAAAATATTGTTTTCTGGTTTAGATCTTAAAGGCCAACTTAGGTACCTAAAAACACACAGCAACTTTAATAATTCATTGTGTCGCTGTTTATATGCTCGTTCAGTACTTTCCCCAGCTTTTATGGTAAGTTTTATAATAATATCGTGCAAAGGACTTTGCAATGTACAATAAACTGTTTTTTTAGGATGTTGAACTAGGCTATTTCTGTTAACAATTGCATTTAGAATAGATGCTTTAGACTTAATAGTTACATTAAACTTGCCATTTTGAAGTATAAACAGAGTATGTTCTTTAAGGATTTAAAGCTGTTAATGATTACTTTAAGCATTGTAAAAAAAAGAAATGTATTTGTAGGCTTTTATAATGGATATTAAAATTTAAATTTCTGTTGTTGACCCAATCTTTCATAATATATAGGTTACATTAATTTCCTGGAAAGCAATTTAATCTAAAACAATTTTACCAAAAAGTCAAATATTTTGTTATTAAAATTGCACCTAAAGAAAATGCCACTTTAATACTGTAAGAGCTACACAGGGATAGGGATATATGGTTAGTAATGCACTAGAGAGTTTAATTCAATTGCCATTGGTCTAGGATTAAATATTTGTCATTCCATTAGTACTAACAGATGTTCCTATGCTATTTAAATGTGTCTTAATTTATTGGTAGAATATATGTAACTTGTCATGGCAATGAAGGACAACCTCAGAATGTTTGTAACAGGCATTAAAGCAATGGTTTTATAATTAAAAAACAAGATAAATTAATCACTTGTCTCTAGTACAATATGCCAATGATTAAGTTAAAAACACGGCCTGGTCAAGGAACATCCAAAGCTCACATGTCCATAGCTCACATGTCCGTAAGTCACCTAGAGCAGAAAAATAAACAGGTACTATTTCTGGCACTAAATATGGCTAGAAGAAACATGCTGTCCCTTACCCTATGCTAATGAACCTTGAAAGGGCTTTGACATAACTAAACCAGCCTTTACTTGTTCATAATCAAAGCATGACCAGTGTTAAAAAATTCTTCTTGCAAACAGCAAGAAAAGGCTAATGAGCTCTGTACAGTCATTTTCATTCTGATTCATTGACACATTATCAGATTGTTAGTGCAGAAATGCCATCTAATGCTTAAAAAATTTAGTATGCTGAAAAAGTTTCAAGGGGGTAAAGAGTTTGTAAGACTAAAGCTTTTCTCTTGTCCCTTTGTCTGTATTACTGCTGTTTCTCCTGAACATGAAAAGTGGTAACACATTCTACCAGCAGTTCTCAGTTCAAGCTACTGCTTTCCAAAGCTCATGGAACAGCAGCTTAAGACTTTGGTCTAAGAGTTTAAAAGCTTTTAAGTCCAATTCCCTGTTTTCTATTTTCTTTATTCCATCAGAGACAACTGCAGCTCAAATTTGCAAGTTACCTGATTTGAGACCAGCATTATACAATTAGAAAACTGCTGGATCATGGATGTTCTCATTTTATTGCAGGAGATGCATTTATGTGTGCATCTTACTTCTACAGAAGAAAATTGATTCAACAGCAATATGAAGAGGCAAAAAAAAATATGAAGTAGTTTAAAGAGAAGTGTCTTAAATGCTAATGCTAATGGCTTACTAACTTTTTCAAGTTAGAGCAGAGACACTGAGACACTTGCCCACCAATGGTGAGTCCATGGGCTGGGATTAGGCACTTAAAAGGATGACATATAAACAAACCATCTTCTGTTTCTATGCAGGGAGGCAAGAGGGAAATGTAAATACAGGAGAACACCTGAAGCTGAACTCTGCAGGATGATGAATAAGGGTTTTAAGAAGATGCTCTGAGTACAGTTCCCCCTCAAGATCTCACTGCCTGTGCTCAAGCCAGCTCTGACCTAAGTTGTTTGGCCTGGGAACAGGCTGCTGAGACCCTTGCTGGAGCTGCACCCATTCCTGGCCATGTCTCTGAGGATCTGGAACCCAATCTGATTGACCTGGCATCCTGGCTTGATCTCAGCCTTGCCTCACCATTGTGAGTTGCCTGGCAAACTGCACTGCTGGCAGAGCATGGCTATGGCTATGGCCACTGGCCCAGCTCTGCACCTCCTGCTCAGGCAGCACAGGGTCACTGACCTGCCTGTTTTGCTGCAGCAAGGAACGAGGAAAGGAAAACTACAGGATGTGACCCTCCTGCAAAGCTACTAGCCTGATACTTAGAGAATTCTAAGCAACTCTAGGGTCTCACCATCTAATGGATCAACCCTGCTGCTTCCATCTCTCTCTGTACCAGGCACCAAAGAAAGGTTGAGGAAATAAAGCTCAGGATCTGTGCAGAAAGGGATATAAGTTAAATGAAACCAGAAAAGGGATACATTACCAACCATGTGTAGCTTCCAGGATTATTTCTCTATGGCAGGTTTATATTTGGAACAATTTCAGGCATCAAGGGAATCAACTGAGGACAAAGACTGATCACATGAACCCTTCAGTCTTTAAAGAAACTTTCATACAGAATTTTCTAAATCTAAAATAGACGATTCCCTCGGAAAACAAAAACCAAACAACCTTTAATACAATACTTGTCTGAATATTTGGTCTGTATGCTTTTGTTCTCTACACCTCCCGCCAGTTCAGATTTTTATATGTACAAGTTACTAGATTCAGAGAATAGAATAGAAATTATGTATACAATTCATGTTTGCAAATATATCCAGACACCCTGCAAGAAAGGCACCAAACTATCAATCCAGATGAATGACTAAAGACAAAAAAAGTTGTGTAGAACACAAAGGTTTGTAATAATAATTTGTTAGTTTATTTAAAATAACATTTTAATAAAAGCTATGCCTGCAATTCAGCATTGCCTAATAAAGCATCTTTTTGATTTATGAAGAATAATCTGTAAAAGTGAAATGAATTACATATAGCTGGGCACTTTTGCTTACAAGTAATTGCAAGGAACGGGTCTGCATTCATTGCATTACAGCAAAACCTCAACATCCTGTTCCATGATTATGTTTTGTGGGACCAGCTTCTGACACACAGTGCTGGGAGAACACAGTCCCTGACTGACAAACATTGTGACCAGATAAACTTGGCAAGGAAAGGGAGATGTAATGTTATAAGCACGTTTATTATATTAATTACTAGTGACAGACTGGCATCTCCTCTTCCCTTGTTTTAGAGGTACACATGATTTTAGAAGGACAAACCAAGAGGTACATTTAAGCTTCAATCCTGCAACTGTCTGCATACAAGGGCCAAGAGGTCTTTGCCTACAGTAAGCTGCAGGACCAGAAGCTAAACTAATGCTATAGTCATATTTTCTTGCTTCACAGTGCAGAAAATGTTAAGACAGATACCATTTGGGAAGACATAACAAGGCCTCTCTATGTCAGTCCTTTAAAAACACAACCCATGTGTGTTAGGATATGAAAAATACAATGCACAGGTAGCAGTGTCTTTTCCACTTTTGTGCAGCACATTTAAGCAGTTGCAGCTTCAGGCTTCTCAATCACATATCTTCAAGTAACTTGATGCAGATTTATGGCTTAAGAGGCTTTTCCATTATCTGCAGTCCAAGCCGTCCAACCATCAGTAAACTGTTGAACAGAATAGTTGTTATAAAAAGAGGAGGGTGAAGGCAAAAATCCCATAAAGAACAAAAAGGAAGAAAATACTGACATGATTTCATTTAGCTGAACTTCACCAGAAGATTTCATTTTTTCACAGAACTTGCCATGTAACATTTTTAAAACAATATAATCCACAAGTAAGTTAAATAAAATGCACATTTGATAATACAGACAAGAGCAAAAGAGAGGTGATTACCTGGCACCGGCAATTATCCCAGGCATTGCTTTTTTGGTGTTGTAAAATCTCATTCCCATAACAGTAGACAAGGTTCCAGACGCCACTGTTGAAACAAAGCCCAGTCAGAACCATTTGGCACAGAAGTACCAGTGCAACACTGCCACGCTTGGACACTGAGCAGCGCCGACCACAGACCTATGTGTACAGACAGGAATGCCTCCCTCCGTATGCACTGGATTTTCTTAAACAGTAAAGCTGTTCTTACAAACGTCTCAGCAACTCTGGTAAGCGTGCTCCACTGCTCAGGAGAAGCAATGAGGTCTTGTCAGGGTCACGACCACTGTCTGATTGCTCACAACCTCCAGTCCTCTGGAGAGATCACTAACTCTCCCTCAATTACTCCTTATTTGCAGATGAATTATTATTTCCTTGAACACAGGCAGGCTCGAAACTGCCAGAAGGCTGGGATGGTGACAGAGTTCACTATGTGGGAGGCAAATATTACAGTCCCCATTTCTCTGTGGCATTTTGAACTAGAAGGGGCACTAAATATTACAACTGGAAAGAAAACAACCCCACTTGAAAATACAAATTAGAAAACAGAAATCTAAAGGAACAAATTGAAAGAGTGATTACTCTCCTAAACATTACTCTAAAATATTTAATCTCTAAATCGGGAAAAGCAATCCCATCAATATGCATATAAAATTTACAGGGACATTGTTTCTTTGAAGAAAAAAGGCAGGTGGAGATGGCTGTATACCTTTCTCCAAAGCCTCAAGTTTGTTTGCATCAGACAGGGCAAACGGTATTTTAGAGACACTCTGTCAGGGTTCCATTTCTGGATTTCTACCCATGATGTACTGTGACCAACCTAAAGCTCTGCAGGAGCCACAGCTGCACATCAGAAGCAGGGCTGAGGAGGAATGAAGAGTTGTACTAGACTGTGACACACCACCACTTTCAACAGGTGCTTTTGAAGGCACTACATGCATCACATCAGGATACATGGAAGCTGCTCATCCTTCTTCCATGACACTGACTAAAAACTTGTGTCAGAGATGCACAGCCATGCACAGCCACTCCCATGTCATGCCAGAGACAGTTCACAAATGGAAATTTTGCTTCATATTGACCTGCATTTTACATGTCATTCCTTACTGATGAGGCAGTTTGGTCCTCTGCAGTATCTACCAGTGGCTTCATAGAGCCTTTCGGCACATTAGTCCTACTGGGTTAAAACAGCCTTAAATCACTGTAAAGCTATAGTATCACAACACTAGTAACACTGAGGAGTAGTTACAGAACTAGAGGGAACCTCAAGAGGTTATCAGAATACCCTAGTGCCCAAAGGCAAGATCAATTCCCAGCAGTGGTTTAACCAGGCATTACAGTCCTGCAGCACTGGAAGTCCCTGAGGTTCAACTGTTCTGTGCTTCATAACACTCTCCACAGTCATTTTCTCCTTCATCTGAAGAGCTAACTGCAAGATATGCCCACAGCTTCTTGTACATTCTACTGTAAGCAAGCAGAATAGATCATCGCCTCCTTTCTTTTACATACTTCAGACTGTTTCCTCCACAGTGTATGATGCATTGAAATATATACTGCTCTTCTGACATGCTTGTGCAAACCAAGATTCCATAAGGCGGCATACCACTTGTCACAGTGCTGTCACTATTGCAAAAATAGTGCTTATTCCATGACCACAGGCTAAAAATGCTGCTTCACAACCGAACATTTTCCATGCATGTTTTCATTAGTTAACACAGTGTCTAATCTGGCAGAGGAGATAGGTATTTCTCACCAACACTGGCTTCAAACAGGACAGCCCAGGTTTTAGAACCAAGTACTGTGCTTGGTACACAAATAGAGCCAGGAAGTCCTGTCCTGCCACTACTTACAGTTGTACAGATAAATGGGCACAGGTCAGATGAAACACGCTAGAAAAAAAAAAAGGTTACTGTTCCCACCGCTACCAGTAACGCTCAGTACTCAGGTGCCGAGCAAACTTACCGAGGGAAAGCCACACATTCTTTGGATCTTTGGACTGCTGGTAAGCACCTAGTCCCGCTAAGCCACCAAACAGAAGACCAGCAGCTAGTGAAGGGACGCTGCCTTGAATAAAAATAAATACAAAGCAGTCAGTGAAAGAACACATACAAAGTCACTCTGCACACCAAAGAAAGGCTACCCGCGGGTTCCCGTTATTTGTAAATCCGCAAAAACAGCCTAAACAGAGGACACTGCACTGGGTTGGGGTTGTCTTTAAAGATACTTTGCAGGCCTCAGCACGCACCGTTTCGGCGGCAACAAGGACTTAGCGGGGTTTGCGGGGTCACCGCCAGCAGCGGGCCGGGACCTGCGGCTGAGCGCCCCCGCAGCTCCGGCTGCCGCGGGCCTGGCCGGGACAGCCCCGGCCCCGGCACCCACCTGCCTTGGCGTAGCCGACGACGCCGCCCGCCGCCACCAGCGCCGCGTAGCCGAAGCCCAGCCAGTCGTATTCCATTTGCGGGCACAGCGGAGCCGCGGGCAGAGCCACGCCGACCTTGAGCCGCTCTCTCTCCCTCCCTCTCTCCCTCCTCCCTGCTCTCCTCCCCGCCGCGGCACCGCCTCCCCCGGAGGTCCCGCCCGCCGGCCGTGACGAGGGCCCGGGGCGGAGCCGCTCGCACCGGTCAGGCTTCGGGAGGTTTTACCTAATTGACTGCCGGTTAAGAACACGGTAGGAAAGTCAGAAATAAAGCAAAAACCCACCCATGCCGCTCTTTTTCCCAGGCTCAGCTGACATCACTTCGGACTGCCAGAGAATGGGGAGAGGCGGCTGCGGCCAGTCCATAGCGCCTCTTCTGCGCTGCTCATTTCTCCTCGCTCTCTTACCGTGCCCCTGCTTCTTACCGTGTCCCTCCCACGGAAGACGGTCCTGCACAAACTGCCCCAGCGTGGGTCCTTTCCACGGGGTGCAGTCCTTTAGGAACAGGCTGCTTCAGTGTGGGTCCTCTACATGGTCACAAGTCCTGCCAGCAAACCTGCTCCGGTGTGGGCTTCTCTCTCCAGGGGCTGCAGCTTCCACCAGGGAACATCCACCTACTCCGGTATGGGCTCCTCCATGGGCTGCAGGTGGAATATCTGCTCCACCGTGGACCTCCATGGGCTGCAGGGATTAGCCTTCCTTACCATGGTCCAGTTCTAGGCTCACTGGTGCAAGGCAGACTTGGACATACTGAAGCAGATCCAGCAAAGGGCTATGACGATGATTAAGGGCTTGGAACATCTTTGATACATGAAGTGTCTGAGAGACCTGAAACTGTTCAGTCTGCATGAGAAGAAGCTCAGAGGCATCTAAGTATCTAATGGGGGAGGGTAAAGCAGGTGAAGCCAAGGTCTTCTCAGTGGTACCCACTGACAGGATAAGGGGTAATGGGCACAAGTTGAAATACAGGAAATTTCATTCAAATATAGGTAGAATCATTTTCATTATGAAGGTGGCCAAACATCGGAAGAGGCACTCAGGCAGGCTGTGCAGTCTCCATCCATGGAGATATTCCACTCCAAACTGGACACAGCCCTGACAATGCTTTGAGAAAGGGAGGTTGGACTTGGTATGGTCCAGAGGTCCTTTCCAACCTCTGTTGGTCCATGATTCTCTGTGACACAAGCACCATGAAATTGGTGCAAATTTCTCAGCTGATCTCTGCCTCCTTTCTTCCCAGATGTGCTTTGAGAACTGACCACTGTGGTTTCTGCTTGTGACAAGATCTTGTATGTGTTTTACAGAAAGGAATATATCATAAGGCCCACCTGACACAAGAGGCAAATCACCTTCGGGCAGGGCTTATTCATTAACGTGTACCCAAAGATTTACCGAACTTGGCAAGTTTCAAGTCCTGCCTTGTGTAGACAACATAAATGATCTGTTGATCATGCTTTCTGCTTTACGTTTCTTTTTTCCATGACTGCACTACTGATAGTAGCTATGCTTGGGCCTGGATAGATTTGCAAGGAAGGAAAAAACCAGAAGATTTGAAGCTTGCACACAGTAAACTATGGTAAGACCAATTCCTTCACGAGACAATGAACTTTTCCTTCTGTAACAGACTCTGAAGAAGAGGTATGCAGGGTAGAACTTTGTTCTGTTGTATATGAATGGTTATGAGACTAGTACAAATGGATTTCAACAAAAGAAAGTTAATATGGTTGTCAGGCTTTCACTAAACAAACAAAAAAGCCCAATACAAACCAAACACATACACACACACAAAAAGAAACAAAGCAAACCAGAAACCCACAACAAAACCAAAAAGGGCCACCTATTACAGATTGGTGGCTCCATGGCAAACCAGCAGTTTCCCTGTTTTTGTCCTAAGGCTTTCTCTATTTTTTCTGTTGTCCTCTTCCTCCTATTCTCTGGTCCCCCTTGCTCAGAGCTCCGTGCCTGAAAAATGCTTAAGACTATGGATCACATTTGCTGAAGTTTTGCTCCCAGGCAACTATCAGTAAGATAAGAGGGCATAGTCTTAAGATCTGCCAGAGAAGGTTTAGGTTGGATATTAGGAAGAAATTCTTTACAGAGAGGGTAATCAGACATTGGAATTGTCTGCCCAGGGAAGTGGTGGATTCTCCATCCCTGGAGGTTTTTAAGATGAGACTGGATGTGGCAGTTAGTGCCATGGTCTAGTAACCGCAGCGGTACTGGATCAAGGGTTGGACTTGATGATCTTGGAGGTCCTTTCCAACCTGGTTGATTCTATGATTCTATGCTTGGCAGTCTTTTGTGGCAACAACTCAATTTACATTTCTGTGCCGTTACCTGCATCTAAGCAACAGAGCTAATGACTTGCTGATCAAAACCAGGCTGGCTCCTTTGTTTGATGCAGGACCTCTGCTTTTGCTTTGAAGTACCTAATCAAATCAGATAGAAAGGTTTAAGTGTTACCTACTTGATGCCGTTGTTTTGCCTTGAGTGCCTATTTCTGGGCCTATTTCTAGGTCTATTTCTAATGCCTATTTCCAGCCTCTTCAGGTGCCTCTCCCAAAAATGACATTCGTATGGCAGCCAGTTGTTTATCATTGCTATGAGTGAACCTTCATGCTCGCTTAGCAAACCACCACTAGCAAGCCACCTTAGAATTCCTGCTGGCAGTCACCAGCCACGAGCCAGCAGGATTTGCTAGACAAAGACCTTTTCTTGGATGACCCTCTGTTAGCAAAGGTCTGAATCTTCCCTGGTTTCTCTGGAGTGGGGAGAGGAAGGAGATGGAAAGTAGTGCCATAGCTATAGTGTGGCACTGTGAATCTGCAGGAATGAAAATCCATCTTTGTTCAAATCCACTAAGAATGATTTCTAGAGGGTCAGCAAAAGTGCCCCCCTGCTGTGGAGTAATGCCAGTAGAATTATCTTAAGCCTTGAGTTTCTTAGATATTTGTATGATCACAGGCTGGTTCCTGATGGATGGTGAGAGCATTAATGTGTCCTGCATGTCACAGTGTAACACAGTGTCTTGACCTCTGAGTCCGTGTGTGCCAACAAGAGGCAGATTTTGGAACCATCCTCCATTCTGTTTGTAGCACCTTAATTCATTGTTTAGTGTTGCTGATGTCAGTACTGACTTCACAGCTCACATAAGTCAGAATCTTTGATGCTTTAACTGAATTAGAAGCCAGCAACTAACTCAGAAGCCAGTGAGAAGACAATTCTACCGGCTACTTCAGTTTTATACCTCTTGTGGCATATGATTTATTCATGGGCGTCAAAGTTGTGGATTCCAAAATGATGAGTTTGTGGTAGCCGTGGCGTCCACAAATTAAATGAGACAAAGTTTGAAGGACAAGGCAGTGTACTCTAAAAGAGGAATGGGACATTGCAAGAGAGCAAACCAAACCAGACCACAAGCCCATTAAAGTGTGCTTGGATTTTGCTCTGTTCTGCAAATTCAGCATCACCTCTCCTTTATTTTATACCATTTCTGTTATTCATTTGCAGGAGGGGGGTCCAGTGTTGGACCCATATTAATTGGCTACTATATGACCTCTAAGATGATGCTTCATAATAGTGGTAAAACTAAAAACATGAATACATATTTGACAGGCTGAGACAACCGGAGTTGTTCAGCCTGGAGAAGAGAAGGCTCAAGGGAGACCTTACAACAGTCTTCTAGTACCTAGAGGGGGCTTTTAAAAAAGTGGGAGAGGGACTTTTTATATGGGCGGATAGTGACAGGATGAGGGGCAATGAATTTACACTAAAAGAATAGGTTTAGATTAGCTGTTGGGAAGAAATTCTTTACTCAGAGGGTGGTGAGGCACTGGAACAGGTTGCCCAGAGAAGTTGTGGATGCCTCATCCTTGGAAGTGTTCAAAGTCAGGTTGGATGGGGCCCTGACTAACCTGGTCTAGTGAATGGCATCCCTGCCCATGGCAGCGGGGTTCAAACTAGATGATCTTTGAGGTCTTTTCCAACCCAAAACATTCTATAGTTCTATGATTTTAAAGTTCTATGAGTCCACATCCACATTACTTTCATTCCTTAAGTGAAGTTAAAAGGATACCTTAGTAAGCCTCTCCTTATACCTCAGTAAGCCTCTGTTTTTTCTTTTTTTTCCTTTTTCTTTTTTTTCACTAGAGTCAACTTGAGCAGCTGCCTGGCTCCTAGTCCTGGGATTGTCTCTGCTACTCCTTCCTTTGGGCTGGCACAACTACTGCTTGGTCTTTTGGCAGAGAAATTGATACAGCTCGGATGTGGACAGGATTCCACAGGATTAGGAACTAGAGGGCTGTGAGCCTGCTGGTTTAAGGCTGGCTTTTGCAGCACTGCCACCAGACATCAAGCCACAAGCTCAGCATAAGACTTGTCCTCCCTTCTCTTAAAAAAATCCATCTTTTGGACCCACTGCCAGGGAATTTAGTTCAGGGCCTTGAGACCAGAGCCCTAGAGCAGTATTTGCACAGATACCTGGCTTGAAATAGGAGGCCCAAGCCCTCCAGGGAACATGAAGAGGCACAGTGCTGCATCTTGTTTTCCTTGGACCCTCTCTCACGGCTGTGCTCCCAGGGACTCTTTCACAATCATTGCAACCTGGCACTCACTGCCAGACATTTTTGGCTGCTGTGCACGCCTCTGATGATGCAGGCACACACAGAACATATGTCTTCCTAGGGGTGGGGGATTTTTGGAACTATTTGGATGTGTTCAGCTGAGGGAAATTACGTGAAACCTGCAAATTATTCACAATGGGGAACAGCACACCTGCAGCCACATATGTTGTGTAAGCCTGAAACTCCAGGTCCTGCTGATCCCAGCAACTCTGGGGAGCGCTTGGCCACAGGGTCTCTATCTGCTGCAGCCCTGCTCATTGCCCCATGTTGAGCACTGGCTTATCTGCCACTCTTTCTGCTGGCTTGGATCAAGACCTGGGAGATAACTAATGTCTCAGCTTCCCTATTAATTTCACAATTCTGTGCCATGGGGTGGAAAACAAGCTACGTGAGGGTGTTTACTGCACCTGAAGGAATAGCGTCTTAGGAAGATAAGCTTACGAAGGTAAAAGCTTGTGAAGAAACTCTCAGCTAAGTTTAACATCTAATAGATGGGAGCCTCTGTAGGAGAAGGTTCCACTTAATTTCAGGCTTAGCAAGCACTGGCCCTGTCAGCTCATACACTCCATTGCAACTACTGTGCTGTAGAGCCACACAGCAGATACTCCACGTCTTGCATGACTACCTGCTTTCATTAATAGACCAGTTAAACAAACCCCGGTGATGAGTCCAAGGTTTGTCCTAGGCCAAGATGATAGCAAGCAAGGGGTGAAGCAATGGTGATGACTCTATGACTGACAGAAGGTGCTAGCTCCTCCAAATGTCCTTTACCTTACCTACAGAGTGAAAAAAGAGGAATGCATGCTGCTTCTCTCTTTAATTTTTGATATGTTGAATATCTGAGATGCTAGGAAAAGAAGGAAAAGCATTGCAATATCTACAACAGGCACAGAAGTTCACACAGTCATGGAGCTGCTGCATCATACAGTATATAAAAACATCCTTGATGCTAGGAGTGCACAAAGGTTGATGAAAGGAAACTGGTGATTTTCATTCATAAGCATGAATCCTAATCCCAAGGTGATGACAGCCTGTGCAGATGTACTTGTCATAGCTTCAGAGCCTTGTCTAGTGGGGTCCTGAGCCCCTCCAAGGATGGAGGCTGCCCAGCCTCTCCACACAGCCAATTCTGTGCTTGTTTTAATGTTCTTGGAATCCAAAGGCTGCAGTTCCACCTACCTTACATCATATGATGTGAGATTTCAGCTCCTTGGGCAAGGTGTGTAAAAGTCTTTAGGAGCTCAATAAGCAGAAAGGCATCCAGTAGGTTGTCCAAGTAAGTCAAACTGACTTCAGTGGAAAATCTGACTTGCTTGGAAATCCCATTAGAGAGAGCATGTCCTTTGCATGCCCTATGCCAGTCAGTGTCTCAATGATGACTGAACAGAACTGAAAATTTTGCATCTCTGTTAATACTGATTCAGAATGGCAGCTACAAGTAGCGCTGTGAAAGAGTTTACTTTTTTTTTTCCTTTGCCATAACTGTGGAAACTGAGGAGGTACAGATACAGGTTGCTCAGAGCCCAAACTCTCTGTGGAGGCACACTACAGCTGCTGAACTGAATCACTGCTGTCACTGTTGTGCAAGGGAGTGTACCTCCTCCAGTTTTTATCTTTCCCAGTCTTCTACTGCTATTTCAAAGTAACACTAGTATGGTTAGGTCTCATTGGTTTTGATACACTTCTTCAGCTCAGCTGCCAGAAATCATTTTCTCTCTTCTGCACTGATTAACTATAATGTTCTTTCTTAATAACAGCAACAAAACCAGAAACCAAACCAACCCAACCAAACCAAACCAACTAACCAACCAAAAAAACCCACCAACCAACTCACAACTGGACAGAAATCTCTGATGTTTTCCTGTATTTTTACTTAAAGAGTTAATATAACCCATTTTTAAAATACCTGTATTTCTTCAGGTTCAGAGTGCAACACTCTGTTGTATGCATAATTTCAAACTGCTGATCTTATTGCTTATACTGTTGGGTGATATTTTGCCATTTGTCTGTGGAGTCTGAACAATGACTTGTTCGTACTCTGGGCTACTTTAAATATTCACACAGAATGGGGAGAATTCCTTTATTTTATTTGGGATGTTTCAGTTTGGGGGATACTCAGCTTGACAGAGCAAGAAGGAGATGATCTGGTTTCAGACCTCTCAAGATCTTAAGTCTCCCAACCTTCCTAAAACTCCCCTTTTAAAATAATTACTTTCTGTGAAATATTTCTCTCTTCAGCTGCCCCATGAGAGCAAGATAGCAAAGCTCTCTTCTTTCCCCTTCAAAATACTGAAAAGATTTTCCATCAAAGTTCTGCTCTTGAGGTAAAGTTTTGATGCCTTTCTGCTGGAATCTGCAATATTAAGTGTTGGCTGCTATAAACTCAGAATAAGCTGACTGAGGCAGATCAGTTGCCTGTTCAGAACCTTGCCTGCAGGTTACCAGCCATGCTTCAGGACATCTATATGTGATGTGATGTGTTATTGTTTCTGAACTGCTCCAGTTTGCTAAAAGACCCTGAAATTAATGATGTTTTAATAAAGTTGGTGTTAAATTGCTATTACTCGAGGTATTCTTCGAGCCATCACTGCTTGCTCAGAAGAAAGGCAGAAGAGCAGCACACAATCTCCTTAGAGTCAGGCATCCCAATTTTTACTGCTTTCATGCAGCTGACTAGGTCACTCAATACTGCTGCTAACATGCTACGTAAATAGAACCACAATACAGGAATAACCATTCACAGGTTTGCTTCTTTGCTTTGTTTTTCAGGATGTGATGACCGATAGGCATAACTTCTACCTTCTGTTGGCCATCCTAAAATATTCTCAAGCACTAATTTGTTGTTTTTCTTTTTTTCTCTGCAGCTTGTTTAGTCTGTTGAAATTTTGTGTATTTCATGTAAACTTGGAAGGGAAAATCTGCTCAGACATTGTGTGACCTCCCTCTAGTGGCTATGACTGCGAAATAAAAGTAGGGCTGTGATGAAGCGAACCCTAAGGTTAAGTGTTTGTATTAACCACGGTATGAAATGAAAGGAAGTAAACTTGGGAAGAAGACTTATGCCACATCAAAATATGCCACAGAATTCCTGTGTTGTTGCCAAAGCTTAGTTACTGCTCTTTCAGCCCTGAAAATACCTATCTTCCCCACTTTCCATCTTCTCCCTCTGTATCCTTACACATGACAATTGTATTGGGTTTGCATGGCCAGGTTTTGGTAGCGGGGGTGAGAAACTGCCGGAAGCTTCCCCCATGTCCAGCAGAGCCAATGCCAGCCAGCTCCAGGGTGGACCTGCCTCTGGCCAAGGCCAAGCCAATCAAGAATGATAGTAACATATCTGTGATAACATATTTAAGAAGTAAAAAAAAGTTATTGGGCAGATGAAAATTGCAGCCAGAGAAGAGAGGAGTGAGAACATGTGAACAACTCTGCAGACACCAAGGTCAGTGGAGAAAGAGGGGGAGGAGGTGCTCCAGGTGTCAGAGCTGAGGCTCCCCTGCAGTCCATGGTGAAGACTACGGTGGAGCAGCAGTCCCGGTGCAGTCCGTGGAGGACCACAGAGGTGCAGAGATCCACCTACAATCTGTGGAGGAGACCCGTGCAGGAGCAGGTAGATGCCCAAAGGAGGCTGTGACCCCATGGGAGGCCCATGCTGGAGCAGGGTTCTGTCAGGGACCTGCTGACCCTTGGAGATAGGAGCCCATGCTGGAGTTGGTTTTCCTGGTAGGACTTGTGGCCCTGTCGGGGACCCATGCCAGAGCAGCCTGTGCCTGAAGGACTGCACCCCATGGAAGAGTGACCCATGTTGCAGCAGTTTGTGAAGAACTGTTGCCCACTGGAGAAGTTCATAAAGGACTGTTTCCTGTGGGAGGAACCACATGGGAAGCAGGGGAAGGACTCCTCTCTCTGAGCAGAAGCAGAAAACAACTGACTGTAACCCCCGTTAACCAGGAGGAGGTAGAACTTGGGAAGGAAGGAGGGGTGAGGGAGTATGTTTTTAAGATTTATTTTACTTCTCATTCTCCTGCTCTGATTCTGGTAGCAATAAATTTAATTAATATCCCCACTTTGAGTCTGTCTTGCCAGTGACGGTAATCAGTAAGGGATCTCTTCCAGTCCTTACCTCAACTTATGAACCCTTTGTTATATTTTTTGTCCTCTGTCCAGTTGCAGAAGGGAGTGGGACAGTGGATTTTGTGGGTACCTGACATCTAGCCAGGGTCAACCCACTACACAACCTAAGGACACTGGTAGGCAGAAATCTGCATGTAATTAATTTTTTTTTTATTTTTTCCAGTTCTATTAGTTGTAAGTATATGTAGTTCTCCTCATCCGAGTAAGATGTGGAGAAAAGCTGCTGTGCCTAAAATCCTATCTGATTTTACTAACCACACACATTAATCTCTTATAAGATGCTGTTTTCTCTTGCAAACCTTGTCCCAACAGACATTTAAAGAACAGGTAAGATCTGGGAAATGCAGCACCTTTATTCCATTTCTAGTAATTTTCCTTTAGTTCTCTGCAGTAAACATCAGTATCTTTGACAAAACAGTATCTGTATTTATACCTAGCAATTGTATTCCTGTGTTTAAGATCTTGTTGACTGTTATTCAGTACCTTATCTGCACATTTGTCTTTTAGACACAAAAAGTTCCAAGGATGCATGGCTGTGTTAGTATCTTTATAGAAAAAGATGGCAATGACAGTGTAGCAAGACAAAAGTTGTGGGTGGAAAACAGCCCGTTAAAAATTACAAAAATGCAAAGCTGCAAGAGCAGCTTTACCCTCGTGTCTCCTTTTGGATCTCTCATATTTTGGCCTCCAAGTGTTAAGTGGAAGGTGAAATTTACAGACAGTGTGAGACAAGCCAACCCAAGCTGCATCTACAGAACATCCAAAAAACCCCTCTCTCCTGAGTTTATGTTTCTGGCGTAACAAAAAATAATATGGCTGTTGCCATAAACGGAGGTATGCTGCAGCTATAACCAGAATTTTGTTGCTTCATTTCACCCCCTCTCTATATTGGGTTTATCAAATAAAATAACAAGCCAAAAAGTGGGGGTTTGTCCTGGGGAAAATACAGAAAATATTACTTTTTCACAGAAAGCATTAAGCTAAAGATAGCTCTTTATAAAAGACAAAACCCAGCAGTGATAGCAGGAGATAAATGCTTTAAATGACCTGGGACATGCATTACAATCCCAAACTAAAAACCTGTTCAAAACAGATGGCACTAAATGTGGTGTGTGGAAAGTCTTGTAAAGTGCTGACACAATGGCAAAGCAGAAGGATATCTGACAAAACAGGAACTACCCCAGGACATTCACAAAAATACTGGAAGGCACTGCCTTCCAGGAATACAAAACTACTTACTTCACACTATTCAACATCTCCCAAATTGAGCAAACTAGGCATTTTTGTATGTTAATTAAAAAGTGGGGGGAAGTGTAGCTCAATACAGGTTAAAAAAAATGATTTTACAACATTTTCCTTCAAATATTTGCTTGAATTACTGAATTTAGGTTCAGAAGCTTTTCTGCGTCCTCTTCTTATAAATACAGTTTGTCTGAGAAGTGGTGCTGATGATCAAAGTTAAAATAAATTTTGGCATATGTTGCTCACTCTACTTTTGTCCATCTCTCATCTCTCATTCCGTCGAGTTCAGCAGAGTTTTATCCCAGAAAACCAGGAGCAGGGAGAGCTGCCTCATGAGCAACAATACTGAGCGCTGCCCTGGAAACAAGTTTGCTGCCTTTGGGTCTTAAGAACAGCCACCATCATCACTGCACTACTTGGGTGTGAAGACAGCAACAAGGAAGACAGGTCAGCCCCTCAGATGCCTTTCATTTCATGTCTTTCCTTAATGATGGAGGTTTGGAAGTAGGAAAAACACTGTTTCAGAGCCTGGACCTCATTCACAGGATTAAGGCAACACATCCTGCTTCTCCTCTAAACCCTTCCTGGTTTTTTGCCATTGCAATTCCAGTGCAAGCTGATCTGCAAGCATTGGCAGCCCACTACCTTTCCTCCACACACCAATACCATAGATGGTATACGTAGACAGTTTATACAAAATGACCCCCTGCATCCACATTTCTCTTACACACGCATATAAGCCGACATCAGGCTGGAAATCTTGCAGCATAAAAGGCTGCCTGATTTTCCTTGACCTTCCAAGTCCCATAACTGTGATTCCAGAGTCAAATCAATGAATCAGTTAAAACCTAGCTGCCAGTGGGCTAATCTCCACCAGCCCCCTGAAGCAGCCTGTGCTTCCACTTTGGCATTTCTCTCTAGGCAAAGGGGCAACTTCTTTACACTTCTATGCCACTAACTGCTCCAACCTTTTTTCCTGCACTTTACAAGCTGGTGCACAGGATTCTGTTCTTTAGAAATCTTCCTTCCTGAAACATTCCCATCCTTGGGAATATTAATCTGCAAGTAACTTTTGCTGGGTTTTGGGGCCATGTGTTTATGTTTGGGAAACATACAGGGCTTGAGGTGGGCAAATGCATGCCCTTATTCTGAGTGAAGATATCCAGCCTGCCAGAGTGTGAGGGACTGGAAATTCCCAAATCCCTTTAGTGGTTTTGGAGAAGCAAGATGGTACAAGGAAGTACACGTGGTACTAGTGAGACAGTATGGCCAAAGAGAGTGGAAGCCAAGTGGATGCCAAGCTGCATCCCTGAGTCTTCATGGAGTAGGGTAGCTGCTGCTAAGCAGGAAGGCATGCAATGTCCCTGAACCCATCACACTGCAAAACCCACCACCCCTTGGACCTCCCTGCCCAGTCATGGGTACTGTTTCCCCGAGAATACAGCTCAGACAAGTGGATAAAAGTCCCAGACATCAAAATCAAGCAGGCTCAGCATGCCTTCCTTGCTTGCCACTAGTGCTTCCAAAATGGGCTGTCACCAGCCTGGGTGTTTCTCTGTGTGAAACAACAGGAGTGACAACAACGTGCTGGTGGGCACTGCCAAGAACCACAGCTGGAAACACCTCCATGGTGAGCCGTGGTGGCCACCACATAAGGTCCAAGTGGTGGCAGGTGCTGGGGCAGTAGGTGAGGCGGGGAGATATCTCTGCTCAACCCAGACTTGATTTCCTATCTGGGATCCTGTTGAGCATCACCCAGAGTGCTTGTCAGGGCTGTAGTTGTCCCTGGACAACAGCAGCAGATCGAGGGTGTGCTGGTCCTAGAGCACAAACTCCCCAAAGGGTCAGGTGACAGCCATGTACACAAATCCAAGGTAGATGATCAGGTTATGTGACAGGGGTAGCTTGCACACATCTGGAGGGTGACCAGCTCCGAGGTGTTGTGCCTGGCCCCATCCCTGTGCAGTCTCCCCACTGCCCAAAGCTGGTTCAGCCATCAGTGTTTAAGAAGATGGAGAGAAGCCGATGAGCAATTGTGAGTAGGATGGAAACTGTCACCTCTTGACCCTGTACAGCAACAAGAATTTGTCTGACTGAGCTCATAGACAGCATGCAAGAACACTTTGCTCTGAAATTCTGGTTTGTCTGTTTTCTTGTTTGTCCAGTAAGACAAGTTGTCTCATCTGTCCTTGGAAGGGAAGTGGCTGGTAAAGGCAGGGGGGACTCCTCAGAAGAAAAGATTTTCTTTCAAGGTGAATTGCAACAATGGAGAAAACAAAACCCAACACCCCTCCTTAAAAATGTATAAAGGCTCAAGTTTATATTTTGCCATCATAAATTTTCATTTCAGTGGGTATGCAAATGCAAAAATGTGTGTGGAGGGGTGAAGGTTTAACTAGAATAAGCTTAAGATTGTCAAGCTTTAAAGCAGACCTCAGAACCTGAAGAGAAGGAACTTAAACTCAGGAAAAAGAAAGAAGTTTCTTTAAAACACAGTGCTCTGAATTAAGGCAATGCGTGTCACCTGCTTGTGCTGTAAGCCTGTTGACAGTCATAAGAGAGGTAAACTTCACCTTGTGTGTTGAATCATCTGACGGATATTAAAGATATGGTCTCAGTTCTAGGAACTGCATTTAGTATGTTTTGGAGGTAGTCTTTCTGAGCTGATATTGACCAATAAACTGACTCTAGTGCTTTGGGAGAGTTGCAGTCCTGTATCAGAGGAGCTGAATTCTAGAGAGAGGTTTGGGAAACACCTGCTTCCCCCAGTGGGAGTGAACCGGACCTGTGGGGACACACTGGGTGCTGAGGACAGCCAACAGGAGAGCTGCTCTTCAGGAACTGCCAGTGCCCACCCCAGCACCTGTTCAGGCATGGATCTGCCAATTTCCACCCTGGCTGCCCAGTGTGCTGGCAGCAAGGTTTGTCTCTCAGCATGTGTAACAGAGCTTTAGGTGTGGTCAGATGAATTTGCTCGTAGATGAAAGCAGGAGACAGTTTCAGGTGGCCGAAATGGAGTTCCCCCCTAAAAAATATGAGGGCTGTTGGCAATTCAGCATCTGGGAATGTCAAGAAAAGTCTCTATTACTGCATCTGGACTAATGTTTGGTTGGTTACATGCATGAGTTATCACAGACACTACCTGATGTTGGTATTTAGAAAGAAAAAAAAATTTTCCTTAAATGAGTCTCATCAAATTCTGTTCTCCAAGGAGTTGTGCTCTTTGAAGCCTCTTAAACCAATGTCTGATAGTTGAAAAGATAAAGGAAAATCAAGTGAGGAAGCCCAAGTTCATTTAGTAACTATGGCTTTCCAAAAAGACTTCTTGATGACATACCCTTCCTTATCCCATCATCACTAAGTGCTGTTTTAGTGAGAAGCAAAAAATTGATTGTGAAGAAAAGTATTGCTCGTTTTCAGTATTTGAATTTTGATGACTGTGGATTGCATAGAGACTAAGCCCTATTTTAAGTTATATCTTCTCAGATGAACTATAATATCTGAATGATGGGTAAAGGACAAGAGTAATTTTTCAGATAATTCATGAAGAAGGTGTTTTTGTGATTGCTGAGATGGTGTTGCAAAACCCTCCCTTGAGCAGGTTTTTCAAAAGAGGAAGGTTTTGATGATGAGATTGCAACAGCTTTGTGGGTATGAGACTCAATAATAGTCACAGGAAAATCCCTGCTTTTTTAGTGCTTTATTCCTATGAGAACTTCTTGCTCAATCAGGAAGTTTCATTAAAATAATGGAGAATATGAACAAAAGAATGAGGATTAGTTATATGAGTAATGATGCAGACATAGGTACAAAATACTTTTTTTTCTAGAGCGTGGCTTATTCTACTAGCATCACTGTCTGGAATCATATTAAAAAACTTCTGTGTCTCTCTGTCTGACTTTTGAAGGGTGGGGACTAAGCTAAGGAAAATTAACAATTATACCAGGTGGAACAGAACCACATTAGTGCATGATGTATGTATTGTGGAGAAGGTTGTTCCAAGAGCCCATGTCTGCAAACAACAGTGGGATGGAGAGGTACCAAAATGGTTTTAAATCATTAAGTTGTTGTGGTGAGAAGCTCGGTGCAAGCTAAAGTGTCTGAAAAAAACCCACAGCTCTGTCTGTACAAGTAAATAGCCATGTAAAAACTTAAAAATAAGGAAATGGCTAATGTAATTGATTAATATGCTAGCAGTGCTACTCAGAATTTTCTGGTATTTCTCTTTTATCTCACACCCACATACAAGGCATGTGAACAAGTTGTGCCTTGAGAGCTAACAGCTCTAGTTTGGAAGTAAAGCTACTGCATCAGACAAACTGCAGTGAAGGACAACTCCCATCTCTCTTGAGATCATACTGGTTTGACTCTCAGAATCACCTGCCACATGCCTGCCATTACCCAAGACGTACTGTAGGCCACTCTTCCTATTTTTCTATCTACTATTCAGCTCCTAACTGAGGAACTGCCGTCAGGATGATGCAGACATACTTTCAAAGTGTAGGAGCGGTTTAACATTCCACTTACTTACAAACAAAACTATCCATCTTTTTCGTTCCTTTGTGATAACTGAGAAAAGTAATGAATACATTAGCAACCTTTATCCTGCTTGGAGAGAGCTGAGGTGTCTGATTCTTTGCATTTAAACAGACGCAATAAGCAACTGCCATGGATTCCCAACCTCTGTGTCAGATTAGCAGCAAGAGAAAAAAACCCTCACTGAAAGATTCCGTGTTGAGACTACTTATGTCCCCAGTTGCCTGTGTTTGACAGAAAGCTGCTGCCCTGTGGTTCTGTGCCTACCCATTCAGATCAGAGAACAGTCTGGATTTGTGGGCTCGCACAGGACTCTGTGGGCTACCCGCTCCAGTAATCAATTACCTCCTATTCACTCTGATGCAAAAGTTCATCTAGTTTTAAATCAGTCAGTGATGGCATGCCATGTACCCAATGTCACTTTTGGTCTGGCACAAGAGCAACAGTGCCACAGTGCTCCTTTTCCACTCTCTTTCCCTCCAGGGCAGATGGCCCATAGCTGGTCCTCATTCTGTAGGCTTCTTGCAGAAACCAGGAATAAAAGCAGTTCTGCTCTGGCACTTTCCCTGTGCATTCCCATCTTCCCTTACACCAAATGACTGCCAAGTGTCACTCATGATCTCTATGGAGAGGTGTTAATGACCAAGGCATATCTCAGAGGTGGAACCATACTGTCCACAGGTGTCTAGGTGAATTTTGTGACAGCCAGAACAAGAGCAGGGAAGACAGGTGCATTTCTGTGGCTAATGGCTGGCACAGCTGCTAACCACTGTGCTCTCCTTGTAGGAGCAATTACTGCCTTTCCATGGAAGCTCAGAAGGGCTGCTCTAGCATGGCAGGATGCATCTGCAGCCTTGTTCAGTAGCCGGAACATACCTGGGCACTTGTACAGGGCAGGGAGTGAGTGGGTGATTTCTGTGGCAGCCAGTTGCTACATGCAAACTTTCTCTTGCAGCTCATAGCCTGAGGGGATTGCTAAGTGCTCAACGACTCCTATATTTGGATTGGTAATACTCATTGCATTGCTGCAAAACTGAGACAGATGGCTCAGAAAAGTGATCCCCCAGTAGCCTAGTGTGTTCCCATACTTTCCTGCCATATCTGTATCTGAGTCAGAGATATGAATAGTGGAATGAAGTTATCAATGCTGGGCTTCAGGTGAGATGGAAAAATCAGTGTGTCTGGGTGTGAGTGTTCTCATGCAGGGTTTTTTTGTGGTATCCAGGAACAAGGATGCTGGATGCGTGCCAGAACCTGCTATCTCGTACGTTTATCGTCAGGGAATGAAAGCAATAGGAAAGGGGAATGCTGGAAAACAGATTAAGTTGTCCCCACCACAACAGCAGTAGCTGCTGCACATACCCTATTAAAGCAGGTAAGAGACAATCCCTTGGGTATGTGTCCCAGGCTGCAGTAACAGTTCTGGTCTCTTTGTAACAGGCCAGAGAGGACAGAGACCAACTTGCCAAGAAGCTGTCAAGGGGGACTCCAAAACGGGTCTATTTTGGCAACAAAGAGCTTCTAGTGCTCAGCCATCCTGTGTACTCTCACTCTTAGTAAAGAGAGCAGAAGCAGCAGTGCAATCACACACTGTTATTCCGCAGGTGAGCCTGTTCTGAAAAACCAGTTCAATCCAGTGCATTAGACTGGGAGTCAGGTGTCAGCGTTTCAGTAGTGGCTTTTCCCATGGTCTGCTTTAAGACACTGGGAATATCATTTCACTCTTTTCTGCCCGCTTTTGTGAATGGAGAATAATAGCACTGATCTTCCTTGTAAAACTGTGTTGACATTTCTGAATGAGAAGTGGTTCTCTTACTTCTTGTGACCTTAATTTTCCCACTTGAACAATGTGTAAGTTGCTAGTGACCAGCATAGGTGTATGTCAATGTACACATTGGTGCATATCCTGGGGGATTATTATCACCTATGACTGCCTGTATCCCAGCTCATGCCTATGCTGTGACACTATTGTATGGAAGTGAGGACAGGACTTTAGCTTGGAAGAGAATTCAGTAAAGTTACCCTGAGGTACTCAATACCAGGGACTGCAGATTCACACCTCTCCCAGCGGCATCAGAACCTACTTTCTGCTTTATATGAACAGAGAGGGGAAAGGTGGCTCAGTGGTAATACTGCTAGCCTGGGATGTGGCTGCTACCCTGCACTGTGGTGGTACATGCTTCTTGTGAGACCTGGAGAAAATGATTTAGGGCCAGACACTTCAGACCTACATACCTTGAAAATACTTTCTCTTAATTTCCCCATGATTCTATTTCTTATCTGAAAAGTGACTTTCAAGAATTTCTGTCATGCAGGAATGATGTGGGAGATAAGTGGCCTGAGACAAGTATTAAGGAGAAGTTAAGACTGTTATAGAAATTGGAAGTCTTTAGCCTTTAAGGGGGTAAGAAAAAGTCTTGGTCTTAATTGCATGACTTTGGATAGTAAGTATGCTGTTTTAAGATTTGGGGACCAGGTTTTTTTATCTTTTATCTGAACTGAGATTATCATATCTATCTGAAACTACAAATATCTCTGATTTAGTTCTTTCATGATACACTTATCCACCCAAACTGCTCCTTAAATGACTTCTCTGCTTGCCTGGTGGCTTACAACTTTTTGTTCTAATAGCTGGACCACTGTCCGACACCATTACCTCCCTTTGATAGGCCTGAAAAGTTAAAGTGTCTTGGTCAAACTTGGATAGAAGTTTTTTTGTTAGAGCCTGGAACTGAGTCCCAGGCTAACACCCCATGCACTGAGAGGGATGATTTCTCACCCGAGAGTCACTCAGTGATCTGGATCTGACTTGGATATGTTCTGGTGAGTGTCTGACAGAGTGTTAGGCTTATAAGTTTGGATTCAAAATCCTGGGCAACCACAGTCCTTGAGCACATCTGTCAGAGCAAAATGGCTAGTTTTGTCCAGGCAATCTAATGTGATGGCAAGGAAAACAAGGAAGAGGAAAAAACCATACATGCTGTGGAAATGCTGCATCTTTCTGATGCAAAGAGAACAAACTCAAAAAATTGTTTTGCCAGTGTGCAACACTGGAAAACATATGGTGATTATTGTGGAAACAATAATGAAATATGCAGCCTATGTAAACTACACAGTGCAGTACAACAAATGGCAACCACCTAAAGCTTTCTGTCTGTGGAGAACATATCTGGTCCCAGGTTTATTGCTTCTGAGGCAATGAATTGTAGTAAGATCACAGCAACCAGCTTCTAGGAAAAGTCAGGTAGCTACAAATAATACATGCTGATGATTATACTATGAATATCTTGATCAGTAATTATTTGTGTTTCTTGTGTATGCTAGTTGTAAAATATGGTTATCAGAAGAGCAAGCACTATTCTCATAGAGTTATGTGATAAGTTACAGTAGGAAGAGGTTGGAAAGAAAGAAAAAGACAGAAGAAGAAATTTGCCTGTGCTTCCATTCCTTGTATCCCCACTTTGGGCTGCTGTGAAGCTCTAGGGAGTCAGAAGCAGTGGAGTCTTACCAGGTGCTTCTAAAAGTAACGTGCATGGGGGTGAAATCCTGTGCATCATCCAACCCTTTCTCAGTCGTGTGAACAAGGTAAAAGTAAATGTATATACGTACAGTAAAGATGAAAATACTGGATCTGATTCTGTTTCTCTGCACAAATCCTTAACCTTGTACAATGGAGTTTAGGCAGTAGTTATGAGAATGTGGGGTTTTTGCAGTTGCTACAGGAGAGCTGGTATGTGTGTGCGCGTGTTTCTGGTCCCATAGAAAAGCATGTGAAGACTAGAAGTCGACTCTACCCTGAACTCAGATTTTCTTGTGCTGGAATAATAAGGAATGAGGAATTCATTTCAATTTGTTAAAAATAAAATTTCTCCCAGAAAAATGAACATCTGGTAAAAAACTTTACTATGATGTTTATATAGATTACATATTTTAATCTTTATTACCTCTCTTTTCATCATCTCAGATTTTATAGGTAAGAGGCTTAAATCAGCTTAAATGTCTGAGGATTTCTGTTTGAACTTAGATCCCCAGGCATTTTCCTGCTCAGATGTGGAATGGTAATTCACATTCTGCACAGCACAGTCACCTTTTCCTCCATGTTCAAAACGGGCCAGCAAGCTTATTTGTTAGATCAACCTTTTATATCAGTTATGATCTGATTAAATTTTTCGTCTAGGCTTTGCCAAATCAGCCTCAGTTATGTGGTTCTATGTGTGTACATGCATGTGCAGAGAATCATAGAATAGTTTGGGTTGGAAAGGACGTTAAAGATCATCTAGTTCCAACCCCTCTGCTATGGGCAGGGACACCTCCCACTAGTCCAGGTTGTTCAAAGTCCCATCCCACCTGGCCTGGAACACTTTCAGGGATGGGCCATTCACCACTTCTCTGGGCAGCCTGTTCCTTTGTCACACCACCACCACAGTAAAGAATTTCTTCCTTATATCTAGTCTAAACCTACCCTTTTTAAATTTAAATCCATTTCCCCCTGTCCTACCACTGCAGGGCACAGACAAGGCCAGAAGGTCTCTCGTGCAGTGAAGATCAGCCCGCAGCTGGGAGATGCTGACACAGACCTTCCTTTCTGCCTGGGAGGAGAGAAAGGTATTGGCGAAGCAACCCATCAGGTGCTGCAGCACCCACCAGAAGAGAAATGGTGACTTGGCATCCATGTGGACACAACAGACATTTTGAGGCATGTACAGCTCCCTGAAGAGCCACTTGAAGGTCTTGAACTCTTTGTGCAGTGTCATGATGTAGGCAACAAGGAACACAGCCTCCTCAGCCGAGAGGGCACAGGTGATGTAGTGGTTCTGTGTTATGTACTCTGTGCAATTAGATTCTCTGATTTTTTAAAGCATTTTCCTTCAAAAAGGACACCTTGTCTTCATAAGGTGCTTTACAGGCTTCTATGAAAATTGAACTCACTGAGAAGTTCAGCCTCATAAGATATTTTTGTGCATGCGCATTAACGGTGTAGAAAACAAATGGAAGTGAAAGACTGAGAATCGGAATGGCAAAGAAGCAGTATCTGAGTGTATTCACTACTGTCCAGAAAAAGAGTCTCTCTTGAAATATTGCAGAGAGGTCTGATCAGACACCACCAACAGCTTGTTTTGCTGTCCGTGTTTGCTTCCTGCTGGAGAATGTATGCATCCATCTGATGCCCATTATGCAGCTGCTGCCCTTACTTTCAATACCAATAGTTACATAGCCATCATTGATGTGGAAGCAGCATAAGTAGTGAATGACTTGCAGATGGAAGCTGCTTCACAGCACCCTGAAGATTAAACAGACATGTTGCATAATTACTGGCTTGGCAGCTGGCACATATCTCACGGTGTCCCCAAATTCAATTTATGGGTGTGTTCTTAACTGCTTCCTCCCAGTCTCCCTGCATGTATCATATAGCTCTTAAAATGTCTGTGCATGCACCTGGTGACAGGAAAACCTCATATTTACCTCTTGTATAATTCTATTTTTTTACTTATAGGACTTTTTTTAAACCATCCAAGTGTATCAGTTATCACCACTTCCGAATTGTGGAAGGCTTCTGACATGAAATAAATACTACTTCAATATGTCTCAGTGACAACTACACTACTTACTAGATCAAGTATATATTACCTATTGTGGCCTTTCTGCTATTTTATATCCTAGATGAATATAATTTCTAGAAGGTAATTATCAGAAAACCAGTTCCATACATACCATTTTCCAGCCAAAGAATACAAGATGGAGAACAACCACAACAACCTCTATATTCTTGTCTTCACTATTCTTCATTTCTAATGTAAAGCCACCAACGTTCACATATAAGAAGTAAGAAAATCCTTTTTGCCTCTGCGTAGAGTCATATCACAGCCATTACATTTTTTTCAGCAATGTTTTCTTAATTTGTAAATTTGAAATTTGACAAACAGATTCTGCTTAGAGTCACGAGTGTGTTGTGATGAGCTCCAGACTTACATCCATCACAAGGAACTGGGTTAGCAGTTATTTAAACCACTGAAGTTAACCGTAGGCTTTCTGATGAGACATTCTTATTTCTAAGAACTGTGCATGCATCTGGTATAACATGCTTATGCAATGAGAGCTTGTGGTGTGACTGACTAAAGTGAAATCCTTGGTCTCTATCTTTCAGCTGTGAGTCTGTTCATGTGAATCTCCTGCTGTGAGACAGCATATTTGGGGCACGTAAACTTTTTGCAACACCATGTCCCTTTGCTCCAATGTGAAGCAATGCTGAGGCAAAATCAGTTGATCTGAGATTATGCCAGTCAGTAAATGTCCTGAGTGAGCCACTCCTCACTGGGCAGTCAGAAGGAACAGGTAGGGATACCTGCAGTCCTGCTGGAGATCCAGTGCAACCTCCTTCACAGATACCAGTGCCTTCGGAAGGAGAATGGCTCCGATGGAGCTGAGGAGCTGGAGCAGACCTATGCAAAGTCCCAGGGAGTAACAGAGACTCACCTGATGCTGCTGAGAAGTCATCTGGAGAGCACTGCTCCTAAGCTGAGACCACTGTTCAAGTTTAGAATAGAAATGCACAGCAAACACCATCTTCCTAATCTGATTGTTACAGTGAATTATATCCAGGTGTAAACACCGCTCTCCTGCCTGATACCTCAGAAAAGCAAATTGTCATGACAGCTGGTGACAATAAGACCAGCAGCCTCCTGCTGTCCTCTGTGCAGCCCATAGACCAGGGAATTCATTGTCTTCCCACCTTCCTACTGGGTCAGCTGGCTGCAACACCATTTCTCCCCCTCTGCCACAGTCTTAACATGAGACCTCCATTCAGCTGGAGTTAGGAAGATGTAGAAAGAGAATAGCAGGGGGCAGATGCCAACATTCCTGCAGGCGTCAGGGTTTCATTGGGGAAGTCTCAGTTGGGAGCAGAGAGCACAGGTTGCTTTTCCAAAGTACCAATGGCTGAGATGTTTCAAAGCATTTAAATGCCTTTGAAACTGTCTGCTCAGATCTTTTTAAAACTACTTTAGGCACTCTGTAACCTGCTACACAGCTAGGAAAACCTTCAAGATCTTAAAATATATACATTATATATACATATATATACATATATGTATGTATGTAAGGAGACTGTTCTCTCTCAGGTATTGAAGACTGCATTACTAGCCTGGGCCACAACAAAAAAGTGAAGCTACACACAGAAAATGAAATGGGTCTGGTCTTCATAGGAGTCCAATGCAAGATTTAACCTTTCCTTGGTCTCTTTTGTTGATAGGGTGTTTTTTTTTCCTTGCACAGACATTGCTGCAACACCTTTGCAGAAATCCAGATTAACCATGATCCTTTGGTACTAATAGCCTTGGGGATAAGAAGGCTGCATGCTTGGTGCTACTTCTTAATTCTGGAGCCTCAATTCTCTGGCACAGTTAGTGTTTAGAAACCTGAAAACATACATGTAAATGATTGCTGTGGAAGATCAAGCTGTTAAAACCTTTGGGGTTTTGGGGGGGGTTTTTTGTTTTTGTTATTTTAGCAATAGTTCTACTTTGTGCTGCTCTGTGTGAAATAAGATCCATGCCTTGAATTATAGGCAAAAATCACAAAAAAGCCCAACCAAACAAAATAAACTTTAAAAAAGCCACCTACCCACCCCCTCAAAAAAAAACCCCAAACAACCAAAAAACCCAACAAACAAACCAAAATCAGTCAAACAAATAAATAGTGTATAAGTCACATGAGCCACCTTATTGGAAAAAGTCTTTCTCAGGTATTAGTGAGTTATTGATTTTATAGACTCATCCTAAGTTCAGATGCAAGGAACAGCCAAATCTAAATGTACATCTGAACTATATTATGGCACCAGCAACCAGCAAGGAGACCTCCTGATGCCCCTGGATTCTCTTGTTGTAGATTGTATTGAACCTCTGCATATTCTGGATGCAAAAACAGAGTTACTGGACAAAAAAGATAAGATTGAATTTACCAGGCACTTTAACAAATATGCTGTGTAAAAGGGATCTGTGCTGGCAGAACTAAAACTGCTGCTGACAGATTTCCAGTGCTGCTCCTTTCTATTGTTCCCTGGACATGCATTGCAGTAATTTTCGTTTTAGCATGACAGGAGATTTTGGTGTGACGCCTATAGTGAAAACACACTCCCCAGTAGGACTGGGGATTGAAATGTCTTCCCTGTGGATGAAAAGGAACAGATCTTTCCAGACAATGAGGATATTATCTTCAGGATAGAGTCAATACTCAGTAAACTGCTCCTGGCCTTAATAAATATAGGTAATTGGTTTCAGCTTATTTGTTAGCTAATTAAAAGGCAAGATGCACAGGCTTTGCACATTGGTTTTGAGTTCCTCTTTGGCCTCAGTCAGTAGTGATGAATGTTATGCATTTCAGGTCTATTTGAAGTCACTTGGTATTTTCTAGTCTCTTGTTAGGACAAAAAAATCTATATCATGACATTTCGTTTCATGACTCTCTCATGCAAAGCTCTGAATTTGAATTGGCACCGTTGTTAAAATCACAGTGAACCTGTTGTGAGCAAACTATTTTGCCTCAGTGTGGTTTTTCTGGTTAGGAGGTGCAGGTAGGCACTGTTTTGTGCCCAAGTAAAGGATCTCCCCCGCCCACACACCTTCTCGCACCAAGATGAAACTTCTTTGGTCTTGTGCTGGTTTGGGATGTCATACAATGTGCATGGTCTCCCTAAAACTCTCTCCCTGGAGCAGTCCTACCCAACACCAATCTTCTCTAACATGTGCCTTACTCATGTGCCCCACCGGGAGCTGGAAGGTACAGTATGCACTGTATTCCCACAGGGGAAGCGAAATCAGACTCTGAGTGCAAAAGCAGTCAGAATTTATTCCTATCTCTCCTCTGCCCTCCCTTTTTTCCTGTTCAAAGCAGTCCCTGCCTTTCCTGCACTTCCCAGCCAGCCATAATCTGACTATTCAAAGAGAAGAAAATTCAAACCTACCTGAAACAGGAGTTCCTAGGCAGATGCACTGACACCGGACAGTCACAACGCAGCAGCACTGGCAGCAAATGGGAGGAGAGATGAAATGACACATCAAGGCAAATGCTACCTCAGCTCACATGGTCCAGTAAAACCATCGAGTAATCTAATTGTACACAGTCAGTGAGCACATCTGTCTGCACAAACAGCAGGGGCCAGACAATGCACCATCTCATCCACCTTTGTCTTGCTGTGCTCTCAAGCTCTAGATACAGAGTCTCTTACGCTGCAGGAACTTCACTACTTGTCTGCATTTGCAGCAGACTTTTAGACACAAAGGTTTTGGGAATAGGTAAGCTGCCTAGTCTCTTAGCAGAGAGCATTTTGCAAGTCAGACTTGCTACTGGTCCAAAGCAGAGCACTATACTGCTCCCTTCTCCAATTAATTACCAACAGGGACACGTACTCACCTCTGTGCAAACTATTCCTCATCAGCTGCTCAGGAGCAACAGCACGGCATTCTCTTCCCTGCTCATTTATCCTCCTGCGCAGAGAAAGCAAGACATAATTAAACACGTCCTAATAGAGGACAGGCAGGCTGTGGTGGTGAAGCTGGCTTTCTTCTGTTAAATATGACTAGATTTTATAGCTGACACTGGTGTAGTTGACACATGGTGAGAGATCTGTTTTCTTATTGCAGATTAGCGTAAAGTACAAATTTACATGTGCCACTACTATTTGCCCTGGGGAAGTGTCCAAAGGTAGCCCACACTGGATTTTGCAAACATTTGGGCTCTTGCTAACTTTGTGAACATGAACCCAAGGTGTTCCCTTCAGTGGGCAAAGTGGAGCAGCTGATGTCAGACCCTCAGGGTGGTGCCAGGTCAGGGCAGTGTCCCTGCAACCTGGTCTCTGCATGGCCAAGGGTCTGCTCCCAGCTGCAGGTGTGTTAGCAGCTAGAGGAGTAAAGCAACTGGATTTTCAGGTTGGGAGTGACCTGCTCTGCCAAGCAAGTCTGACCACAGCCCTGCCTGCTGATACAGGTAACTGGCTATGCCAGAGAGTGCAGGTATATGGATCACTGTTATTATTTCTAATGCCTACACTAAACATGTAGCATTATCATGTTCTTTATTCTGACAATATAACTTGTTTCCAGCTACAAAATGAGCAGAGAACCCATAGGGATCTAGGAACCATCTACTGTCAGGGATGGCAGAAATATATATATGTTTATTATAGCATTAAAAAAAAGGCAGAAAGTCTTCAAATATGTAAAAAAGGTAAAACAGAAGCAAATTATGGTGCAAATAGGAAGGGAGTAGCTGATTCTCCCTGCTCTCTGTGCATAAGACAAGAACTAATCATCTTAGATAGCATCAGGAGAGGTAAAGATCAGACACTAGGGAAGCTTTGTAGTGATAAACAGTTAAATGTGGATTAGATTGTCTGGAGAGGCTGGAATTTTCCTGCCTACGGTTTTTGGGAGCAGGTTAGGCTTAGCTTTTTCAGCAGCTTTGCAAGTCATACAGGTTCAAACCTGCTAATTTTCTAGGTCTTTTCCAGCTCCTTTTCCTATGATGGTCTATTTTACAGTACCACAACTTGGCTGTAGCTGGGCTGAGGGTCCTGTTACACTCAGCAACTGTAACAAGAGGACTTTAGAAATATGCTCATAATCTCTGCTAATTACCATTAACATCGCAGTTTGGTTAACCTTGGGATAGTCCTGGACCGCTCAAGAAGGAAAAGCATTTGTATGATACTTTTGTGATTCATCCTAAGCATAATGAAAAATAATTTAATAAATGATAAATCTGTGATGGTTTACTTCTTGACAAAGCCTCAAACTGAGGCTTTTCAAATTGCATTTTCTGAACATTTCAAATTGCCAAGCACCTTCCTATTTGCTTTTGCTTTGGGTGGAGGCTCACACTTATGTTTTGGTCTCTTGTTCTACTGCTTGCACAAAAACTTTTTATGGCTCTCTAACGGGAAGGGGAGTGGCTGCAATCACCAGTCCCCATGGGGTAGAAGACAGACCCTGTGGCATTACTGAAGCTGGGACAATCTGGTCTCCCCATACTGGGTCACTGGAAAGTCGTAAAGAGGCTAGAAAACTACTGGAAATCTCCTGCCTTGTACAACATCATATTCCTCAGCTCCTACAGACAGCCTTGTCTTATCTGGTCCCTACCTGCTAAACAGCTTCTTCCAGGCCAAGGTTTTCTTACTGGAGTCCCCCGTTACCATATACACCTGGCAGCTGGTGCTCTGGCATGTTTTCTGTCCTGTGATAGGTTATTTCACAGTGCTTTCTGGAACCTTCCTTTTGAAGCATTCCTGGATCCTGATTTCAACTGCAATTCTACTTTGCAGTCTCAAAATTCTGCAAGTGTTTGTTTCTTTTCTTCCAGTTTAGTACAATTTCTCAATTTGAGAAATACTTACAACTTCTTGCCTGTTGCTCACACTGATAATGCTTCTTGGCCTAAACCCAAGCCTATATTTAGGCTGGTTTTGGTTAGTACTTTTCATTTGCAAAGAATGTACACAAGGGCTTCTTTTTTCCTGTACCTACAGCAATTAGAAGGAAAATGGTACCTTTATCCCTAGGCCCCTGCTTATTGAATCTCTGTGTAAGCTCTGTTCAAGTGACTGGGCAAGTTCATGACAGAGGACCATTTTTGGATACACAACAATTATGTCCATCTCACAAGATCCTGGTCTGCAAATGGTTGGAGGCTGGAAGGGTGCCAGGAAAAGCACTGCGTTTTCTTGCCCACCTCCCTTGCGCTTCCAAAGGCCTCAGCACATGCTGAGGATGCATACCAGTCAGGGATGTTATGACCCTCCTGAGTCCCTGCTCCCTCTCAGGGGTGCACAGACAATTGCTTTTCTCACTCTCAGGTCCTTTTCATATACACACGCATAACTCAGGACTGCTGCAAACACTGCCCTGCTCCAGGATGTTGGTTATCAGTAGATGCCAAAGTTTCTCCAAGTCAGGACTTGCTCAGGACATTACATGAAGTCAGGTATCTTGGCAGTGGCTTCTGTTGTTTCGGTGGTAACTCAACAGTGTGGGAATCTGAGTCGCTCCCGGTGGTTAGCCTCAACACACCACAGAGAGGTACACTGCATCCCTCAGCAGGCTCTGAGGTTTCTTACATAGCCAACTTGCTATGTCCGGCATGAGGCCACCATGTCTTCTAATAAATGCAGCAGTTCTTGAGTAACTTGGCTTCTCTGTCATAAAATAATGGTGAATTTATGTGCTTGTATTCATACAGTACCATTCTAAAAATTTCAGCAGGGCCATCTCATAGTGGAAGTAAGACTTTTTCCAGGGGCATTAGCTGTGGGATCTCCAGAGTTATAGCCACATTAATCATTAATTCCCCGAGAAACTGCCCTACCCCATTAAATACACTGGCATATTTTTTAATAAGGTCACCTGCCTTGTGTCAGTTGAGATGGAACAATTCCCACTTTCATTACCAGTTTGATCAATTTAATATCCAGCCTGCTCAGGGACTAAGCTCTAGTGATGCTGCTGTGTGTACAGCATGAAATTTGTGGTGTTTTACATCCTATTTCATTGGGTCTAAGAGCACACCATGTCTGTCAATGCCCTCCTGCCTTACCTTTCTCTTGAAAGGTGGATTCTTACTCTTTTCCTTCAGCCAGTCCTGCCATTGCTGTTTCCACACCAATGTGGAAAACTACACAGCCAGATGGAGAGCTAGCTGAAGCTTCTGCATGTTCTCAATTTCTTCTGGGACCTGACTGCTTCCATGGGACTATTAAAACACTGAGAAATTACACTGGGGGGAAAGAAACCAAACCAAAACCCAAACGAAAACAAAGAAACAAACAAAAACACAACACAAAACTTCAAATATAAGCAGGATCCACTGGCAGGCATTCTCTGAAATGGGACAGGTACCTTTCAGTTAGTATGTCATTCTCTGCTTATGTTAAATGTTCAATGCCTTCTCTGCAGCATCCCAGTTAACAGCAAGCTGGTACTAAACAGCGATGTTCCAAGCCGTCAATCAGTGATGTACTACATCCAGCCATCAGGTTACTGCCCAAGTTTGGGCCAACCTGTAAAGCCGTATCACCGCCGGGTAGAGCGGTTAAACTAAAGAAGGCCTCCGCTGTCATTTGTCCCCTGTGCCACTGGATGGCAATGCTGGCTAAAGTTTCGCGGCCGGTAGCGGAGAGCGGGGAGAGGAGGAGGAAGAGGACGGATGGCAGCGCCGGCAGACGGGCAGGGTACGGACAGGGCAAGGCAGGACTGCCGCGGCGAGCCCTTGGGAAACGCGTCTCACTGAGACATCGCACCCTTTGCTGTAATTTTCAACCTGAAAGGAGATGTCCGACTCACGGGGTGTGATCTGTCAGGACCCCCGCATCTGAAGGACTCGAATAATGGGAAAGTAATATGTGGTGTCGAGGTTTTAAGCGTCGGAAGGAGTTGTCGGCAGGAATGACTAGGAGTCACGCATTGGCTCGGCTTGCTAGAAATTGCCCAATTTTTATACTTAAAAACTGTACTTACACTTTGTAAAAAATGACTTTGTAAGCACGGCACGGCTGAGCTCAATGACTATTCAGTGAACTCATTTGAATGTGCATAGACAGGGCTTGCTTGAACTGCTGCATCAAAGAGAAATGCTGAAATGAGTCATTTGTGAATCACGGCTTATTTTCTGTTGTTAGCTCATCTGGAATCCCATGGTGATCAAACAGCCTTTTACAATGTGTTAATACATCGCTACTCCGTGTGTTTAGCAACAGCCCTGTTCCAATAAATTGTAGGTAGTCATCCATTACAAAGAGGTAGTGTTTTCTGCCGCGTGTAAACGGGCTGGGATGAACTTGGAGGTGAAAACATAAGCAAAATTTCATGCTGTTCCAAACACTCTTTTCCACGCTGCTTCCACTCCAATATCAATACATGCTTTCTGTCTCCTCGCTTGCAGGGCACAGTCCACTCAGAAGAGATTGCCTGCAAGGGTAAGTGCTCCCATCGTCCAAGAGGCTGCAAGCAGGCTCGAGCGGCCAAGCCACTTTACGGGCACAGGAATGAAAGGGAGGCAGGAAAAAACACCCGCGGCAGCAGTTTAAGGTAAGATCCTGTTTTTCAAATTGGTAGCTGTTCCTATCCTATGCCTTCGGCTGGCTGGAGAGCTTTGGCCAGGCTATAAGCAGTTTCAGGCACCGATCTGCTCAAATTTGTAGGGGACGGTAATCCTCCCCTCTCTTTTTATTTTTTTTTCCTTTTTTTTTTTTCACTGTAACAAACTGAATCAGTCCAGAAGGTCTGCAAAAAGTTGACAGGAGGCTGAGGAAGAGGGTGTGAATCCCTTAAGGCTGCTATTGTCATTGAACTCTCTGTGGTGTGAAACCACAGCCTGAGGTGCTGAGCTTCTACCCAGAGCAACTGAGGCTCAGGAACCAATTCCCTACTGGCAGCTCTTTTATTGGAGTGAGTGGTTGGAGATAGAAACATCTTCAACCAGTACAACAAGCTTCACCATAACCTGTCTGTCAGAGCCCTAAGCCCTATCTGCTTGTATGTGAGTTACGTGGCCATAAAGGCCAAATACCCTCTGCCATCAGCTACTTAGGTTTCTTCTGTCACATATAATTGTAGCTCAAAGGTCCTGAAGAATTGCATTCCTATTGGGACTGATCCAGCCCCCAATAATAATCTTAATAATGTTGCTCTTAACCAGCCACATGAATCCCTTTCAATCCCCAACACAGGCTCAGTCATGCTGTAATTCAGTAGAGAAGGCTATTCACTGTGGGGCTAATTTAGTTTAAAATGCAGACAGTCTATTTATGGGACAATTTTTTGTTCATGCTCTAAATTCTTACGTGCAATCAACAGCCTGTAAACCTGGTCAAGCCAACACATGACCCATTAGCATAGGCACTTGGGGCTTATAGCCCTTAGGAGCAGTATTTGTGCTGTGCTCCCTCACAAGTGGGATATATCCCCTACTTAGTTAATGGGCCCTGTTGTAGGAGAAAAACACAGAAACCCTTTTCCTGTACTGGAAATCAATTTCATACAATCCCAGGATTGAGTTCAACCCCACACTCACCCACTAGCTTTTGCAACCAATGCTGCTCTTCCAAAATGAAGCAGTACCACTTTTCCTCTGTGAGAGAAGAGCAGAAAATTGAGGTAAGGAAAGGAGCATCACCCCATTGAGACAAAGACCATCATCCCACCTGTTGTGCTGCCAAGAGCAGGATTACCAGAAACTTGGAGAAAGGCTTTTCCCTTGTGAAGATTCCGCATAAGCATTAGACTGTTAACAAAGCTTAGGTTCCTTAATGAGTCTAAATGTAGATTCAGTAGCAAGCAGCTTGTTCTCAGGTTTTGAAATGCAACCCACAGGGGTTTGAAGTGCAAGACCAGACAGGGTTTACCACATGCCAATATCCAGCAGGGAAGCAAGCAACAAGGTGGAGGTCCTAGGTCCTTTCACAGGACAAGTCTCCTGATTTAGGCAACTCCTTATTTTTTTCTTCCGGGTTATTTTTAAGCTGGCTACTTGAGTTCAGCAGTGTGCCTTACCAAGAGCTTGGCTGGGGCAACTTGATACTGTGTGAGAGGATGGGAAGAGTGGAAACAGAAAAATAAATGAGGGGGAAGCAGAGAGGAGATGTCTTTTGGGATAGCTTTCCCTAGTGTGGTGAGCTGTTGCCTTAGGGGCCAGATTTACCTCTGACAAGGAAGACTATCATGGAAGAGATGGAGAAAGGACTAATAATCACTCCAGGTGGGAAACAAAGGCAGGGTAACCACCCACCCATAAATATAGGCAGGGCAAGCCTACATCTACATGCCTACAGCTGGGGCCATCTGTCTAAAGGCAGGTAAGGGTGTCAGGGGAGGAGGGCCTGTTCCAGGTTAGTGAGGTTGAGTGTAAAGCAGGTGATGCTGACTCTGGGGCAAGTGATAGCCTGTCTGTGTTTGCATGCCATATTTTTCCAGTGACACTTTGCAGAGTGTGTGTGTGTGTTTTCTAAATTGCCCCAAATAAACACCGCACCCCTCAGACATGAACATCTCTTACATGTTTTTAAATAAGGACCGACAGCTGGAAGACAGGAAAGGGCCAGAGGTTTAGGAAATTCATTTCTGCAGAGCCCATTTATACCAGGACCTCCAACAGAGTAAATCTTGCCAGAACTTGGGCTGACTGGGTTTCCTTCCTCTGTGTCCAGCTGCCTTGCCACATCGCTGTACCTTGAGGCAATTTACTTAATTTATCTGTGTTCCAGTTATGGGATAAATAATGTCAACTACCTCACAGAAAAGTATTTACAGTTCCTCTTGGGATTTTGCTAAATTTTTGTGCCAAATTTCCTCAGTTTCTGCCTTCACCTTTGAAGAAAAATTGTTTGTATTGCTACCCTGGTGTAGAGATATAGACATGTATTTCTCACGTATTGCCTGTCCAATTTGTAAGTCTGACGTTTGAGAGCCCAAGATACTTCAAATGATTTGATTTTTTTTTTTGACTTGTTGTCTTTAAGGCTCTTTCCTGTCTGGACTTCATGCATACTGGGAGGTACAGGTATGTAAAAAGCTGATGATAAATGTCATGACTCCAGGAAGTGGTGCTTTAAAGACATTAGTCATTTTGGATAAAGTAGCCAAAGGAGGTAATTCCAGCAGCTAAAGTAGAAGAGGTAAGGAGTTGAAATGGCAGAGCTCAAATTAGGGTCAAGTTGCTGGGTAACATTGTCCAGGCTGTCCTCACAGAGCTCTCCCACTTTTGAGTGCGGTGTTTCTGGTGCTAGGTAAGAGGGAGAAAAGCCTGGGGTTGTTCTTCAACTGAATTTCCCAAAAAGGAGACACACAGGGGCGCCAAAGTCTTAGAAAAAGAAGCTTAAGCCTTTTTTCTACATCGCTTCTCAGCCAGTGCAGTTGGAGGGCTTCGCTCCCGCTTCGGAGCGGGCAGCTTTAAGGGAGTAGCTTATCAGCTCAAGACTGATTTAATTTGCAAACGCACTGGGGCTTCGCAATCGCTTAAGCTTGCCTGGTGTAAACAGGCTGGGTGGCTGCTGGCTGCTAATAACTCTGTGCCTCTCATAAGGGGAGTCCTAAAGAGAGATGAGGTGTGCCCGGGTGTGGGGGTCTGATTCCTGTGGGGGGCTGGTGCATGGCTTTGTCCTTGCACGGCACTTGCAAGCATGGCCTCAAACTTGTTCTGGAGAAATTTCCCAGATGCCTTTGGAAGAGTGCCATTATATCAGTCTGGTAATACCACCCTTTGGAAAATAAAAAGTTTGTTTGTCCTGTATCCAAGCTATTAAACTGTTTGCATTCCTGGGAGTAAAGATGATGGTCTGAACCTCTGTCTCATCAGTTTGTCCTTGTGAGCTGGATCTGGCATGGTTATGTCAGCAGCTGCTGGAATGGACACCAAGATGAAGATCCCCAGGACAGCTGTAATGTAGGTGCACGACAGCCATAAGCTCCAACCGCACCCTCGTTTCCTTTTGACATAGGGAGGAGGCTGGGTGCAAGGGCGATTACATCGGCTCTTGACTGTGATTAGATTATACTTATAGCGGGCTGGTATTCCTTCGCTGGCTCTATGGAACGATAATACCAGATTATCCAGTGCACAGCCTGCTTTTTAACTCACCTCCAGAGGTTTTACTCCACAGTTGTCAAGCAGGAGGCAGGCAGGACATTTTGGTATAAAATACTACATAAACACAACTGAGCCAAGCGAACTAAACCCTTAATATAAGCTGCCATGGGAAAAAAAAAAAAAAAAAAAAAAAAGCCATGTTGTTCGCTGTTTTGTTTTGCTCTCCACTGAGTGATATATATCTTAGTGACAAGTTGCTCCAGCCATATAGCATTGCTTTTAATACCATAAAGTGTTGTGGGGTGTAGACATGTGCTAGGACAATGGCTAGAGCTAATGTTAAAGGCTAAATGTATTGCAGCTGCATACAAACTGGGCTAGATTAAAGAGTACAGCTTTGGAAGTTTCTTGTTAAAAAAAAAAAAAATTACTTAAAAGATTTTTTTGGCACAGATTAATTTTGGTTTGGACGTCAGAGCCTCCAACAGCCATTTTCCAGTAATATGTCTTTTTGTAATTATTTGACACTTTAAAATATATGCCTCGCAGACAGCAGTTCCAATGTTAGCATAGAAATATTAAAGTAGGTTTTATTTAAACTCTGCTGTGGGTAATGCCAGGCTTTGTTTTTAAAGTATGACTTATTAGGATGTTTTATTCAATGCACTAAAGAATGAAATTCCACTTCCATTATATCATATTATGCCAGGATGGACACAACACCAAAGTATCATTGGAGAAGCTGAGAGTTTCAAATGCAAGTGCTCAAGTTTAGCTATCAAAGAGCACAGTTAGGTATCTGGCTGGAAATTACCTGTTTAATGGAGATCCCTCTTAATATCTCTTCTCTGACTATGGAACAATGTTGCCATCAGCAGTAGGAGAAGTGAGTACTATTCTGGTGGTTAGTTCAGTCTCAATTCTTAGTCTCCTTTCCTTTCCTTGAGCTTCAGCAAACCAGCTGCAAGACCTTGGGGAAATTCCTTATCTTCCCCTTGCATCAGTTTACTTATCAGTAAAGCAGATAAACTAATAACACTGCACTTCTTGAGGGTTTGTTGAAGCTTATTATGCAGTAGCAAGTGCTTTGAGAGGGAAATCATTATAAAAACGACAGTGTAATATGACATGCAGGTAATATGAAGGAGCCCCATTCTGCTTCGTGCAAGTCAGCGGAGCTCTGTTCTTTGCTTTAGCAGAAACAGGGATTTGGCCTATGCTTAAATGACTTGGAATTGTTTTTCTTCTTGAATGCTAATATAGAGTTAAGAGATAGCATTACAGGGAAAGCTCATTCCTGCCTATGTGTAAATATTTAGCAGCTGAATAGGCGTTATTTAGCAGGGCACAGTTTCTGCTTCTCCACACTTTTTAAGGATGTCATTCCAAGCTGCTACAGATCAGAAGATACACTGAAATTACCAGATCAAAATCTTTCCCATATAAGTGTATACATACAGAATTTATTTTACTGGGCAATTAAATGTGTAAGATAAATATCCCTGGGGGAGGAGGGTTGTTTGAGGTTTTATGGCATATCTTATTATGGGCTCAGTTTCGAAATCTTAATCCAAGCAAAACTCCCGATGTAGAGACTTAACGCTGGAGTGTAACTTGTGTTTCGTACTCAGGATATCTGCAGTTGGGTGGATGTGTGCAGTTGCATCAGTGGATTTTAGGGCAGGGGGGTAGTGAAGGCAGTGAAGCTTTGCCTAGAGAAAAGCAGCCCTTCCTAGAACACTTATAATTAGCAATAAGGCTTTGATCAAGCAGGACACATTGAAGGACTTTAGGCAGTATAGTGTTTTCTGAATTTCATGTGACAATATTATTGATGAAAACTGAAAAGAAATGTAAAATAAAACATATTTGTAATTATTTTGGGGTGGCATGATCAGTAAAACTGCAATGAGCTATGAGATCGGTGGCAAAATAGTTACCTGTGTTTCAAATGCAAAAGTTTTTCGGAGGACACATGAGCAGTCCGAATTGCCCAGAAAATACTCCAATTTTATGTCCGAGCTGGAAATGCAACTATTTTCTTAAAACTGAGTGGGTTTTGTCTGTTTAGAAAGTGAAATGTATAATAGAAAAAAGCAACCAGGATGGAGTGACCAAATAAACAGATCTTGACATGCTTACAGTGGATAGATTTATTTTTCTAAAGATAAAAGTACTTGGTGGTTTTAGCCTGAATTTATTCTGCTTTGCAAGCAAAAAAAAAAAAAAAAAATTCCTCACAAACGTTCGTATTTGAGACCATGCAACTACTCCCTGAGTAATCAAAAAAAGATGAAGCACAGAGTTTTACCCCACCAATGCTTTATTCATAGGAATGATCTTTTTAGAAGTTCGTTTTCTGGAGATGGCAATGACAGTACCCAGCACTAAAGGGCCTAGGTTGAGAAAAAGGTATCCGGTGAAGCAGAATGTACCTGTTACCTTTACGAGGTCTACAACATTGGAATTTGTACCATAGGGTTGCTCATGCACACACTGGTGAGACCTCGGTAACTGGATTGTACTGGCACCACAGCGTGTGCTCAGTTTTAACTCTTGATTACTTGCCGGTTTTGCTTGTTTAGTTGCTTTGGTGTAGTTAGTTTAGCAAATAAATATTAAAGGAGCAGGTGAGAGCCACCTGCCTCTTGGAACCACTTTGTTTTTTCTTCCCCCCTCCCCCCAAAAAGAGTTTTTTATCTCGCTCCAAAAAAATTGCACTCGTACACCTCTCCCGCCCCATCATTTGACATTGAAAAAAATAGCTATTTATATGCATTTATAGCTATTTATATGCTGATTTCTAATCTGATCGGAGACCTGACAACACTGGGGATTCAGAAGCGGGGCCGGGGGTCAAGGGGGTCTCGGGAGAGGGTGTGGGGTGTGAGGGGGGTGGCAGAGGACGCGCGGAGAGGTACCCAGTGTCATAACTCAGGGGCACAGCGTCCTCATTCTCCTCCTTCCGCTCCTCCGCGGAGGCTGCGCAGGGGCGCCGGCTCCGAGTCTTCTCCACGCGGGACGTCCCGCGTGCCCCTCCAAAGTGTGTTGTCGAGCAAAGTCGCGACGGGGGGAGACTGAGTGGGAAGGGCAGAGAAGGGGCGTTTAGTTTCGTGAGGTCCCGGGAGCGACTGAATCGACCTGTTGCACTCGGTGAGCTTCTCTCCAGTTGGAAACGGGCTTGAAAAAAACCAAATTACTAAAATGAATAGCCGGGAGACAGTACAGTGAACAAGGCGGTCACAGGCGGACACGTACGGATTTCTTCTCTTATCCTTTCTTTTCTTTCCTTCTTAACATCCCAAGTCGCTCATGGAATGGGCTTCCCGGATCCACTGGCCGCAAGGTTGAGACCCCACTCGGGGAGCCCTGTTCCCCGCAGCAGGACATAAAAACAAAGGCACAAACCCCCAAATCCACCGTGGAAAAGCCTCTCCGCTAACATCCAAGACGGAGCACCTCCCCTTCTCCGGCACCGGCCTTCCAGGACTAATTGAATCATGTTGGACAGCAAAATGCGAGCGAGGAAAGGCGGAGAATGTCTGGTTTGTTGTTTTGATTTTTTTGTTTTTGTTTTTGTTTTTGTTTTATGGGGTTTGAAGTGTTGGAGTTGTTTTTATGTCCTGTCTGGGTTTGCCTCTTTCCTTCTACTCCCCTCTGTGCTCTAAGGTGAGGCCGAGAAGACTCCTCGTGCTCAGAGTGGAGACAACCCTCATCCCAGGGGCTGCGTCGTCCCGCTTCCCCCCAACCCCGTAGAGCCGAGATAGATCCACACCAACCTGAACCTCTCCTTTCTCCCTCCGAAAATATCGACGCCGGGAGTTCAGCCTGGGCAGAGGATGGGGCGGGGGGCTCTTCATCCCGACCCCGCCGGAGAGCAAGCCCACCCCGCTGCCGGCCGAAGACGCGCGTCTACTCTGGAGCATCTGTTCCGGACGGAGCCGAGCGGCGCCTCTGCCGGCCCTGGGGCTGGCTGGGCTGCAAGTGGCTCCACGGGCGCCGACTGGCCACTGCCAAAAATTAGTCTAGGAAAAAAAAATAAATCTATGTGGCAGTGAGCCGGCGGAAATCAGCCGCGCTGAGCTTCTCCCCAGCTGGGCGGTACTGGGGCAGGGAGAAGGGAAAAGTGACAGTGAGAAGAATAACCAACTCTAAGTTCCCCGCAGAGTAAATCGGGAGCCGCGTTTATCCCACCGTTCTTGCGGCTCGCCCGGGGTGGGGCGAGGCAGAACAAGAGGAGAGAGCAGGAAAGATCTGTCCGGCAGCTGAGGGCTCGTCTGGTGGGGATACTCAGGGGAGAGAGGACCTGTCGGTAACTCAGACCGGCTGGGGAACCTCGACACCGGGAAGGGAATGCCCCCCAAGAGCATATCTTCTCTACTTTCTTGCTGGGAAGAGAGATGTGGCGGGGTTTGGCCATAAGGATGCTGCCGGTGGAGGGAAAGGGGAGCGGGCAGGGCTTTGCCCCGTCTGCTGCCCGGACTATGACACACGGCGCGTCCATCGAAAATAACTCAGAGGCATAGAGCTCCGCAATGACTCTCTCTGGTTCACTTGCCAAAATCACTGCCAAGCTGTGAACCAGACGGTGTGACATAGACGGGAGAGGAAAAGAAAAAAATAGAGAAGCTGCATCTGTCTTTGTGCTAAAAAACTGGAGAGAGAAGTTGACTCAGCTTCAGCTTCCTTTTGCACAGGGAGGAGGCAGGCGGCAGGACAGGCAGGACGAGGCAGAGCTGGCACTTAAGGGATGACTGTAGCCTAGGGTGCGGCGATTTCAGTCCCCTACACGGGCCAGGTTTGCCCTCAAGGCTGCGAGGGAAAGGTGTTCTCTAAACGCCCGGGTAAGGGAAGTCGAATTCACTCCTGAAGTGCAATCACCAATGCCCAAGGGAGAGGAAAGGAGCGCCCCACAATCCCAGACACTGCAGCGCGTCCAGCCCATGCCCTCTTTCCCTAGGCTAAAGAAAGATCACGGATGAGCTTGATGCGTGCCAGGGCTGCCCATAGCCCCGAAAGCTCGACTTCCGCCCCGCGGGCTGGCCGTGTTGGGGCCGCCTCTCTGCCAAGTACCGCGGGGCAGAGCCGGACTGCGAAAGCTGAGTCCTGACCCAGGAGATTTAACCCTGTGTGGGGAGCGCTGGAGCCAGGGAGAAGGGAAAGTCCTACCGGGAGAAACGTGGCCCCCAAGTTTACTGGGGACGTTTCGCTGAAGGCCAGTTTGTAATCGGATTAATTCCCCACCCTTGTCCACAAAATAGTAATAAAGGCAATATTTTAAATAATCGTTACTGGGCCAAAATTCCCGCCTCCTGGAGAGGACTTGAAGGGACAGGTCGACTGGCAAGAGGAGAAAGGAGAGGCAGCAGGGTTTCAGAGCTGTGAAATCTCCGCACATCGTCCTCATCCCTCTCTCGCTTTGCACGGGACTGTCTTTACTCCGCTTCGTCCCCGAACAGGAGCCTCCCCAGGATCGATAGAGGTGGGGAAGGGGCAGGGCTGGGTAATTAAATGCCGGTGCCCGGTTAATTGCTGTAATTTGACGCTAACTGTACACCGCGGGCAGGCGCTGGGAGCGGCGGTGCGAAGCGCGACCCGCACGGCCCATTGACCGCGCCCCGCCCCGCCGCCGCGCAGTAGCCGCCGATCCCCGCCGAGGGGGCCTGGTCCCCGCCAACCCCGTATCGCTGGGGCGGTGCATCAGAAGCGGAGCCCCCCCAGGAGCCGACAATTCAACTACCCGCGGCCCCGGCACTCCCCCGGTGCCGAATGGCTGCGGGTGCAGGCTCTCGCTTTCCTCTTCCCACCTGCCTGGAGACAGGGTTGGAACTTCCTTCTGTAAGGTCCTTATTCCCAGGCTCTTAGGGGCAAGGGGGTGCGTTCCCCTTCCTTCTACTGGAGACTGGGACCGGTCCAGGACCTAACCCAATACAATGCGCCTCGACATTCAGGAAGCCTCAAACTGTCCCATTCCTGGGACATGATGCCCCGTTCACCTGTGTCTGAAATGCAAAGAGCTTGCTGTGCAACTGTGAAGTGGAAATTGTTTGCATCGTTCCCCAAAATCCTGTAGTTGGAGTACTGCTTTCCCCCAAGTCCCCAGAGCCCAGTCCCTTGGAGATGAGGCAAGGGCTTCCTGTCTTTTTCGGAGTGTGAAATCAGCGTTACACCCTGGCGACTTTCCAGGGCACTTCGGCACTTGAATCCCCGAGGGGGAAAAAAAAAAACCAAACTAAAACATGGGCGAGGACAAGGGGTGCGGACACGGAGAGGTCCAAGGGCCACAGGCTATCGCAGGCCAGCTTCCCCCGGGGGAACGCAGCATCCCTCACACCCCACCGTTCCCGCGCAGCCCAGAGCCCGGCCAGCCAGGTACTGCAGCACCCCGGCCGCTGCCACCCGCCCTCTCTCGGCCAGCGTACAGGGGTCTGAGAAGACCATCTGCACCGGAGGGTGTCTTTGTTTCTCCCTGGACTCCTCAGGCTATTTGCAGTGCCTCCATCACCGAGTTGGGCTAGTTCAGCCCCCCTGCGGTGCTTTCTCTTTTTGGGCTACTGTTATTGTTATTATAATTATTATTATAATTATTATTACTACTACTACGTGCACGCACTCCCTGACATCTTGCCCCCGAGGTAACCTACCCGGGGAAAGGTGAAGATGGGGGGCTCACCCGCCCCCCCCCCCCGGCCGCGGCCGGGCACCCGGTCTCCCTGCACGGGGTTGAGGGAGTAAGACGGTAGCGAAGCGGGCACGGGTCCAGCGGCTGCAGGACGCCCGGGCCATGGCCAGGAGCCCCTCGGGGGTCCGCTGGCGGTGCCCCCCGGGAGCGGCGGGTCCGGGCGGGAGCCGTGGGAGCGCGGTGTCGGGGGGCAGCGCGCAGGCAGCGCGGAGGCAGCGCGCAGGCGCGGGCAGGGAGCACCCAGCTCTTTATGGCCAGGTAAGAGAGTCCCGGCGCAGGTAAGGGGAGGATTTACCCACAGGCGCCCCGGGCGAGTGGCTTGCCTTCGCAGTCCATGACCAGCAGGGACCTGGGGACTAGGAGCCCGCAGTCAGGATGTCTATCCTTGCCAAAATGGGGGACTGGCAGGTAAGGCGACCCCCTGCCCCGGGGGCGTTTATTGTCATTTTGGGAAGCAAGGCTGGAGCGAGAAAGGTGACTGGCCCGGAGGGAGTGGGGGCAAGCCTGACGCCGGGGTTGGGCATTTTGCGGCTCCCGGTGCTTGGGGCTGCCCGCGGCCACTGGTGAGGCCCGACTGCAACAGGTAGAGAGAGGTGGACCGGGGTCGAGAGGGGCGAGGGCTGCTCCGCCGCCGCCGTGGGTGTCACAACCCCAGCGTGAGCTGCCCGGCAGCGTGGGCCGGCCAAGGGTGGCGTGTGCCCGCCCGCCGTCCCTGTGTCCGGGGCTGGCGGCGGCCGCGGAGCCCTGGGGCCACGGAGCGTGGCGGGTCCCCACGAGAGGCAGGGCCCGCGCCCGCCGCCGTGACCCGGGGCCGCGCGGTGCGGGCCCGCCGCGCATCGGGGACGTGCCGCGGGGGCTGCAACGTCGCTGAGAGGTCCCACTCGAGCCCGTCCCGTGGTAAAATAACGCTGCCGGATCCCACCAGGCGGTAGACATGCCGGGAGCGCCCCTGGAAAGCACTCCCGCTCGGATAAGCTGAAGGGAAAAGCAGAACCCACCAGCGAAAGAGGTCGGATGGGGAACACGCGGCCCGTCGAGGCCTCGCCCGGCCCCACGGTCCCGAGGGGACCCACCCGCACCACGGGCGAGATGGCACGTGTGAAGTTACAGAGGTTCTCAAACCGGGAGAAACTTGAAAAACCCTGGAGCACCCTAATGCCCGTCCAGATGGCCGCGGTTCGCCGGCGAATAAAAGGGAAGACGAATCGTTCTGTTTAAGTACTCGGGATTTTCTTAGCGGAAAGGATTTTTTTCTTTTTTATTTATTCCCCGGCACAGTCTAGTCCACTTCCAAACGGGAGCCTAGTTTCTTTTTCTGCCCTCAGCTTCTCAAATCGCTCGACTGTCTTTCTCCAGACTGCCTTATTTAATTTTTTTTTCTTCAGGGTAGCAGCAAGTCGTCTAAAAAAGAAAAAAAAAAAAAGATGTGGGGGACGACACGACAAAATGCAGTAAAGAAAAATATATTTTAAACTATTTAAATTATTTTTACAGTTAGAGATGACATTTTCTTATCAAACCGGTGCGAAAAAGCGATCAAAAGAGGATTTTCTTTCTTTCACTGAAGTCAACTCTTGTGCAATCGTATTTACGGGTTATCTGCCTTGATATCTGTTCCCGACTTTTCCTTACACCCCGGCCCTCCTTGCTCCCTCTCCCCGGCGCTGCGGGGCCCTCTTGGCCGTGCCTGGCCGGAGGGGCCGGGCCGCGCGGACTCGCCTCCAGCTGCCCCGTGTGCGTCTCTCGGGGAAAGCCGCCCCCTCCCCTCGTAAGCCTGCACCCTACCGACCTGGGCCTAGGGAGAGGAAGTACAAGGGTTAGGCCTTTGGCCCACGGGAGTCCCGGGCGGCCGCGGGTGGGAGTTTGTTCCGGGTGGGAAGCTTTCCCGACGGGCCTGGTTCCAACAGGACGGCGCTAAGGGGCGATGGGCCCCTTCGTCATACTCCTCTCCTCCTCTTTTTCTCATCTCTTCCCCCCACACACACTCCCCCCCGGGCATTAACTAGGCTTAATCTGCCAGCTCTGTTTGAACCTCAATGGGAGTAAAACCAACAATTTACTCTCCTGCCAGTGTCAGACAAAAGCGCTGCTGAAAAAGAGCATCGGGGGTGGGGGTATGGTGGAGGAGGAGGGAAGGGGAAGGAAAAAAAAAATCCGTTTTGGGGACACAGATATGTATTTGCGTGAAGAAGCAGTCTCGGAAGCCCTGGGGCTTTGCCACCCTTCCCGATGTGGGGAGGCGTGTGCAGGGACCCCCGAGGGCCCACTGCGGCTACCCCGCGGAGTGCAGGGGCCGTTTGCTCCTGGAGGCAGTACATTTTCCTCCGACGTCGGGGGGTGGCCCTGGGAGGGTCTTCCAAGCCGACAGGGCAGGTTTTGCCATTGGCAAAAGAAGTTTCGGGGAGCAGCAGGGCAGCCAGGTGCACGGGCAGCCATGGGAATGCCCCGCTCCTGGGGACGCCTGGGGGCACGGCTAGCGCGGGGAGCTGCGCCAGGCCTGACACGCCAGCCCCACGGAGAGGGGAATGCCTTGCCCTTCGGAGCAGCGCGGAATCACCCGGAGGGGAAAAGGGAAAAAAAAAAAAAAAGAAGCAAAACGAAGCCTTTCGGTGGATGGATCAAGGTTGGGCACCCGGAGAAATAAAAGAGGAGAGGGGTGGAGAAGCAGCCCCCCAGGAGGGTAGACTGAGAGCTCGCTTAGCGGCACAGTGTTAAGCAAAAGAAGCGCTCCACCTAAGAAAGTGCCAAAGTTTTATTGTGGTCATTGTTTCATCCCTTTGCTCAAGTGCTTGCAAAAGATTTTTTTGCTCCTGCTTCATTCACTTTACCGCTCGCCCACTTTTATCTGGGAGGTTATGCTGGATTTGTTTGGGGTGGTGTTTTTTTGAAGACATATAGACAACAGAGCCGAGAAGAAAAAAAAAATAGTTTGGGAAGGAAAGAAGCTTTTCAAATGTCCACCAAAAAAGATCAAATCAAATCCAGAGGGCAACAAAAGCCTCCGCAGACAATAACTTCGTTCGAGCAAGACTCGAGTCTCGTTTCTGCTTGCTTTGGTTTCTTTAACCTCCATGAAAAAAAAAAAAAAGGGGGTGAGGAAGGAGAGGTAAATCCCATGGGGTGGCTTCATGGCTAGTTCCAAACTCTCTGCAGATGAAGGGACGGTCGCCTCTTTGATTTCGCTGGCCACTTCCCTGCTGGTAGGTAGAGGCACGAGGGGAGCGGCGGCCCGCAGGCAGGCAGGCAGGGCCCTCTGGCCCCCGCACCAGGGCTCGGCAGGTCGGAGAAAGCTTTTTTTTTCACTGTTAATTTATTATTTTTTTTTCTTGCTCGTGGGTCCTTTCTACCTGTGTCCATCGCTGCAGGTTGTTGTGCTGGCGAGCAATTGGGCTGTTGTTGATATGCTAATGAGGCGATTAGACTGTGGGTAAAGAGCTGGAAAAGGAAAAACTTTCCACCATTAGAGGGAGATCTCCGAGCGCGGACGGGAGCCAGCCTCCGCCAGCCGCGCTCCCCACGCCGCCCGGCACCGCCACCGTAGGGAGAGGCAAGGCAGGGAGAACCAAATCCTCTCTCTCACGCCAATCCATGAAAATGCTTTGGAAACTGACGGATAATATCAAGTATGAGGAATGTGAGGTAAGCTCTTCCCCCGGGCCCGGGCAGAGCCCAGGCCCCGCAGCTGCGAGCGGGAGCCTTCAGCATCCCTCCGTCTCAATTTCGTTTAGGAAAACTTCTGCTCCGTCGTCAGGCTTCCTTGCGGTCCTGCAGCCGGAGAGGGGCTGGGGTCCTTCCCCAGGAACTTCGGGGCTTGTGGAAACCCGGCTTTGTCGGAAGTGTATGAGGAAGGGCAAACAGGATCCAAGCAGCAGCCTGGTCTATAGGTAGATAAGGCTCTTGTAGGATGCTACACTCATCCATATGGATGGATGGATAGATGGATGGATAGGTGGCTGGCTGAATGAACGGATGGATGAATGAATGAAAGGGCAAAGAGACAAAGGGAAGAGAATTATTCTTACACTATAGGTACCCGAGGCATCCCAGTAAATTGGCTCAGGACCGAAGCTTAAATTCAGCCTTTTCGATGTAGCTGCGGGTTGATTATACCGAGCTGCACAAATTTGCACGGGTCAGCTGCCGAACTGAAATCATGGGTTTGGGAGCGGTGTTCCCCCAGTCTCCTAATTCTCAGGGTCACATTCCCGGGGGCTTGAGAAATAATATTTTAGCCGCTTGGGAAAAAAAAAATAATTCACATCATTTTGTTTTGGAGCCTTTCAGCACAGATTGTGTGCGCACATCTCTCTATGTGTCTGTGTGTGCACATCTCTCTATGTGTCTATGTGTGCATCCATATTTTTAGAAAGAGGAGAATGTCTTTTAATCGGACATAAAGGAGAAGAAGAGGAAAAAGAAGAACGATGCCCAGGACCCATGCCTAGTCTTAAACCAACGAATACTATTGTCACCCTTTTCGAGAAAGTTGACTGTGCTGTGTGTTCAAACCGCGCAATAAAGGACCCTACTTTGCAAAAGAACGCTGTTATTTGGTCGTGACCCACGCGGGAAGATCCCCCAAGCCTCGGCGGAGCCTTGCCGACAAGCACCTCTGGGTCGAAGGGGGCACTCTCCCGTCCAACCCTGCTGCTGTTTTGGGCGATGCTGTAGCTTGGGAAAGAAATTGAGGATTCGCCAGGCTCAGCGCCGACTAAGTGTTTTGGTGATCAAGTCTCGGATCGAGGACTTTGGGATGAAGCTGTCTCCCGATGCGGGAGCTGAGCTTTTAGATCCACTCGCTGGCGGGTGCTTGATTTCTAGGAATGAGATGTCAGGGGTATTGGGGTTTGTGGTTTTTTGTTTGTTTGTTGGGGGTTTTTCTTTTAACCCGGAAAACAAACATATATGTTCCTCAGTTGCATTTCGGATGGAAAGCGTGTCTCTTCCCCCTCCCTTCCCTCAGGATCGGTGTTCCAGTGTGCACACGTGTGAGCGTGTGGATTTCATCGCAAATGGCTTTTGTTGCCTTGCGTTAATGGGACTTCACACCAAGGTGTTGCCAAACACGGAGCAGCGGCCGCTCCGCCGAGCCCCCTGGCTTTTGTGCGTACGTGTGGGGTTGGTACTCCGTGTTTTCCTCTGGAGAGGGTGTGATGTGACTTCTAGAGAGGATGAAAAAGGGTGATTGTGTCGTGCCGGGGGTAGGACCTGGCTTAAAATATATTAAAAAAAAAAAAAAAAGAGAGAGAAGAAGAAAGAAAAAAAAACCCAAGTCAAATAAAACCAGAAAGGAGGCATGAAAGCCCAGCCAGTCGCGCTCAGCGCCCGGGGCGGCCGGAGCGCCGGGGGGCCGGGGCGGGCGGGCGGAGCGTGGGGCCGGGCGCCGGCGGAGCGGCGGCTGCGGCGGGGCAGCGGCGGCGAGCGGAACGGTGCCTGTTTAAGGGAGTTGTTTGGGAGTTGCACAGCCAGTCCAACGGGTTGCGCCGGAGCCCCGGCTTGTCTGGGCCGCGAGAAGCGCTCGCCTTGCCTCTTTTCCCTGCTCTCTCCCCCCCGCGTGCCTCCCGCCCTCCTTCCCTCCCCGCCTCACCGCCTCCTGCCTTTTTCCCCCGTCTTTTCCCGGATCCTCCGAGAGGGGGGCCGCGGGGAGCCCGGCGGATGCTCCTTGGGCTCCCCAGCCCCCCTGTCCCGGGCTCCCACCGGCCTCGGCGTTGGGCTCGAACCGGAGGAGGAGGAGGAAGAGGAGGAGGAGGGCTGACACCCAGAGGGGGAGACACCCAAAAAAACTTTCCCAGCCGGTTTCCGGGACGCGGGGCACGGAGGCGAGCCGGCTCGGCGGCGCGGGGCGGCCGCCGCGGGGGCAGCGGCGAGGGGAGCCCCTTGGTGGGGCGCCGTCGAGGCATGGACGGGGCGGCGGCGACGGGAGGTCCCGCGGAGCCCACCCCGCGCAAAGGCGGCGGCGGTGCGGCCGAGGGCGGCAAGAGCCAAGCGGGAAGCCAGCAGCCGCTCTTCTCCCTGGGCTTTGAGGCCGGCTACGCGCAGCAGGCGCAGCCCGAGGTGCGCCCGCGAAGGACCGCGGGGCTGGGAACATGGGGAGGCGGCAGCCGGGGGGGAAGGGAGGGGAAGGGAAGCGAAGCGAAGGGAAGGTGAGGAAGGAAGGGGGGATCCCGCGCCCCCTCCCCTCTCTCATTCTGCCCGTCTCTCCCACTCTCCCCCCCCCCTTCTACACCCCCCTCCTGGCTCCCACCCTCTCCCTCTCTCCGGATCTCTTTCTCTTTCACTTTTGCATGCCCTGCAACCTTTTAAAATGTTGCCCCTTTCCTGTGATTCGTCAGACGCAGCAGCATGTGCCCCCTCTCTCTCTCCCGCTCCCTCTCTCTCCCTTTTTGTCTCTCTCTCCCTCTCCCTCTCCCCCATCTCTGATTAGATACACTGATTCTTCATTCAATGGACGTCATTTAGAACAGGCTCTGCCTTGAGTTGCCTTCTCGCTTCACGCTCGATTTCCAGCCATTCTTCCCTTATTAAGTGTTCGTGTAATATTAATAGTCATGAATATCTGCTATTAGGAGTCTCCAGGAAGGCAGCAGATCTGTTATTAGGAGCTCAAGTGAAGCAGCAGCTAAGTCAAAGGAGAAAAAGAAAGAGACAGAGGAAAAAAAAAGGATTAAGAAACAAACACACACACGCTAAAAACAAAACAAAAAGGAAAAAAAAGGCGCAAAACAAAAAAAAAAAAAAAGGAAAAAGAAAGCAACCAACTTTGAC
>NW_016690203.1:1831633-1915001 GCF_001604755.1 Lepidothrix coronata | reverse complement strand
TCCCGCTCCCGCTCCCGCTCCCCACCTCAGGAGCGCCACGACAGTACCAGCAACGGGACAGCCCGGCTACCCCAGTTGGGGACCGTGGGTCAGTCTCCCTACACCAGCGCCCCGCCGCTCTCCCACACCCCCAACGCCGACTTCCAGCCGCCCTACTTTCCCCCCCCTTACCAGCCCATCTACCCCCAGTCTCAGGACCCCTACTCCCACGTGAACGACCCGTACAGCCTCAACCCCCTCCATGCCCAGCCGCAGCCCCAGCACCCAGGATGGCCGGGACAGAGGCAGAGCCAGGAAACGGGGCTGCTCCACACGCACCGGGGTTTACCCCACCAGCTTTCGGGGCTCGACCCACGCAGGGACTACCGGCGGCATGACGACCTGCTGCACGCCCCGCACGGGCTGGGCTCGGGGCTGGCCGACTTGCCCCTCCACTCCATCCCCCACGCCATCGAGGACGTGCCGGTAAGCCAAGGGGCCGCCCCGGGGCCCGCTCGTCCCTCTTCTCCGTCCTCCTTCCCCGTCCCCCTCCCCGCGGGAGCCCAACGTCGGGGGAGGGGAGGGACGGAGGGGGACCCCCGCCCCCCCAAAAAAAAAGAAAACGGGGAGGGAAGAAGAGAACTCCCCCCCGCCCCCCAGGAAAAGTGAAGCCCCCACCTAGAACAATAGGTTCTCGCAGCTCGTCCCTGCGCAATGCCTCCCGCTAACGCGCCCGCTAAAATATAAATAAATCAAATTACTGTCATCGTTAACAATATCTTTCCTTCTCAATGACAATAAGCTGTTACGATTGGAAGAATATATAATATCACCACAGGGCTGTGCATTTGGGGATTTCTTGCTGCCTTGGGAAAAACACAAGTCTGAAATGCGAGATGTCATTAAATGTCCTCACAGGCAAACATAACGGGAAAAAAAAAGTAGGTGAAAGTGGCCAGAGAAGGAAAAATCGGTATCCCGCGATTACAGGATTTGCATATAGGATAACCACATCCAAAGTTATAAAGGGTATGGGCAGACCCTCTTCTCTAAAGGAATTAATTGACAAATCAGGGAAGAGGTATACTAAAACGCTGCCACCTTCTTTTAGTAGCGGTGCAAAGGGATGACCTCATAAATCATTAGCTATAGGTTATCGAATTTGAGCCAGACCTGCTACACCCTATATTAAATTAAATGTTGAGAGCCTATTGGAGGATGCTTTATTTGGGGGACCTAATTCTGTTATCGATAAATACAGATTTAAAAAATGATTTCTAATTAAGCATGACATTAGCACACAGGCTACTTACAAAGCAAGCCAGGGCTATTGTTCAGTTAGGAAAGTGGCCTTATGCAACATGATCGGTCATGATCAAAGTTCATCTTTCTGGGTTTCTCCCTGAAAATGGAATTAGAACATGGCAATAAATTTATTAAAGCCCACAGAGCTTGTGCTGAGGGACCGAAGCTGCTCGACTTGCAGAAGGAAAGAGGAGGAGGGAACTGTGGTATCTGGATGTGATTTTTGCTGAAATGCCATCCCAAATTACAGGATCAAATATTACAACAATATATTTGCTGACAGTTTAATGAGTACAGTTTCATGTTGCAAGGATAATGTTCATATGAACTTACCTATTTTTGGGGGTCATTTTGAAATCTTTTGTAAATTATACTTGGGGAAAATAGTGAATTTATTACAGCCCTCATCTGGCTAAATTAGCCACAGAAAATTGCTGGTTGTGTTTAGCAGTTTTGCAATAAACGCATACATTTCCCAAAGTGGAGGATTTAGTAAGCAATTTGGATCCGTTAAAAGCAGGTCAATTCTTTAAACTTGATATAAAATAACATGGAGGCAATCGTAAGAATAAACTAATTTGTTGACTGCAAGCCCCTGATTGCTGTAGGAAGAACATGACCTAAAATGTTCTCTTGAATTCTCCCTCTCCTCAGTTGTGCTCCATGGCAGTGGGGTGATTCTGGAAGCCTCCTCTGCAGATCTATGAATTAATAGCATTGCTATACTTTGTGAAAACCGAATGCCATCTGGTTTAAATCCTTGAGCCAGCCAAACCATTTTTTTCTCTGTAAAATTGAATCAGCGGGCTTCATGAGGGAAAGTATAAAATAGGAGGATGTATCTTTTAAGAGTATTTTATCTATTTTTTTTAAATAATCCTCTACAGAAATCTGGGCTGGGAGGGTCGTCTTTTTAATATTTCCGTTGCTGCAACAGTTAATCTTTAATAAAAACGACCGCTAAATGTTTAAGAAAGTCAAGTAGATGGTGAAAATTATTTAATCATAAATATCTCTGTGGGATTTTAAACTTAACAGTCCTCCCTGTATGGAATATGTGTAGAAATAACACAAATAAAAGTATTATGCCACACTACATTTACTTTATGGGTTTAGGGTGCATGCATAAAGGGATCATATTTCCCCATATAGTTAAAACACAAGAACTGCAGCAGTAGTCATTTCTGAACATTTCTCAATTTAATTATACTTAAATCCAGAAGCACTTTAGGCAAGTTACAAATGAGAGCATTGAGTATAATAAAACCTGTAATAAAGCAACTTAGTACCATCCACCCGGAATCATTGAGATCAGGCACAATTAACAGGAGCATAAATCCAAGACAGAATGGAAAATGTTAGAATCAGTATTATTGTTGGACAAAGACTAGAGAAGGAAGTAATAGTTTTTTAAATGGTAATGCCTGGGTTTTGTAACGATTGCGAAATCTTCTATCTCAGCAGCACTGGTGTTAATTTGTAAACACAGCCAGACATTATATTGCCTGTCAGTTTTTGGAATTAGAAAACATGATTTCATTTGACTTTCTAATCACGTCGTGACTCCGCCGCGCGAACCCCAGCTGTAGCGCGACCGCGGAACCTGTGAGGGGACAATAGTGGGGGAGCCCGGGGCCGCGCAGGATGCGTGAGCCCCCCCGGCACCGCACCGGTCCCCACTCCTTTGTGCTTTCCCTCCCGCGGGCGCGGGAGAGTGCGTAGCGGCGGAGAAGGGTCGGGCCGGGCCGGGGCTGCTTCCCGGGGAGGAGGGAAGGGACGGGATGAGGAAGCCCGCAGAAGCTGGAGGCCACTTGGGCCCCGGGGGTTTGTGAGTGATTTATTATATTTTTCTTGGGGATCGCGGGAAAGAGCTGGGAGGGATGCAGGATTCCTCCCGATAAAGGAAATCCCCGCAAATCCCCTCTTCTCCCCCTCTCCCCGTGCAGGATCTGTTGTTTCCCTCCCCACACCGTGCCCGGGAAGGAGGGAGGGGGGCACACAACTTCTCCCGCACCCCATCCCACCTCGGCCCTCCCTGCCTTTTGTTGTGGTTGTACATTGACATCCCTGCCTGTTCCTTTTGTTGCAGCACGTAGAAGACCCCGGTCTTAACATCCCAGATCAAACTGTAATTAAGAAAGGTAAGCCGTTTCCTTGCGCATACCAAACATGTCGTCACAGGCTGGGGACTGCTCGAATGGAGGACTTACCCGGCCTCCCCCCCCTCCCCTCCAGCCCCCCCGGCCCCGGGCTCCTTCCTCTGGCATGTACTGTTGGCCAAAATATTGGAAGCAGAGAAAGAAAAATGGGCGATGTGGGTTGAAATGCGCCTTCTTAAAAGGCCATGTTTGCCGGCTATTTTAATTGTTGTTGTCATTAACGAGGAAAAATGTTAGCAGATGATCTAGAAAATCCGACCCGGTCTTTTAGTGCATTAGCGAACAATTGGGTTTCATGGTTTGACCCATGCATCTAGCTGAGCAGTGGGCTTGAATCGTTGTTGGTAAACGAGGCTGAGAAAGTGAAATTGTTGTTCCCCCTCCTTCGGGTTTTCTTACTTAAATCACGACGGTGATGAGGTGGAATGGTGGAGAACAAGGGGCCAGTTTCTGAAACTGATGCCTGTCGGTCAGGGTGCTTTGGTTTTCGTTGGCTTCGTGCGCTTGCTTCACTTCGAATTGAATTGCTTGGAAGCTGGTCCCCAAATCGAGCAAAATATTTATTGCATGTTTTCAGTCGATTTTCATTTCCCATCTTTCTTCGGACAACCGAAGTATTAGTAAAGGTGGCACAGGGCATTTTGCAAAGGCAATTCTTGGTGGAAAGCGATGGATTTGCATTTGGATGCTGTGTAGTGAACTGCTGTTGGAGTAAAATGGGCAGGGCTGAAGGCATAGCTAGCTCCTGCCTGCTCTGAGGGGTGCCACGGCTGCGCGATCGCCTGGAATTTGGGTACCCTGGCCACCACCGGAAGAGATGCTGAGTAGAGGCACTCTCCTCTCTAACCCCAATAGCTGTACAGCCAGCGAACCTGAAGTTTCATTCTGCCCCCCCACCCCCTCCCCGTAAAGCCTTTGTCACGTCAAATTAGATGTGCAAGGGATAAATCTTAAGAGATGCTCTTTCCAAGTCGACATGATAATTGGCTCTTTTATTAGTAATCTCAAGAGTTCGTTTAACTCCTGTTGTATCTATTAGCCTTCCCAGAGCTATTAATGTCACAAGTGATCTATCCAAAACGGAGAGAGCCCCCCGCTTGGTTGGACTGCGCCCGCCAAGCGGTGCGGATTGAGGAGGAGGAGGAAGGGAAGGCGGCCGGGACGCGAGGCCGGCGGGCACCGCCAGCCGAGAGGCGGCACGACCCGGCACCTCCCCGCCCGCCGCCGCCGGGCAGGGGCCGGGCTATATTTTGGGGCGCAGGCTCCTCGCTGCGTTACGGGTTTTCCATGCCAGAAGTTGCGCGCTGCTGGCGGGGCCTCTGGGGAGCTGCGCCGCTGCCCGGGCGCTGCCCGCGCTTCGCGAGCACGGCAGCCGCGATTCCCGGCCCGGGCCGCCGGACACGGCCCGCACCGACGGGCTTCACCGACAGCGTGCGCCGGGCCGGGGCTGCGCGGGCCGCCGGGTTCTCCGCTGCTGTCGAGGGTTGTCCCGCTCTCTCCCTGCGCCCCCCGACGAGAAAGCGGAGGGGCGCCCCCGCTCCCTCCCCGCTGCCCCGCGGGCGGTGCGGGGCCGGGGCCGGCCGCAGCGAGCGGCTCGGGCGCTTCCCCCTCCCTCCCCGGCTCCCCGCCCGCTCCTCACCCTCACCTCCCTGCTCCTCCCTCCCTGCAGGCCCCGTGTCCCTCTCCAAGTCTAACAACAACGCCGTCTCCTCCATCCCCATCAACAAGGACGCGCTCTTCGGCGGGGTGGTGAACCCCAACGAGGTCTTCTGCTCGGTGCCGGGCCGCCTCTCGCTGCTCAGCTCCACCTCCAAGTACAAGGTCACGGTGGCGGAAGTGCAGAGACGCCTGTCGCCGCCCGAGTGCCTCAACGCCTCCCTGCTGGGCGGAGTGCTCCGGAGGTGAGGGGCGGGGGGACGCGGGAGGAGGCGGGATGCCGTGCGGGAGGGAGGGCGGCAGCGAAGGAGGGAAGGAGGGAGGCAGGGATGCGAGCGCCCACGCGGGGCGGCGGCGCGGGGGGAAGCGCGGCGGCCGCCGCCAGGGGGCGGGGCACGCGCGGCCGCCCGGGAGGCACCGCCAGGCCGCGGGAGGGGAGGGGGGGTGGTGGTCCGTGCGCTGTCGCCATGGCAACGTGCAGCCTTGTGTCGTCCCCGATGCCCCGCTTTGGGGACCCCTGTGTGTCCCTTCCCCTGCCACGGCGATGGACACCCCACACAGACACTCCCATGCCCCATAGGAGTGGTTTGCTGGCCGGCACCCTGCCATGGGCTCCCACCTCTGTGGCCTCACCCAGGCGATTAGGCAGCGCCCGGGCAGGGAATAACATCCAGAATTAATTAAGGCAGCTCGCATCTCCACAGGCCCACTTAGCACTTAGTACAGGGCTCTGCTAAAAAGCCATAGATGGGCCACATAGGTTTTGGTGTGAGGGCAGCGATGCCAGCCTTACAAATCCTTCTTTTCCTGTAACACCTGGGGAGAAGCTGCCCCTCGGTCCATGGCACCTTGGAGGCAGCTACCTCAGAGCTCCTCAGCAGCCCTGGCCTGATCCAGACTTTAGTGAGGGCCCCTGTTCCCTAGACATGGAAACATCCAAAGAACCATCCCTGTGTCTGAGACTCAGCTTTCAGCAACAGTTGGTCTTCAGCCACCCACAACCATTTATCCCATTCCATGTGCCCAAACCCTTTACCCCCCTCCAAGGGAAGGCGATGTGTTGGGGGGATCTGTGGGCAGGAGCTAAAGCAGGAGCATGTGTCCCCCTCAAGCCCCATTTCTCAATGCCTTTTTGTGCGGAGCAGGGCAAAGTCTAAAAACGGAGGGAGATCTCTGAGGGAGAAACTGGACAAAATAGGACTAAACCTGCCAGCCGGGAGGCGTAAAGCTGCTAACGTTACCTTGCTCACATCACTCGTGGAGGGTAAGTGACTCAAAGAGCTGGGAGAGCTTGTTTGGAAAATGTGCCTATTGCTTTTGCCAAAAGGGAGAAAACGTGATGTTTGGTTGTTCATGGCTTTTTTTTCTTTCCCCAAAGTCGGTGCTGCTTACTGGCATTTGGAAGGGCTTTATTTTCTATGTCTTAGAAAAAGAACATATTAATTGTGTGCCTTTGCTTTTTGTTTTAACCTGAAACGGGCTTGAGTGAGTCCTGCAGACTCAGTAATGCGTTCTGCCATTTATTTGCTTTTAAGCTTCTGAGAGATGTTTTCAGGGCCCCATCTTGCTTTCAAGTGAGTAATCCTTCCACCTAGTAGGCAGATCTCATTGGGAGCAGCATGGGAAGGATGCCTATGAAGAGGGGCTGCAGGCTTAGCTCCATAAGAGACCCCCGAGTGTTGAGTTGGAAGTTACAGGCAGCAGAGCCTCTGATACTTCACTGCTGTCCTTCTGCCACAGGTGGACAGCCAAGCAATTTTAAATGTCAGAAACTGCAGCTACTTTAAGTTTGTTCTCCTTCCCAGCCTACAGCCACATAACAGTAAATCATTTAACTTTTCTGACATCTGCATTTGAGAAATGCATGACCATTACTTCCTGAATTAATTTGGGAATCCTTGACCTCAGCCATGAATTAATGGTGTCCTGAAAGCCTCAAAGTTGCACCACCACCAGCCCCCACTCCCTGTTGGTTTTCATTTTCAGAACACATGTTCCTTTGGCTGTATCGTTCTCCTCTACTTTGCTCTGGCCAGAAAAGGTGCAAGTTACTTTTAATGCTTTGGGATGTCCTATGCCGTCTGTACCGGAAGGTGGGAACCTCAAGCGTATACAGTTATTTAGTTTTGAAGCAGTGGCTCTTGCACACTAATTGACACAAAGTATGCCCAAGGCATGCAAATAGTTCTTCTCCTTTCCCCTTACTAATGGGTTCTGCTGCGTTTTAGACTGGTTCATTTTGCAAAGCACTTTTAAACTCAGCCTGAGCTGCGCGGGTTTAGCTTAAGTTTGGTTGTGTAGGCGGGAATCTGTTTTGTTTTTGCTTCACGGTCTACGAGAAATGTTTCATGTTCAAAGGGGACGGGGAAAGAAGCGCTGCGATGCCAGGCTTTAAACATCAGGATTAGTGAACGAACTATATTTATATTGCGTGAAAATTACCGCATCTTCATGTTTTTGAAAGGGCTTTGCGATTGCATTAACACATCACGAGGGCAAAACTTGTAAAAAGTCTAGATTTGGTAGATGCTTAACACTATTTGTGATGTTAATGAATATGGAGAAGGTTTTATGGTAATCTATTGTTCTGTTTGGCTTTCACATACAAGGGCTTTAAAAGAATGATTTTTTAAAAAAACAAAACCAGAGGCCCTATCTTCAGATAACTTAGCTATGGTGGCTAATTTTGGGGGGATGATAGTATAAACATTGCTGGGGCTTTGAGTCCTGTAGCGATGAGGCACTTTCTAGGTACTGTTATTGTTTATGATCCGCTCCATTTTATGGAAACAAGCTCACTGGACTGAGGCTTTGAAGCTCTAATTGGCGCATGCGTTCTTCCGGAGCTAGAGCTAATGGCAGGAAGCCCTGCAGTAAAAACCAACTGGTTCAGGAAATTAAAACCAAAGATTTGAAAATCAACAAAACAGACAGACTCGGTGGAATGACCCTAAAATTCTCATGGTTAATCGTTTGGGGGTGAACATATAATTATATGCGATCAAGTTAAATTTTAAACACTTAGCTGTTTAATGCATTTTATTTAGAACAGCTCTAGGAGTAATTATGATCAATATTAATCATTGATGCATTGCAAAATAATATAGAGATGTGGCTGAGGCAAACACATTTTCAGAGTAAATAGCTGTGAATAAAAAGTACATAAATGGCTCTCTATAGGTATGGATATGTAAATCAAAGCACACAGTCTAGGTGAATGGAGCCTGTCTGTCTGCAAGTATCTGTTAGTCAACGTAAACTTTTAAAAATCCTTATGTGAGATTTCACTTGTAATGATTGTCATGAAAATACACATTTCCATTGCCTTTGTCTGAAGCAAAGAAAACTCCTGAAAGATAAGATGTAATTAGCATTTCTTGCCCTACCTTTATCAAAGAGAAAAAGTCCAAGCCTTTTAGAGGAAAAGCCCAAGTAGAATGTAGTTGGGTTTTGGTTTTTTTTTTCTAATGGATTTTTGCCTCTGTAGGATGTGTACTGATGAGCTGTGTGTTTCTTTCCATTCCACCCATGACTCCCTATTCAGGAGAAGCAGTACATCTAGCTAGAGATTTTGGGTACGTTTGTGAGACAGAATTTCCTGCCAAAGCAGTAGCTGAATTTCTCAACCGACAACATTCCGATCCAAACGAGCAAGTCACAAGAAAAAACATGCTTCTAGCTACAAAGTAAGACATTTAACTTTCTGGCATGTTGCTCAGAAATGAGGGAGGGGAACAAACCCGGGTTTGGGGCTTTTATTTGTGAACATATTTGTTTGCCACATAACCAGTGGTTGATGGTTTCGCAAATTGTGAGGGGGTGTATTTGCCTTCCTGATACAGGAGAACTCTATAAGCCAGCTTGGTTTCCATCAAGTCACTTTGTGCAGATTACATTGAAAGCGAGTTGTGAAAATTGTGGGTGGGTGTTTAGTTACAGAAAAAGGAGTAATTCTTCAGAGCAAAACATTTTCTGGGCCTGTTCACTTAGCTTATCAATTTAGGTAGAAAGGGAAGGCTTCCCATTGAGAGTAAAATAAAACTGGCATGTTATACTGATTTCAGTTCATTAAAATCCGCAATGGTTCTTTCTGCCTAAGCAGCTCTGTTACTTAGCAAATATAGGGATATTAAACATATATTTTAAATGACAATCTGTATGCAGTTAAAATGCTAGTGGAGTTTATCACTGGTGGGGCTGCCTAGATTTCCAGGTGGTGCGTGAAAAGAAAATGATTGTTATGGTATGTTTGCTGGAAATTAAAAGGGTTGTTTAGTAGCCCTTAATTACCAGTGGAGGTGTCACCAAAGGGCACAGTGCCAGAGGGCACAGGTTGAAGATGGGAGACACTTTATGGCTGGAAGACATTAACATGGGTTTTAGAATACCAACTATTTCAACATACCTCTCAGCTCTCTTGCTATAAGGTGTGTTATTTCCCCAACCATTTGTGCAGTGAGTGGATGATATAATCTATTTTCTGCACTGTGCCCTCGTATCCTCCCTTTCCACCTCCCTGGAAGGAAATTTCCAGACCCTGGTTAGCGTCAGCTTTCCCCTCTGTGGAAAAGTCCCTTTGGATTTGGAGATAGAGATGTACATATATAAGTTTTTCAGAATACCCTAATTTAAAGCCTCAAGTCCCCTCTCTGCCCTCAGTCATTCTTCCTGGCACACAGGTGTGTTTTAGCCTTGTGAAGAAAGAGGCCTATACCTCTCTTCAGTTTCCTCTCCCTCACCCCCAAAGGAAAGGGATCTTCCAAGATGTGGATAAATCCCTTAACCTACCTTTGGATAGCGCGGCCCATCTATTACCTTCCAGCCTGCTGGAAAACTTTAAACTTCATATGTGCTCCAAACTCTAGCTGAACAGGAATGTGTGGTTGTGGAGACAGTGCTGGGGAGCTGAGATATGGAGATCGGCAGGGATAGGCAAGAGGCGGGTGTCTCTCGTGTGCCTGTTACTTGCCTGTGTGTTGGCTGTGGCCAGGGCATGATGTGGTGTGCAGTTGTGTGTGCATGCAAGGTGAAGGGAAGAGGTTTGTACATGCTGGGGAAATGTGAGAATTAGGGGGAAGGATGCGTAGAGAAGAGAGGGAGAGGCGAGAGAGTGTGTTTGCACTCGGGGACAGCAGCCCCCTTGATCCAGGGGCTTGTGCAATCTGGCAGGGAGAATGCACAGGCTTTGCTGCCACCAGTGATGGTTCATTTCCCTCCCTCTCTCTTCCCCTTGCTCCCTCCCTCCGTCTCTCTGCTCCATTTATGCTACAGACAGATCTGTAAAGAGTTCACCGACCTGCTGGCTCAGGACCGATCTCCCCTGGGGAACTCACGGCCCAACCCCATTTTGGAGCCGGGCATCCAGAGCTGCCTGACCCACTTCAACCTCATCTCGCACGGCTTTGGGAGCCCGGCGGTGTGTGCTGCCGTCACCGCCCTGCAGAACTATCTCACCGAGGCGCTCAAGGCCATGGACAAAATGTACCTCAGCAACAATCCCAACAGCCACACAGACAACAGCACCAAAAGCGGCGACAAAGAGGAGAAGCACCGAAAGTGAGGATCCCCCCCCACACACACTCCTCTCCCTCCCCCCTCATAGCCCATCGATCCATTCATCTCCCTCCCTCTCCCCTGCACCCAGCACCCCAGGCTACAGCAACAGAATGAGCGTCCTTCTGCCAGTCCTGTTCTCTGACTCCGCAGGACTGCTCTGCCCTCTCTCTGCACCCCTTCCTAGTATCCACATTTCCATTTGCTCCCTCTTAAATCCCCCCCTACCCCTGACTCCCCATTGCCACCATCGATTTACCCCAGTTTGGAGCCTAAGAGAACAGAACAGGGGGACGGAGCCAGCAAAGAAAAAAAGTTCTGTCTTGAGTTTGTGAACTTTTTTTTAAATAAAACAAAAGGAGGAAAAAAAACAACAACAACAACAAAAAAAAACAAAACAAAAAAGAAAAGGACTTTTTTTTCTAAAAATATATTAAAAAAAAAACAAACAAAAAGAAATAAATAATACTTAAAAATTCTATGAGCTTCACCGGACTGAATCACCACCTTCCCTTACATAAACTTCAGTTAAGATTGTAGCCATATTAAAAAAGAAAAAAAAAGCGAAAAAGTACAACAGCAACAGGAGACATACGAAAGGCAAAAAGGACTGATGACATTTTATCAGTATTGTGAATAAACTTGAACACAAAACACAAGCGGTTCCATGTCATATCTTCAGTTGTAGAACTTTTTCCTGTCCAAGGTAAAGCGACCAACTTGAACTTTCTATTGCAACACGATTCACGGTTATTATATAAGGGAATCAGTGTTCATGTATGTATATATTTATTTATGTGTAATTTAATGGGAATTGTAAATATGGTGAGTTTGTTTTAAGCCTTTTTTTATTTATCTGGTGATCTCGTTTACCTCTTGTTTAGTGGGTTTTAAATCTTCCCCTCTTAGTTCATCATGTGGTTCATGGTACTTATTTAGATATCAGAGGTTTTTTGGGGGTTTTTCTCTGGGATTCATCATTTTTAGCCCTGTTGTAGCATGTTAAAGGCGACAATGAAGCAGCTGAACAAATAAAAAAACATGAATTTTTATATATAATTAGTATGACATTTAGTTTCTCATTGAAGATAAAATAAAGTGATGTTGGACCCTGGCAAGGTTTTTAAACATATTAGTGGTTTTACAACCGTTATGTGTTGTGGAAAATGAAAGAAGTTATTTTTATCCACTGTCCTTCTCCCGAAAGCACCAACAGAGCAATAAATTAATATTGTCTTTTAAAACAGATTTAGCTTTTCTTTCCTTTTTTTCCCCCTCTTTTTTTTTCTTTCTCCCTTTCTTTTGTTTTTATTTTTCTGCTTTTTTTCTTCTCTTTTTTTTTTTTTTTTTCCCAAAGAACTTCAAACATTCGGGACCACCTGGTATCCTGTATTTCCACTGGCCATATTGGAAGCAGTTATAGTTGTATTGTATTGAGTTGTGCCGGCAGTAGTTTCCATGCCTATCAATGTATCATAGTCCTTTGTTGCCCAGATAAATAAATATTTGATACGCTTTATGTCGATTTTTTTATTCAGTAGCTGTCTTTACCCAGGCGTATTTTTGTTCTTGGCAGTATTTTTTATTCAGTATGGTTACAGTAATTGAGTTTAACTCTCCCTTGACAATTGCTCCTTGCAATAAGCAGCTGAACCCATTGTTTCCCTCAAGTATAATAAAAACTTACTTTCAACTTGGAGTTCAGAGCAGGGTATCATTTAGATATTCCACTGAGTCTGTATTCAGACAAATGACACAATAAAGCACAATGTATTCTTTTGGATAAAAAATTGTCTGTACTACTAACAAAATGACACACTATCTTTTCTTTAACCAAAACATAATTTTATTTAAAAAATAAAGTTTTATTTTATTTATGTTGACCTCTAGGTTTTTATTTATGTATATATATAGCGTACAGAATTATAAGCCTATAAAATTTTGTGCATGTACTTGTCCTAACGGAGAGCAGAGATTAAAAAACACGTCTCAAGAAGGACACTTTAAAAAGAATCATTACTGAGCAAATACTGAAAATTAATGCTATAAAAAAAATTATATACTGATGAATCAGAGCTGGGTGCTCCCTCCCCCTCAACTGAATAGAAAAGCTCCGTAGTCGATGCCAACAAAATCATCTCACGGTTGTGAACTTTAGTGAAATCTTGCAGGAGACAGATTATTTCTGATTGATGGTTCGTGTTTTAGTGGAATGCACAGACTGACATTTTGAGATGGTTGTGTCAGTTTATAAGGGACTGAAATTTTTATCTTGAGTTTCTTCTTGTGGAAACCAGTTGTGAAATAGGGAACTTCGCTTTAAAAAAATGGAGTGTACATCTTGAAGACGGGCTGTAAAAACATGTGAGAATTCAGATTTTGAATCTATTTTCTTTGGCCCGGAGGGTAGGTGAAGTCAGGATCAGGCTGGATTATGTTATATCATAGGAAGGGAGACTTAATGCAGTTTAGAATGTAAAGGCATTTTAAAGAGAGGGTTTCCTTTAAGTGCTGATGGTATTTTGGTGGTGGTGACTGATTTTTCTCTCTTTCTCTTTCCTTTCCTCCCTGACTTTGTCTCTCTCCTTTTTTTCCCCCTTTTTGCTCAGGCAGAAATTGAGGAGGTTAAGAGGGAGATGTTTACAATAAAGCTGCACAGAGAATTAACATTTACTCATATATTTTGACGTTTGGTAGAGCTGGTGAAGCAAAGCATTAGATAAAGCCCAAGATGTTTCATTTTGCTTTGGTAATCTACTTATGGAAGGCAGTGTAAAATCAATCTTTCCAAGCAGAAAGAGAGTTGGTGGAGTCTAAATTCTATTTTCAAGAGCCAGCTAGTTTATAAAAATGGTGAATATTTTTTTTCATAAATTGAAAGTGGATCTTTTGAATGCAAAGCTGCAATTGTTTTAAAAACAGTTATTTATTATTTCCAAGAGAGACTGGTTAACCGTAAAGTAGATGTAACAAAATAATGAGGTGAATGAACCCTAACTGTACATATTCTTGACATAAATGAAATGCACAGTATTGTAGCAGGTGAAGTGAAGCATTGTCTATCAGGGCTGTTTTTCTTGGCTGCATCTCAGATTGTGTGTGGGATCCTAACCTCAGGCACAATAGCATTCATAAACAGCAATACATTGCTGCTCTTTCTACAGCAACACATAAATACTCATTTTTAAACAAAAACAATCTTATTAAATACCATTCATTCATATCTGGATTTACAGATGCTTGTTACTTTTTGAAACCTGTACCCAATATAATCATTTTATACTGGGCAATGTATAAAGCAGTCTTATGCTAGAACATTATAAGGTAATAATAAATAATGTTTTAAAGATATAATTAGCTACTTTATGCTAGGAGAGCACGTTTTAAGCATCCTGCTGCTGCATTAGCAAGCCACCAAAAACTAGAAATGAAATGACCTTGCATGGATTTCTTTATTACTATTATTTCTAAGGAAGGATTTTACAGGCGATAATGAAAATCAGACTAGCTTTGGTTCAGCCTCGTCTGCTGTGACCAATATGCAGTTACCAAAACGTGCTAATTACTTTAGCGTTCTTTGGGTGCATTTTTAACGTTCTGATTGAGGTGCAGCAGTGAAATTCTAGGTCATGCTTTTATATACCAAACAAAAATCTGTTGTTTTTTTTTTTTTCCCCCAGATCAGTTGAAATGAGGGTGAGTGGTGGCTGAATGTTAGACCATAGCTGCCATGCTAAGCTAATTCCTACATGTGAACCAAAATACAGCCTGGTGCTCTTCACCGTGAACAAGGACAGCCCTCCTCTTTGTACCGTAATTTACCCCACCCTCCAAAAATCAAATATTAATATAATTTGAGATTTAACTGGAGGAACAGCCATCAGGACAGCAATGCCCCGCAGCTGAAATAATATTTAAAATAGAAGGGATTTGACATTTGAGAAGTCAGTGGCTTGAAATACCCAGTTGTACTTAGCTAATTCAGTCCTTAACCTCTGGTTTCAAATAAATCAATTACAGTCGATTCCACTTCAGTTCAGAAGTGCACAAGGTTTTTAGTTAATTGAATACATTTTATTCACTTGCTAGGAGTATTCAGTTATCCAAACCCTTACATTTAAAGGCAATTTCTTTATTGTCCATGATAAATTTGACTGCATAATCAGATCAGCTCCTTGTTTGTTAACTTGTCTTCTGCCTCCCATTTAAATTCCAGAATGTGCACTTCCCTTTCCCTCCTCAGTATGTGCATGTCTCAGCCCAGACCGGATTCCCAGAGCCTCAGCCCTCGCATTTGCAAAGTGCAGCTAAAATAACCAACGCCCTTTGGACAGGGAGCAACATGAAACCCATCCCAGCTAGTGAGGGCAGAGTGATTTAAAGTGGCTTGATAATCAAATGTGAAAGGTTGGAAGTATAAAAAATAAATGGTGCCTCCAATTCTGTCCTGTGCACCTCTTCTGTGTGAAAGGGCTGTTTCTGCTCCCTGTCCTGCAGGGAGCAGCTGGAGCTGTTAACTCTTAGAGAAGATTTGGAGCTGGCTTGGTGTCAGCAGGGTAAGATTTTTGTCAAGCACTGGACTATGAAGTTGTGTCCCTGATCCCCTTTGAACAGATACTGATATATGCTGTATTTTGTGCATGTTGTTTGCAGAATCCTGCTGGCATTGGTTTACTGTTTTGGAAAGGAAAGGGGTTAATTAGCGTCATTATCAATCACTAATGCTTGTCTAACATGTCCAAAGAATAATCAAGTTAGGGGACTGCACGAAGCTAACATCTGCTTCATTCCAGTTAAAGATTTTTCCTTATATCGTTCAATTATTGGAAGTCCACACCGGTTTCAGGCTTTGTCATGGCCATAAAGAAGGGTCAGATCGTTAGAAATCTAGAATGGAGGGGAAAATGCAATATAAATAACAAATGACTTCATTATTTGAGTTACAGGTGAAAGAATGGCCGTAAAAACGAACAGGGATTACTAAAATGTGTTCCTTCTTTTTATCTCCAAGACAGAGGAAAAAATAAATCAGCCAAGCCCAGTTCTTAAATCATTTATTCTGCATAGGCTGCAGCCTCTCTCTTTGTGGTATTTAGTTTAGTAACCCCAAATTCCCCAAAAGAAATAGTTTAAAGTAAAGGACTGGAAAGGGAGGAAAAGTTAAAGTCTATTAGAATGTTACCAGCAGAGCAGTATGGTCAGAATAGCAAAATAGCCTTGTTTTTCTTCATCTAGTTGAAGTTTCTAGGCTTTCTTGGGTGGACGAAACAGCTGGTATTTCAGGCAGGGTAAACATAGGTTATACAGTTTATGATGGTGGTAAAGATTTCTGTCCTTGAACTGCTACTCCGTTCTGGTGCTGTAGATACAAAGGTGACAAATCTGTGGTCTTTTATTCCCTCTTACAGTCACTGTAGTCATACCTCTGATGCTGAGTTCAATTTTGGTGGCCCAAAGGCCCAACATTTTTATCATACCAGGAGAGAGGTTAGAGCACCTTCACTGAGTGAATGCAGTGTGGAAATCAGGGTAAGGCTACTGAGAGCTTTCTGGTAGTGTAGGAGGGACCCGCTGGTTCCCTGTGGCACTTTTCTTTCAGGCTCTGATTTTGCAAGGCGCGGTGCCGGTGCCGGCAACCAAAGCCTGTGGTTTCCCCATGCAGGTATGAGTCCCTCCCTCTTGAAACCAGGGCCCTGAGGTTGCTGCAAGCTCTGTGGTTATTGTCCTGTTCCTAGTTTCAGAGCTCATTTGCACAGATGATCTTCAAACAAGGGTAAGGAGAATAAACTGAGGAAGCGTAGCCTAGGTGAGGAAAAAATTATCTTGTGTTGAACAGGAAGGTGGAGGATTGTTGGATGTGAAATGCAAGCCATTTCACCATGTTGTTCCTCAAGCGTATTGTGCACACACACATACATCCTAGTTTCTGTAAGAGATCTGCAGTGCCTACATGAAGACCTTTTCTGTCCAGAGATGCTCTCAAGCCTCATTGCTGTTGTTGCCTGTGGTATAGTTAATTCCCTTTGTAATACCTGATTGAAAGCAGATGCAGGGGCTCTGAATAGAGAGTTGTTTTCTAGTGGGAGTGTGGGCTGTGCAGTTACACTCACAGGCTGAGGGATGTATATTGCTTCTACACAATGTTTTGGGTTATGTTCCTACCTGCTCATTCATCCCACAAAACTTCCTGCCTCAGCACTGCTTTGGACAGAGCTGGCCCCCTCCTCCCTGTGCATGATCCATGCTGATCCCCAAAGCTAAGGATAAAGAGGCAGAGGTGTGAAATATATGGGACGTGTTTCTGGTTGTAGAGCAGGGCATTTTTTGGAGCTCCCAGGAGAAAGGGAGAGCTTTGTTCCATTTCCTTCTCTCTTTTTCCCTCCCTCCCTCCTTCCCTTTTAACCTTGCTGGCAGGCTCCCCTCCCTCCAGCTCATCCTTCTTGCCCTCTCCCTTGCTGCTGGATGCTGCTCCCTGTACTTTTCCTTGCTCCCTGTGCATGCCCACACTGTGGCCATGCCTCTCCTGTGATGGAGGTTATCTCTCTGCCCTGCAAGTGGGACAGCTTGGACAAAAGCTGAGGAGACACCCCACAGGGCAGCATGTGCTGATGCACCCAGGCAGGAGAAGGCTAGTGGGGCAGTGCTGGAGGGAAAGCAGAGTCTGTGCCTGGCCTCAGTGCTCCTTTCTTCATTAGGCCTAACGAGCTACACTGTAATAGTGATAAAAAAGTGCTCCTGCCATCCCTGACTGGGTTTTGGATCCTGTGTATGGGTGTAGATGATCTAGGACAGCAGCTGATGGGTGTACCATTGCCACAGAGCCTTGGTGCAGGCTGTTCCTGGCATGCCAGTATTTGGGGTGGGGGCTGGCAGGCCAGCTGCTGCAGCTTCTTCCCAAACCCATGCCCTTATGAGAGCTTGCAGCTATCCTGCTGGAGAGGATGGGGTTTTGCATGAAGCTAGGGAAAGAGAGAGAAAGCAGGAGGTGGGTGCAGCTTAAAAGAAAATGAGATGGAAAAGGGACAATTGTGGATTTTGCCTTGTGTTTCCAGGAGAGCCTGGACAGGGCCCTGGTAGGGGTTATGGAGATCACCCTGTCCCTTGCTGCTTCTGCTTTTGGAAAGTTTCCTGGAAAAGGACTGGGGAAACTGAAGCCTTCAGCAGAACTGGCTGCTGCTATGACCCTCTCAGAGGCCAACTGTTTATTTGTTCGCATTGTCATACCCAGGGAGGTTTTTCACCTAGGGCGCCTGTTCCTCCCTGCCTATGAAGAGCTAGTGTGCAGAACGGTGTGCATGTGTGGCTGTACAAGGAGGTGTGCGTGCATCTGTTTTTAGGGATGTTTGTGTGTATGCTCTTATCTATCTATTTATCTTCATGGGTGTGTGTATTTATCTCTCCATCCCGAGACTTTTGGAGAGGCTGGGAGAAGAGGGGGTGGGGTGGCCTGTCTCCGGGATAGTTGATATTCCAGGTTCAGCCTCTTTCTCTGCTCTCATTCTCTAAACCCAGCCAGGGGGAGTGTCGCCCCAGGCCGAACATATGCTTCTTTCCATTGCACTAATCCACCTTCAGCGTGGAGGAATAATTGCTCGAGTGTCCATGGCTCCTCGGCGCTTTGTCCCTCGCTGGCTCCCATCAGCTTGGCACACGCCATTTCAATCAAATCCTTTCAGAGCCCTGTCTCCTTTTATCACGTCCCCGCTCCGGCGAGAGGAGGGAGGGGAGCACCGAGCTCTCCGCAGCGCCGGCGGGGCCGAGCCGAGCTAGACCAGGTCCCCCCACCGGGAACAAAAGGGCCACCGAGCAGCACCGGGCTGAGGTCGCTCTGTCTGCAAAGGTGTTTGAGTATGACGCTGTTGTTGTTGAGAGGAAATTAAAAAAAAAAAAAAAAAGAAAAAATAGAAGTGAGCCATCCCAACGGGTGATTGAGCTCTCTTTCCTGTCACAGTGAAGCGGGACAGCTCCGGTAGTCAGAGGGCACTGGGTTATGAAGAGGTGAGTGGAACACTCACCTGTCGGTGGTTGTGCTGCTAGTGACAGGGCACGGTCTGGGAATCAGCGTCTGGAAAACTCACGCGACTCTCCGTAGCCAGGGAAATGGGAGATTTCTGCAGGAATCTGCCCTCGCCCCGACTTTCCTCTCTCGCTCGGTGGAGACAGCCTTAATCTAGCGGGACAGAGCAACTGGGGACGGGAGAGGGGCAAGGATGCTCCTGCCCTCCCCGGCCGGCTCGGGACCCTGGAGGGGCAGCATGGTGCAGGCTCTGCGCCGCGGCAGGGAAAGACTGTCTTTTTTTTTTACTTGTTTGTTTTGAGTACCTTTGCCTTCAGGCGAGGGGGTCCTGGATGTTGCGAAGGGGCTTAAAAATTCCTCCTAGGAGCCCCGAGCTGAAGGAGTGGAAGGAGAGGAAGTCAGGGTGGTTAATCGGGGGAGATTTAAAATTAAAGAGAAAAACGGGAAAAAAAAGACAAAAATGTGCATGATCTTTACATCCTACGGGCTATTTAGCTCTTTCTTTCTACTTGTTTTTGCTCAGGTGCCTGGGATGGCTGATGGGGGACAGCTCCCCTGCCTTGTCGGTCTGGCTTCGCCGCCGACCCCGGGCCCACTTTTCCCGGGAAGGCTGCTGTGCTCCCTAAAGCGGGGGGCTGCCTGCTGTCCTGTTCGCCTTGCTGCTGCTGGGAGGCGAAGGGTCTCCGGGTGGGGGTCCTGCCTCCCCCGTCAGCTCTACTGGATTCATCGCAGGTGAGGCCCGCGGTTTTCCCGGCAGAGCAGGGTGTCGGAGCACCGCCAGGATACCCGCATTTCGCACCTTGCCACCCCTCCATCCTCCCCGCCCTCCGCCCAGAGGGAGTCTGCAGAGCCCCAGTCCGGGCGCGACTGCGGCGGGAGCTGCGACACACGGGCCGGGGCGGGGAGAGAGAGCACCGGGGAGCTGCCGTGGGGGCAGAGCCGCGCCGCAAATATGCGGCCGATCGAAGTGTGCCGGCGTTTGCTCCTCGCGATGTTTGCCCCATGAATCTCTGAATAGTTTTTTACTACAGGGTGGGTCTTTCCTGCCGCTGAGAAAAATCGCCTTTATTAAAAAAAACCCACAAAACCCCAAAAACCAAACCTCTTTCCACTACGTTAGGATTTAACCACAACATCCACAAAAACTGCCTTATGAAAACCAGACTTTTCTATGAAAAGACTCTTCTGGCAGCAATTAGTCTGCCTTTCTTGAACGAAATTCTTTATAATGTCATTCAGCGGAAAAAAAATAATCCCAGGACAATTTTGATTACACAGTTTAAAAAAATAATAAAATTAGCATATTCGGGTTTGCCCTTCAAAGAAAAAAAAAGTTTACATTTCCCATTGATCGAAAAAAAAAAAAAAACTCGCTGAGATTTTGCGAGGGTGGGCTTTCACGGGAAATAGAGTAGTTCAGTTCCTGTGTGACGGGAGTAGAGGGCATTAACACACACACACTCGTTACCGACTTCTTTCAGGGGCTTTGCCTCAGCCTCTCAGCCCCACCTCGGCTGCGGAACGCCAGGCAGGAGTGCCGCTGCTTCCAGTGGGAGGCTCGTGTCTGTCCCCACGCAGCTGCGCCCGCCCCTCGGCGGGCAGCGCTCGGTTGGAAGTCGCGTGTCTGCCTGGCGCGCAGGGAGAGGCGCATCCCTTTCTTCCACACGCCTCCCCGGGAGCTGGCTGTCCTCGCGTGGGTCCCGGTCCCCAGCAGGGCAGAGGGGCTCACCCCAGCTACTGGGCGGCACTCGGCTCGCTCTCTGGCTGCCGCCCCTTGCCCACCGGAGGAGGATGAGGAAGGACGGGGAAGGGGGGAGGGGTAAAAGAATCTGGCCCCAGGAGGCGGGGGAGGGTTGGGGGTAGCTGCCTACCTGGAAGTCTGTCGCAGATGCTTGGGCAAAGCCAGTCCCTCTGCCTCATCCGCAGGTTTTTGCTACTTCCCCCCCCTCCCTCTTTCTCCGTGCTGTGGTGAAAGGTTGCATGTTTCAGCTCAGAGATTCAAACGTTGAACTGCTAAACCAGAGTAGGAAAGGAGAGGAGTGAGAAAAAAAAAAAAGGCGTGTTTATATTTCAGGTATTTTAAAAGGTCGGCTTTAATTAGGTTAAATACAAGTATTATTGGCCCAGAAGCACATACTGCAATAAGCTCGTTACAAGCCTAACTGCGAAACAAAACAACAACAAAAAATTAAAAAAAAACCCCAACCCAACCCAAACCAAAAAAAACCCCAAAACCCCCAAACAAACAAACAAACAAAAAACAAACAACAACAAAAAAAGGGATAAGTGCGTGTGGAGAGAGAAGCCGTACTCTTTCAGCACGACTCACCTCCTGCAGTACGTGCGTGGGGATGCGCGGCACCCCACGCCGTGGTTACCGCACATCCCCACGCGGGACGGCCAGGGAAGGCTGCGCTGTGCGCATCCCTCCCCACCCCGGCCTCCATCCTTTTGGAATGAATTTTGCATTTCACCGCCGCGCTTGGCCGGAGTGGGGGGCTGCTTTTACAGCCGAGCGAGGTGTGTGGGTGGCTGCGCGTGAATCTACTCTGAACTTGCCTTGGAGCCCGGTCCCTCTCGACCCTCCAAAATAGCTCTTCTCCCCAGCTGGTCCTTCTCTCTCAACCCTTTGGCAACACAACTTGAGGGGGAAGGGGGAACCATTTGCCCTGAATCACAAATTTTCATGGCTTGGAAAGAAAAAGGTAACCCTCATGTCTAGCTCAATTAATAAACATGGTGATTTCACACCCAAAAGGAGGACATTATTTCACGGGAGCACTATCAGCTCCATCACAAAGGGTCACAGCGCAGCTGTGGCGAGCCCGGGGTTATTATGCAGCCTGATGATAGGATCCCGCTTGCCATCCCGGCTCCTTCCTCGGGGCGACCAATAGCCCCCGGCAGGGCTTGTGCCACCTCATGATAAAGGACTTACCCGATGCGTGAGGAAATGGAGCAGCTTTCAGATGAGAGGTAATCAGCTTGCAGGCGCAGCCCCAGCCCCTCGCTTCCCCCCAGCCCGTCTCCTGCCTTTCCATTTAACTTTTTTTCTTCACCCTCCTCCCCCCAGACAACAACAGCAAGGAGTTATTATTCATTTAAACGCAAACCTGAAGATCCCTCTCACCTTCTCCGGCCCCCTGCGGGGAGCAGAGGCAGGAGACCCCCGGTCCCCCCTCCCGGCCAGCCCTCATGGCTGCCAGTGGCAGGAGGAGCTGCCTCCCCGCAAGGAGGGACAGTTGTGGCTGATGGATTTCTGGTGTCAGGAATTGGGTCCAGAAGCTGTGAGGCAACATATTAACTGCGATCCCATAATCTCTTAATCACATTACATTTTAAGTGAGCATGTGTAATTTCACCCATCAATGATTTATTTAAGCAAGGGAGCACAATTACTTGTCTCGCACACAAGCGCTGGCTGGGGGAGCATTGTTTGCCAGAAATAAAATCTGCAGTTTCAGGGACTATCTGTTTCTCCATGCTGAGAAACCCCAGACCCCTCTTCTGAGGACAGGAGTTAGGCGGCTGATCCTTCTACCCAGCCAAGGCGAGGGCGAGGTTTCCTACCCTTTCTATTCATCCCCTTTCCAGAATCAGCCCGGCAGCATGATCTGACTCTGGTGAGGTGAGAAGTGCCTTCAGCTGCCCGGTCCTTCCCCGGTGCTGCCCGCAAGCTCTTGCTCGGGGACCGTGCTGGAGAAGTCAGGGGGATGTTTGCTGGTGTGGGGGGGATCTGACCCTTTTGCACCGTTTTGACTAAAGCAGGTATAATTTATCGAGCCGGTGAGCCGATCTTATACGGGGTCACTCTTCCCAAATCTTATATTAACGAGGAGGAAAAACAGAGTAACGTTTCCTGGCACGATGCTGAACACTAGTCTGGGCATTTGACTCCTCTGGCTCTGGCCTGGACACCTCCGGCGCTGTGAAAGTCGAAGACCGCCCCGCATTTCGGCACGCCAGTCCCCTCCGCCCTGGCTGCCCTCCTACACCGGGCCTATCCTTTAAAGTTGCCCCGTTTCAGCAGGAGGTTAGCATTTGCCATCCTCTCTTCTTTTCGACCCGAGGGCCAAACTTGCCACCGAACCCGCTTTCCCGGCTGCGGGGCGACATCCTCGCCACCTCCTGCCCGGGGACGGCAGCCGCCGGTGGGCAGACGTCCCTCTGCCCGCGGAGAGGGTGGGCGGGTCCGCAGACGACCCCACCGGCTCCCCCAGACCGCCCCCTGGCTCCACGGCCCGCCGTGCAGCTTGGCCCCAGCACCAGGCTGGAAACACCTCCACAGCTTTATTGTTATTATCGTTATTATTGGTATTTCTATCACCCCCTGACAGATTGCTCTGTGATGGGCGGCCGAACCCCGTGCCCGCTGCGAGGAGGAAAAGCCACCCGAGAAACGCGTGGGGCTGCCCGGGAGCCGATGTCTTCCTCAAAAGGGGCTGGCGTTCTACACGTGCCGGTATCTTTACTAAATACTCGACGGAAGAAGGTGTCCGAAAGGGAAAATCTCGGCTAAAGAGAGAGAAAGAGACCTTCTCCTCTTTCAGTGGCTTTAATTTTTTTTTTTATTTATTTTATTGTGCTGCCTTACTCAGGCATTTGGCAGATTTAACGCTGCAAAGGAAACAAAGAAAAAGAAGTAATTACATTTTTGGAAAACAAACAATAATTACACGATACAATCGGTATAACAGTAAGTGAAACACAGCAGCGGGAGTTAAAAACAATATTCTATCCATGGAGATGGGCTCCGCCGCTGACTCAGCGGTTTTGAATACTCCAAATTATCCTTACATCGGATTTCTGTAGCGCAGTTCAGCTGCAGTCTATTGGCTTTTAAATTAAAACATATCTCGCTGATTAGGCACGAGTAGCGTCTTAAAACAAACAAACAAACAACCAAACACAAAACAAGGAAGCAGGTTCTCGAGGTAAAAATTTTCTGGTGGATCAGGAATACTTCATAAGCCCCGTTTCCCCATCTGTATATCAAGCGGAGGAGCAGCGCTTGGAGGGGCAGCCCCTGCCTCTCGGTTCCCGATGCCCGGGGCGGGGGCGGGAAGAGAGCAGGAGCGACTCCCTCGCATCTGAACTGCTGCAGCACCTGTCACCTGGCGAAGTTGTGACTTCACATGCCCCGCGGCTGTGACTTCACGTTGGGGCGCATTATTCCATCACTGAGCCGTGTTGACATAAACATTCCCTCCCCCCGCGACGTTCTACTCCCCCTCCCCCGTTTGCCCGACTTTCACACGAGTATTTGGTATGATCTCTAAGGCAGCAGAAAAGTTGTGCACGTGTATTTATTTTTTTCTAACTAACATTTTTTTTCTATTATTTTTATTTCCAACTGACTCAGTTTTATTTTAATCGAGAGCCCCTAGGACTAGTTGTAATGATATGAATGGTTAAAGTGGGAAGAGCTCAAGGCTCGAGAATACTCTCTCCTCGGAAGAAAATACCAGACATCCCCGAGAAACAGCCGTGCAGAGCGTAGGTCTTATGTAAACGGAAAGAAATCATAGGCTGTCGGTGTAATGTGAAGCATACGTGAAATCTAGCATTTGTTCAATCAGACCCTCGTTCTGCTTCCCATTAGCTGCCAAATCAAAAAGGGGGGGGGGAAGAAGGAAAAAAAAAAGGAAGAGAGAAGAGAAGAGAAAAAAAAGCCCTGATTGCAGCAAAATTCTGATTCCCACCTCTAAAACTTGTGTATCCCAGTGAAAAGTTTGGAGCTGTGCTGCAGCTCGGTTCTGGTACTGCCCTCAGGACTCCCAAATTCCCAGGCAACGGCCACACAAGCGATGATGACAACAGCAGCAACTACGAGGCTCCTCGCCGCCTGCTCTATTTGAAAGCAAACCCGCCTATTTTTCGTCAGGCAACTGCAGACAGAAGTGGCAACTAAAGCTTTAAACCCTTTGGAAATTCCTTTCTGATTTAAGAGAGCCAGGGGGCTTTCGTCCTCTCCCTGCCGTTAGTTGCGAGGAAGGGCAACAAAAGAGGTAAAATGCCTTCTCCAACTAACTGGCTCAGCGTTTCATATGCATCAAAGGGAAAGCAAGAGCTAATCCGAAAATGACCACTTTAATGTACACGAACCCATGGCTACAGCAGTTGAACCGAGGGGGATTTTGAACTCTCCACCACAACAAAACCCTACACTTAATGTCATAATAACAGATATTAAACAAAGGGGAATGAAAGGATCTCACGCTGGGTTTTCTGCATTCTTGAGTCTAATTAAAAATATACAGAAAAAAGACATAGTTTGGGTCAAAATGGCATGAGAGCCGCCTTGTGCCAGTGAAGAGGCTGCAATTATCAGCTTAGAGGCCAGACCCTAGAGATCTTATTCTCTCTTCAGCTCCACGGGAGCAGAAAGCCAGTGCAGGGGTGAGGGGACAGATGCACCCGACCAGGGCTGGGAGGGCTTGGAGAAGAGGGCTGAGGGATACCTATCCTCTCCTTTCTCCTTTCCCCAGACTGCAAAGTGGAACTAAAACAAATACAGCAGAGCCCAGCAAGACTTTTTTTTTTTTTCTTTTTTTTTTTGAGGCCACTTTGACAGCTCTTCCATTCAAATGGAGCCGGGGTGTTTACTTAGTGTCAGGTTGTATGACTCTGGCTTCTGCCTTTGGGGCCGGTGCCCCCAGCTGAGAGGGGAATCCTGTGGCGAGCAACAAGTGCCCCGCATGACAATACCTTCCTGGGGAGAAAATACCTCTCCTAGAAGGAACCTTCTCCAAAACTATAGGCCAGAAGCTGGAGCCAGACAAATTCAAATGCAAGATAAGGCACAGGCAAGAGATTAACCACTTGAATAAGCTACTAGGAGCACCAGCAGTCCCATTTGTCCCTGTATTTTGGCAGAGATGTGGATGTCCACACTGGTAATGTGACTGAGTCTAATCCGAGTGATTGGGCTCAATATAGAGCACAACATGCAGTATGAGAGAGGTCTGACGAAACCCTTGAAGCTATGACTAATAAATGACTTCAAGACTTTGTGATTTGGTCCCTTATAAATATCCATGGTGCTATTTTGCTGGTATTGGTGTTTGACTGGTGTTTCTTGTATATAGCAGTAGGCAAACTGTCTTTTCCTTTACTCAAATGAAAGCTAACCTCTTTTACTCCTTGTTTATTTTGTTTCCAGAGGAGCCAGACTTTGCCAGGTGTCAGGAAGATGAGTCTTTATTGAAGAGTAACCAGCGTTGCCACTCTCCATAGGCCCTTTACCACCTTTGAAGGAGACTTTCTTGGTGCCTGCAAGAATCTCGGGCTGCACCCAAGGTATTCCCATCCACCAGTATGACAAGCAATGGGCAAGGGTTCCTTCAGCCAACACAGTTGAGATCTATGGATGGTACTCCCACCCCAGAGAACGGACATAATTGTGGTGGAAGTCAAAACAGAGAGAGAGGGGAGCAGTGCTTCTCTCATCCCATGGCAGCCACAGGGAGCAAAGTACACCTGAGCTCAGCATCCCATTTTTCCCTCCTTAGCTGGTCAAATGGACCAATTCAGAGTGACTCAAGGTGTTGGATTCGACGTATAAAGACATAGCACAGAGCAAGCAGCCCTGACTCTTGCTGCCAGCAAGACATGGGTGACCTGATGGATCTTTCTTTCTTAGGCTCTGTCTGTGCTTTGTCCTCAGAGGCTTCAGCTGCCCAGGCCACCCTGCCTTAAAGTTTGTCTCACATAGAGAAGGGTCTTCCCATCTTGCCTGGTGAGACCTTCCTAACCTGAGGGCCTTTGCAAGAGGCCCAGGAAACGTTCCCCATAATTGCAGGGTACTCAGCTCAGGACTGCATGTGCAGTGCAATTATCGTTTACCAACATGGTGACTCCTACTAACCCTGCAGCACAGCTGCCTCGCTGGAGCTAAAGATTAATAGTTGCCCGTAAATCCAAGAGGTCTTCTCCAGGCAACATCAGGAACACTTCTGAGGCTGATTGTATGCTGATTTTTTTGAGGAAAAGCTGTAAAACAGAGGTTTCTACTAACATCACTTCTCAGCCTGTAAAATTGCATAGGGGGGAGAAGAATATTTGGTATTTGAGGGTTAGAGCTGAGGCTTTTCGCCTCCTGTTTTCTTTATGGCTTTTGAGTGACACCTATGAAGTGGTGTTTGAAACATTTATGTGCTGTTTTCAACAAACACCTGGAGAGTGATCCTACTACACTTGCAGGGAGTACTGGCTGGACAGGAGAGGGAGGGATGCTGCAGCTCATTTTCCCACTGGCAGGTGTAGGTTTGCACCACTTATACCCATAGTGGTGTTTGTCTAGTGCACCCCTGGGATCTGAACCACGATATTTGGCTTTGCAGGGGTGCTCTGCACAGACTCCCTGGAATGAACACTGCTCTGCATCCCTTCAGGATGTGCAGGTTCCTGCACTGGGCTGATTGAAGATATGCTATCAGGTCTGGCAAGGTGTCCTGGTTTTGGCCAAGACAGGGTTCATTTTTTGCAGTAACTGTGAGGGGGCATGGCTAAGGCCTGGATGTTACGCTGTGTCACCTCACATCATTGCTGAGGGCAGGGGGAAAGGGACTCCCTCTCTCTTTTGGGGAGAAGTGGGATAATGGCTTCCTTCTGGTCAAGTAAACATGGTGGACTGAGCAGTCTGGTATTGTTTACTGTTGGGGGGGCTTTCTGTGTAAATTCTTTCTTTTCTTACACTTTTTGTTATTAATATGGTTGCTCTTACTGTTTGTTTTCTTATCTCATTGCTGTTTCCAGTAAATTGTTCTTATCTCAACCCATGATCTTTAGCTTTTGTGCCTCCAGTTGGAGGGGAGGGAGGGGAAGCAGAGCATGGTTTTAGCCAGAGCACTAAATTGAAGAATACCATTCCTAAACCACAACATAAGGGAAAAGCTGTACTTCAGACAGCCTGCAAATATCCATGTGTTCTGAGGCAGCCCTGATGCCGGGATGATTTTCTTTGTAGGTAGGTTGCTCAAGAGATTTAGGAATTGAGCAGGAGACTATGAGCATGCCCACAGTGCTCTACCTGGGTTCTAAAGACAGGCTTTGAGTGAAGCTCACAGTCCAAACAACTACTTTTGGAGGAGCTGAGGTGTGTTTCCTTAGTCCCTTTTGTGTGAGGCACAGTGTAGTGGTGTGAGTGCAGTTCTCATCAGGATGAGTACATTAAAAATAGCAACAGACAGATGGATTTGAAAATAAGAGCAATTTAGTGCAACAGCAGCAGCTGAGATTGAGCAGCTATTCCTTGAAAGAGTAACTTAAGTAACTACCCTGTTGTAAACCAGTTGGACTCTCGAGAAAAGAACAACAGGGGAAATTTTACTCTAACAATAAAATTATCATCATCATCATCACCTTAAAGGAAATGGTAAGTGAGAGCTGGAAGGAGCTTGACCATCTTTCCCAGGCTAATAGAATAATCTGGTTAATTTTGCACATATCTGAATAACACTGTGTCTAATTGTCATGCTGGTTGCAGTTCCACTGCCAGTATAATTTTGAAGTATTTTACTGTGTTTTTTGTAAAAAATTGCCCTCATGTGAATCTTGGCTTATGCATTACTCACTGGGAAGTGTAAATTTTCTTAACCAACACTGTAGACTGTAATTAGCCAAGCCATGAGAATAAATGCTGACAACATTTAGGGCCCAAACTTGTCAACTTTTCATTTTTATTAGTGTGAACACTCAAGACCTTCTGCACGGACACATTTTTAGTGGGGCTGCTCATTCACCTCTTGGCCAGTGTGATGGCTTAGCGTGTGTGCTGGGCTGAGGATGTAGGTGATCTACATCTTGGTGGGGAGACTGGGAACCAGATTGGGACCTGGGAGACTTACACTGTTTTCTGTTACTTCTGTCATAGGGAATAGGTAGGAGGAAGTGGGATCATTACACAGTACACAAGTACTATTCTTTTGTTGTCTGTGTGAGGAATATAATAGATTATAACTAATTAGCACAGGCTCCTGTACTAAGATTGTTCTCAACACATAAGGCTGGCTGCTGTGGATTAAGCTGCAAAATATAATTTACAAGATGTTGACACCTGAGATTAATGAAATGTTCTTCACATTTTTCCAGTATAGAGGTTCTGGGATTACATTTACTGGGCTGTGTCTAGTTCTTCTGTACTGAGAGCAATGGGAAACAGCTAGGTGTCTCTCTGCACTTTCAGGTACTTCAGTTCTTTAAAAATCTGATCCCTCTGTGCCTTGTGTCTACGTCCTTATCTTAAGATCAGCCTAACTGACTTGGAAGCAGGTGAAAATTTTACTAAAAATACTTGCTGGCCTGTTTCTAAGAATAAATTAGAAAATAAAGACAAAAAGAGTACTTTAGGTCTGTGCCTTTCAAGTTTACATTTGTCAGGGGAGTATCTAATAAAGCCATATGGAAAACTGGATTCTGCAGATGATTGATGGGACAGTGTGCACCCACTGAGTTCAGCAGGACTTGTCACTTTAGGAAAGCCACTCCTAAGCCTTGGTATTTGGAGATCTGGACAAAGAGGTTGAGCTGCCATGGCACTTGTGTCGTCCCTCACACCCTTACTGATAGATCCTTCTCTTTCTGTTTTATGGATAAAATTAATGAGAAGGAAAAATTCTCAAGGAAAGGCAGCAAAGCCCACAACCATGCACATAAATGATGCCAAGGTTTGAACCCAAAGTGATGGGAAAGTCACATTTTAAGCTGTGCCTGTGTCCTGGATTCACCCTGTTGAGCGTGAAAGTAGTACTGTCACTTCTGATTCCCTCTTCGCTGTTGCCCAGGCAGTGTCCAGGGTGGGAACAGTTGCATGCATCCACTGCTGCATTTCTTCCATGGCTGTGTCACATTTCTCTGTCTGCTCCTCAAAGGAGTCGTTTGCCTCTAACTTGATGGCCTCCCCCAGACCCAGTCTCTGATATTCAACAAGAATCTTGCTGGCAGAATGCAAACTGGCAGCCTTTTCTGTAGGGTCCTCTGAGGGACAGACAGACCTGTGGCTCCCCAACCGTTGCCCTTCGTCCTGCCCCTAAGTGCCTCCTGTGAACTTCCAGGAAAGGACTCTGAACACAGCTGAGCAGTGTGATATGTCTTGGCATTCCTGCCTAGGCCTCTTCAAAATGTGCTTCCCCTTGTTCATAGCAATCAGGCCATTTCTGATGATGGTTCAGCAATGCCTTCCAGGCAAGTGAGGGCATGATCAGTCCTTCTTCTTCAAATTTTGTTCCAAGTGAGTCAGAGAAGTCATCTAGGCAAGGAGAGGCTCTGCAAGTCAGGGGAGAGCAATGGTTTGCAGTGTTCACATGCCTCTCCCAGCTGTGCTTGGAAAGAGAAAATTGCCCCTGGAGCCATTGACCTGGGAGCCTGCTGGGGTGCTGGGGGGTATCCTAGCTTGTGGAGCATAATGTGGCCAAGCTCTGTAATTGCTTCTGTTTCCTTTCCACTATGTCTCCCAGGAAATTAGCTAGATGGACCCACTATCAAGGGGGTCTTGCTACCAGGAAACTTTGCCACTTTTTGGTTTTACCTAAAACTAATTGAGAATGGGTGCTATCTATATCTCTATGTGTTGGTCTAGTGTTATATTTCAGAGTCCCTGGCTCTAGGACTTTGATATCTTGGGTCTAGGAGATTGCTGATGTTAGTCCTTTAGTGAGAGGGGAATTGAAGCACCAAGTTGTTAAAGGAGTTATTCAAGGCCAAACATCCCACCTCACACAGATCTGGAAAGAAATGCAAGCCTCTTGCCTTTCAAATTCTTGCATAAATAATTTTTTTCTGTTTCCCGCTGTAGAGTGGTATAGGGTTTCCAGTGCACTGGAGGAAATAAGCATGGTGTAGACATACAGAATAAAAGGAAGATATGAAAGAGTTTGCACTAGGGTGTGACTTTTCCGGAAACAAACTACAAGCCCCTTGTAATTGGTTTTTCAGATTACTGGGTGCAAAGGAGGATTTGTTCTGTATCCATGAGTAGAAACATGAATTAAATTTGCTTTAACTAAATCCCACTAACATGTCAGTCTTGTGTGCTCGTATTCTTGATATCAGGATGTAGATTATAGATATAAACTCAAGACATGCAGAAGTTAAATATGAGGATGTTGCAAATGCAAAAATGTAAGAATAGAGGTTTCCCATTCAACTTTTAATTCCTGCATGATGTGTGAATTTCTAGTGCCTAAATAGTGGTGGTGGGTTTTTCCTTCACTCTGTTTGCCTTTCCAAGATGCAATTTAAATGAAATTGTAAAATCTCCTGTGTTTTATCCCCAGTTCATCCAGTAGCAAGAGAATGTAAGAACATGCATAGAAAGAGGTGCCACCTGCAAGGCTTGCTAACAGAAGCGTTTAAGCCCTGGTGGTCAGTGCTGCAGGAGGCACGGCTCCAGCCTTGTGTCAGTGCCAGTGCTGCCTCTGCAAGCACCGCAGGCTAGGAGCCTCCTGCACGTCCAAGTGTTGCTCCCTCTGGGAAGAGCTGGTGTGGCATTCAGCAGCCTCAGCCCCACTGTGCAAGCCATGGATCAGGTTGTCTCTGATGGTTTTCTACCTCTCTGTATCTCTCAAAGAGACTCCTTGCAGAGCATGTGAAACCCTCAATTTTTGCAGCCTGGGCTGACTCTTCCTGTCTGCAGCAGCCACCACCATTGTTCCCCAGCCCTGTCTGCTGCCTGAGCTACAGTAAATGCTCTACTAGCACCAGGATAAATTGAAACACCCACACAACCCAGGAGAAAGTCTGTATTTAGCATCTTCTCTGTTGTAGTAGGCAGCTCTGTCTTGCCTCCACTCTGTCCTGCTGACAGGGTGATATCCCCTCGGATCTGGCACAAGAGCCCAGGGCTGGTGCCAAACCTGGCTGTAACTACAAGCCTGGCACCGCAAGTGAGCACAGTGAGGATCAAGAGGAAAAAACCCCTGAGAGTTAACTCCACAACATCATCATAAAAAGTATACATGTACAAGGGGCTAGCAGTGAGTTTGTATGTTCTATGGTGGGAACAAAGCTCTTAGTGAATAATGTACTGTAAATTCTGAGTAAGACATTAAAATGTCAGTAAAACCAGTGCAATAAGATTAACTCTGGCAGCTCCAGCTTGTGACCAAGCTATTTTTAATATTATCAAACCCGTTGTTCCCCTCCCATGTACGGGCATACTGTGTTTTGCTCTTTCGAGTCAGAACACGCTTTCATGAATTTTTTTCTCTTCTGCTTCCTTTTTTTTTTTGATATCTCTATACTCTCCCCTGTCCTCTCATCAGGATGGTAAAATTGAGAGTTTAGAGTTTCAGGGAAATTAAGATGCTTGTATTTTAATTTGCAATAGAGACCCTGATACTATACTTTGAAGGCAGGCTCAGCATTTGATGTAAACCAAGAGAAACTAGGTATGCTTGTACATATGGAACCTACAAATATCACTTGATTATTGATCTGGAGTCTCAGCAATACCTAAGCATACGGAGAGTATAAGAACCATGAGAAAAGGCCATGGGAACAGGAAAAGCCTCTTTAATTCCACTTTCCTGCTTTTCCATCCTCCTCCCCCCATCCCCTCCTTCTGCAGCAGCAAGCTTAGGTGTCTGTGGAACTCATTTACATGGTTTGCTTCCATTGCCTACTCCCTTAATTTATTCCATATGTTTATTGCCCTTTGTGTGCAATACTCCTGCTTGTGTTCCCTATTTGCTTATAATTTCCTAATTTTTTGGGTTCTACCTCCTGTTGTTTTTTTTTTGTTTTTTTTTTTTTTTTTTTTTTTTGTTTGTTTGTTTGTTTTAATCTGCTCTGCTCGCCTATTTGTGATCTCTGTGAAATTTCTGCTTGAAGCAAAGGTAGTAGCATCCATCAGTGCTACTAGGGACCTTGGCAAAGTGAAGCTCTTAAAGTGGTGCCTTGTTTAGAGGTACCATGCTGAAACTGCAGACAGGATGAGATCTACTGGGAGATTCAATCAGTACGAGCCCTGCTTCAGCAGGTCAACACTCTCCTTCTTCTCTGCTAATTTGGGAGCCATGGTTTTCTAGAATGGGCCCATAAGGAGAGGAAATATCACCTCTCAGCACATGGCTTAGTTTAACAAAATGCACAGCAGCTCTGACTTGACAGAAAGACACTTGGAATCTGAGAGTGTAATTTTGAGCCCAAAATTTGTTTTCAAAAGTAATAAATAACATTAAAAAGTATTTTCTTGCTGTTTGCAAGAAAATCATGGTACTTGCCACTGCTGCAGTTCTTTTATGCCCTGATACTCATCAATGAGGTTTTGTTTATGGGCAGGGACTGGGCATCATCTCTGCCAGATCTTGTGGATACCCCTCAAATCAGACACATTGATGGAGACCCTGCAAGCATGATCTTCACAATACTTTCAAATGCTTGAGTGTCTAGATGCCCTAGGGGAGTGTTGCACGAACAGACTTTCAATGAAACTGGCAGCTCTGTGCCCCTGCACAAAATCTGGTGATTCCAAAAGTCTTAGACAGGAGCAGGAGAATGCGGTATGTGATCATGGACACTCTGCAACAGACACAACTTTGAGTGTTTAGCTCATCTATGGCAAGGTAGGAGTTGTCCATGAAGCTTGTGAGAGGGCTGATGGACTGCAGGGTGGGATACACCTCTGTGGCTCTCATATCTGACTTGAGCTGCTGAGCCCTCACAAGTCTGTGATATGTCTCAGCAGCCACAAAGTCCAGCAGGCAAAGAGCTGCTGCTGAGTTTAGTTAGCAAGGCCTGTAACTCATGGCTGGTAAAAGAACATAAATTAATTTTTATTTTTTTTTTTAACTATGGTGAAACAAGCAGTAAGTATGGTGTGTGTGCACACAAGTATAGGACCATATTAGCAAATTACTAGTTAGTTTCTTAGATATAATCCTTGGTTTTCTTCCCAATGATGCAAGAGTACAAGTCTGTGTGTTCTTTTTTTTCATGCTGTCTTCAGTGACTCTTCTTTCCAAAAGGATGGAGGTGATTGCCTCAGTGATGGCTGAATTCTTTATTTAGAAACACCTAAAATTGTCCTTAGCCTTAAACTTGAAAGTCATCTGTTTGACTGTGGGATCAGCCCCATGGATTATGCATGTGCTTGCACACCATCACTTGTCACAGTACTGGGTAACCTCTTCATATATGTCTCATATCTATAACTCTATCTACATCTCTAGCAAGATCTAGATCTATTAAGTATGTAATTTCCAAAGATGCAGTATTATACAGATGTAGATAAGTGGATAGGCACAGACACACATATATAAAACCAAAGCATACAAATATACTTTGGTGGAGAATTCTGGCTGGAAAGTCTTAGAAAAACCTAGATATGCTTAAATACCAAGTATCAGTATCTCCCAAGGCATATTCTGTGAATTGATGTCCACTTCGTTGTTTGTGACTGCTCTGCAAAAGAGATGCCTTTAGCAGTGAAGCAAAATTTCATGGGGCTCAGTTCCCTCTGAGCAGGACTTTGCTGTAGCTATAGTGATTAGTCATGAAGGCCAGGGATCAGTGCACTGCATGCTGGTACTAGGGTACTGGCATTCACTGGTGGCTGCACAACCCAGTTCACCTCTTTTTATCTCATACTCCTGAAGGTATTGGGTGCTAGATTTCTCAAACACAGATGCCCCTGGAATTATTAACAGAAGTAATTATTGTCACACTTGTACCCAAAACAAGATGTTGATTTCTGACATTGTACTTATTCCACCTTCTTGATTCTCTAGAGAAACTGGAGAACTAAGTAGCCTGACCCTTCTTGGCAAAGGTGGGGACAGACCATTGCTGCCCATTTGCTCCCTCTTGATTCCTGAAGCCTCAACCAGCCAGCAGCTTAGAAGCACTGACTAGGGGCGCCCAGCCAGGGAAAAATCATGGGGGTGGATGGAGGGCATCCACAGGGGAAATGAGACTTTGTTCTGGAAGGAGGGAAGAGAGAGACAGCAGGGAAGAGATGCCCAAAGTGCATATGAGCATGTGAGAATCACCACATTGCTGGAGGTCAAAGGAACCAACAGGTAAAATGCTGGTGCTGCAGAAGTCCAAGAAAGTTTGGAGTCAGAGTCCCAATTCCTCACTCTCAATACAACCAAATATTTATATCTAGGTATTTTCTTACTTAGGATGGAAATGTATCCTCTTTCACTATTGCTATGGGGTTTCTATTGAAAACAGTCTCCAAGGAATTACTGTGGCTTTTGGTTCAGGGACTGCATCTATGTAATATTTGTGTTGCCTCTGACTTGAGCTTAAATCCCTGTGAGGAAATGGAAGGCGTTTTGTGTTCAGCTTGATGTCAAGCTTTTTTGCCTCTCAATACCCAATGGTAGCTCCCATCAGGGGTGTCCTTTGTGCCTGAGGACTTGTCCTTTGGGGGGTGTCTTTTGTTAAAAGGGGCCCAAACAGTGCATGCATGTAAAAGCAAATACTGTGGTTGTGTAAGACACAGGGAGAAATGTGCTTTTCTGGGTAGTGGAAAGGCATGAGGTATTTATGCGGAGCACAACTTGCTTTTGTGAAGCCAGTGGGCATTAGCCTGGTTCCAATTCACATAACACCACAAATTTTAGCTGGGCCCCTGCTGCCTACCACTCCTCACAGCTGGTGTTACACATCTGTGTGTCATGTCTCAACACGCGCGCCTCCATTTTTGGGAGCAGAGGCCATCCCCTGAAGTCTGATGCTCTCACTTGTGCCATCCTGCCTGTCTGCTGGGGCAGGGTATGATGCCTGGGCTGCACAGGGGCATGGGACATCATCTGGTGGGACATAGCCTGCTCTAGCCACTGCTCCTGGCTCTGCTCCCCAGATTTTCCACCAAGCACAAGTTTCTACGTGCTAGGGTCACCTACACCTTTTTGCCAGACCAGTTCTCTCTTCCCTCCTCACCCCCCATCGTGGAACAATGAAAACCACCATAACATTTTTTGTCATCCCACAGAGTTTTGCTGATCTACACAGGTGAAAATCTGACCTGCTGTTCAGATACTTGTTGGCAAACCCACACTGATAATTTTCACTTTGTTTCATTTAACACATCAAATTGAGGCTAAGGTTTTCACCCTTCTGTTTTTTTTAGCAGTTACTGATTTTACCATGTTTGCTTTGGCAGTTAAAAAAAAAAAAATCAACAGAAGGATTACATTTCAGTGGCACAACACCCTAATCCTCAGGCAAATGATTTGTCCAAGCTTAATATGAAGTACTTAGGATGTATTGTTTGATGTAAACACTAGTTCTAATAAAATGGTGCCTGAGGTACAGTTCTTCAACTTGTAATACCCTATTTGCGTTGGCCTGTACACATTGGATTTGAAACCATTATGATAAAATATATCCTTCTTTAGCCTGATAAAAAAAAAATTAAAAAAAATCCACAGAAATCCACAGCATAGGGCCTACTTTCCAAGGAAGGACACTGAAAGGAGCAAGGAGCCTCCTGCGGGCACTGCAAGCGACGTCAAACAGAATTATGCCCCATTGTTCATGGGGCACATTTGGGGCAGAAATCAGCTCTCTATGGGCAGTGCATGAGTCTTGGTCTGTTCTGGAGCATCCTAGGGAAAGAGGCTCCCTTACCCCATAGCTCCATACTGATAATCTGGAGTCCCTCTGAAGTTCTTCCTGGCTTTTCCCTGACTCACTCCATCTATTTGAAATTATTTGTGCACAGTAATATAAATATGCTCCAGGTGTGACCACAGGTCTTACTGTAATGCTGGATTTTAAAGAATCTATCAGAAGGACTGGCTGATTAACTAGTGAGGGGCTGAGGGCATGAGGGCAGGAACACAGTGCAGCAGGCATCCCTGTGCAAGTCAAGCCCCATCGAAGAGCAGCCAGCTTAGCACCAGCAGGCAAAAACATTCAGCATGTCAAGACGTTACATCTGTCTTACCACTCCATTAACATACCAGTGACAGAAAGTCACGTCCAGTGACCTCCCCTGCTGCTTGTACTACCTGGATTCCCATGAAAGGTTTTCCCTGAAATATGAGGAAACCCTTGGTTTTGGCAGCGTTATAGCTGCCACCTGAATGTCTTTTGCAAAGGGGTAAATACCAACATTTTGGGTAGGCTTCCTTCCTCTCATCCAGCTATGGCTTGTTCAAAATACTGCTGTCTTTATGCCAGCCTTTAAAGCCCTTTTACTAAGCAGGCTAACAAGGGTAACGATAAACATGGCGAGGATACACCTTTCGGGGAGATTCCCTGTAGCAGAAATGAAGATTGAGAGAAAATTATTAAAGAAAAGAGGGGGTGAGGAAATGCCTAGAGACTTTCCCCTGTACAAGGAGAGAAAAAAAATTTACAGGCATGGATGTTAAGTACCAAGTACACTTATTAACAGCTTGTACAACATGTCGAGTAGCTCCCTATTAAACAGCAAAAGCAGAGAATGCTTTAGTCAGGAGAATATGGAAGTGGCCTTCACATGACTCTGTGGTAGAGATTCCCAAGCTATACAAAGGTCCTTCTGCAAATTCTGGGCTTTCTTCTCCCTTGCTGGAGGACAGCTCTGCTCAGCTGTGGGAGTCTCCCCTGCTTGTGCTCCACTCCTGTCCCTGCTCCCACTGCCTGTGGGTTATCCATAACGAGAGCTAGCCTGGATGTCGAGAGTTGTTTTTGCGCCTCTTGGAGAAACATTTTCCTTCACTGTAATTGTGGTGGGTTGATTGTGGCTGGATGCCAGGTGCCTGCCAAGACAGACTCCCCTCCTCAGCTGGACAGGGGAGAGAAAATACAACTAAAGGCTTGTGGATCAAGATAAGGGCAGGGAGAGATCACTCACCAGTTACTGTCACAGGTAAAACAGACTTGACTTGGGGAAAATTAATTTAATTTATTTTAATTTTTTACCAATCAAATCAGAGTAGGATAATGAGAAAATACAAACACATCTTAAAACATTCATCCTCCCTTCTTTCCAGACTTAACTTCGCTCCCGATTTTCTCTACCTCTCCCCACAGTAGCACAGGAGGATGGGAAGTGGGGGCTGCGGTCATTTCTTCTCATGCCCTCTCTGCCACTCCTTCTTCCTCAGGGGGATGACTTCTTTTACTCTTCCCCTCTTGCTGCGTGGAGTCCCTCCCCCAAACCTTGCCATGGAAACCCAATACAGCAATCTTAAAGCATCCAGCAAGCAGGACCTTTTGACACTGACAGAATAGCTCCTCCCTCTCTGGATCTGCCTTGACCAAGCAAGAAGACACCCAGGGTATCCAAAAGGAGGGTGCTGAGACAAGTCATGGAGGCTGGGAGGGAATAGCGTAATCTGCAGATGTTACAATGCCACTGGGAAGCAATTACACTGGTTCCCAAGTAAGCTTTCCATCTGCAGAGCTGTACATTTAAGGATAGAGATGTTACTCTCACTTTAATAATGATTACTCTGCACCACAGGGCCAACAGACAGCTTTACTGCTTTGGGCTCCCCTTTTCACCTCAACTTTTCTCATGTTTCTAGTATTATGCAGTGAGCAACATGGGACCCACATTTTTGCTCATCAGGGAGTGGGTTGTGCCTTTCAGCCTCTTGGAAAACAAAGCTGAGAGTTATTCAACCTGCCTTGCAGTCACCAGTGGTGACAGACAGGGGGACTTCACTTGGCACAAAGGTTTCAGGTTTGATGGGAGATGAGTGGTACCACACACCTTTGTAACATTTCTGCTTTCCCCAAGAAGATACCTAAGCATTAGTTGTGTATCGAGAAAATGTTCAAGTTTCTTACTCAGTACCTGGAGTTAGCTCGTGGGACAATCTCATGAAAGTTGAGCACAATCAGATATTTCATTGTCCTGGGCTCAGCATCTACTGTCACATGCTGGGTAACTTAGTTGAGACTTTGGATAGAGCACTGTAAGAAATGCCACCCGACGCTTCTAGGTGTCTCTGCACCCCATCACACATTAAAAGAGGCCTGACCTGTCCTACTTGTCCTAACTAAAGTGTGTGGGCTGACACAGTTGAAAAAAAGAAAAGGCAAAAGAGTTAACCTCTTTCCTTGCTTTAGGTTTACTCTTGTGGAAGCTGAACAGATTTCTATCCAGGAGGGGCTGGTGAGATGACAAATGCAAACAGCATCCATTCTTTCTCCCCTCTCTGGAGTTTGGTTTCACAATCAGCCTTCCAATGAAAATAGAAAAGGGTGCGAAAATTCAAGAAGCAACAACAGAGAATGGATTTCTACCCTTTCTTTGGAAGACACCACTCAAGTCACAACTGGTATCTAATGCTGCCGTTGGCTTCCAATTTTGCCTTTTGCAGCTACTCATAAACAAGCCTTTTTAGAGGTGCCTTTTCCAATCATGTGATGTGACCAATTATTTGCTGGTTTTGGGAGTAATCTGGCAGAGTGTTTTGGGAAGGTAACGAGGCATCAGGATTTGCTAAACTGTCATGAGACACCCTATCCCAGCTCCATCAAGGTGACAGGAGCTGTTATTGCTGCTGGTCAAGGCCACCATACTCACAGAGCCTGGGCACTCTGGGAGTGAACCTGGGCAACACCACCAGGCTTAGCTCCAAAACCCTGCCTAGGTGGCATGGGGAACTGCATGCACTGATGGCCATGCAGATGTTGCCACCACTTTTTACTTCAGCCCCATGTGCCCACGGCTGGAGATTGCACTCCTGAGCCTATTGCCAAGCTCGCTGTGACCTGGGGTGCATTGCAATCTCTGTATATCCGCTTAGTCATTTTTAAAACCAGCACAGCAATGCTTAGCCCCAAACCTAGTAGGGAATTACACACGGAGGCTGATCAGATAAAAACTGTGCCTTCCACTCCGGGAGAAGGGGCTGAAATTACACCATGTAATTATAATGTAGTTAACCTGTGACTGCGCTTTATATATTTTTTTCCCTCCAAGCCAATTATTACTAAAAGTGTAAACTCAGTATGACTGAGTTGTTTATCACTGCCCTGAGAGGAAATCATCATCTGGCTTCACACTTCTCAGAAGCCAGGTACACTACTTACCTTATATTTACACTGTCATTAAGATAACATTATTATTAATTCTGCTATTTTTCCGGTGTTAGCGCAATACTGTTGGTATTAATAACACTTAATTCAGCTCCTCAGTTCCTTAGGAGGAATCACAGCCCATGGTTATTATTAAGCTTGCAACTGAGTAATAAGCAGTTTGTCCCAGCAAAATTACGGTCTTTACAGCGAGGTGGCAATAGACCATGGGAGCCTCACCTGCTTGATGAAGCCAGTTGAAAAATATTCCCCTGGGCTCATTGAGCTTTGGATCTGTCTCCCTGCAACTGAAAAGAGCCAGAAGGGAGCACAGGATCTACAGCCTTGCTAAAACGCAGGTTTCAGTAGCCCCAGATGGGGTTGCTGGTGTCACTTGTGATTGTGGCCAACACGCCTCAGCAACGGTGAATCTCAGAAAGGGGCTGACAACAAGGATAGGAGACTTTGCTATCGCTAACTTATGCAATAAAGGGTAGGAAAGGGGACGGCAAAGAGTACTGTGAGGGCTAGTGGTGGCTCCTGAAAGGCCACCTCTCGCATCAGCCCATAGATGTGATGGGCTGATGTGTGTGCTCCTGTCACATGCAGTGCCTGTGCATGTTCACATGAAGCAGCAGACACTGTAGTGGAAAACTAGGGTTGGGCACTGGGAATGAAAGTAGGGTTTGATCCTTCAAAATATTTCTCATGGATTATCCTTTGAATCTGCTCTTTGACAGATTATCTTATCTGCAGAAGTGTAAACTGTACTCTGGTCCTGCAGGAGTTTCTGTGGAGTACTTTTCTCCTGGATGATTTAAAAAAGTGACAGCAGATTACTGTGGATGTTCTAAGTTCCCAAGCAAGGATACCAGCATGACTTCAATTGGGACACACTGGGAGGTATGGCTGTACATTCACAAATCTTACATTGTAACTTATCCCCCAGGTGACCTGAGAAAAGCAGCCTTCACCCCACTCCCCTTTTCCTTGAACTCCTTAGTCTGCTGCCAGCTAAGTAATCTACATGACAGAAGTTTATGAAAACATTATTTTTTGCTAATTCATATTTTTTCAGCCCTTCTAAACATAACAATTCTCCCCCAAACAACTCCACTTGAAATCTGCAAAAATCAGAGATACCCTTTCCTCTATGCCATCAGATATGAAAACACATTTTTTTCTTCCATGCTGTTAAAAACCTATCTATTTTGCTCTCAGTAGCTACATGCTTGCTGGTGCTTCCTTGTACAGAAATAAGCTTTGTCTTCACAGCCATTTTCACTCCAAAATGCCCAGGCTGAGCACAGGATTCTGCGCAGGGTTTATTAACAAAATGCCCCTCTCCCACCAGTGTGCTGACTCCTTGCAAACCCAGCAGTGGGCAGAATGTGATCAAGGAAGATGCATTGATAGATGCATCTTACCAGAAAGCTTCCACATAATTAACAACATTTGCAGCCTTAAATTGGAGCGCACTTTAGACGAAGCGTATGTTTATTGCTTTCTGCTCTTCACGTGAATTCAGCTGATCCTAACTGGGCTGACTTTCAGTATTACAATGTCACCAGTGATGAAAAATAAAATCGAGTAGGTTTTTTTGTTGCATAAGAATTGGGGATGGGAATTTTTTTTTTTTTAATGTGTATGGAGAAAGAACATTCTGTGTCATGCAGTTATCAGCCGAATCGCCCCATTTCTTTGTTCATGGCACAGCTTTTGTGTGCGTAAACCTCTGGCAGCACAGGAAATAGAGGTCAAATCACTGTCCTCTGACTCAGGTTGCAAGCTGCGACTTCCACAGGTAGCCGCCTTGCAGCCAAAAAATGTTACTTATGTGAGTAGTTCGCCTTCATGCTGTGGGCGGGGAAAGCACCAGCAACCTGGCCTACTGCAAATGTCACCAGCCAGCCTTGTCACTACTGGGGTTGGAGAGATCCAGCAGCTGGCTCAGCCTCTGCTAGTATCCACTGGTTACGCTGAGCTCATTAAGAAAATATTGATCGCGCAGAAGTTTATGCAATGTTTGATCCAGCTCGCCTCCTTTGAAGCCGCACAGATCTCGAACAGATTGCTGGAGCAGGAGAGGGGAGCATGCGCCTGCACATGAGCGAGCGAGAGAGAGGGAAATCAAACGCTCTGAAATGAGAAATCTTGCCAAAAAATCTCTGGGCCGGGTTTGGGCTGAGAATGCGAGCATCAGATAAAAATAACAAGTCACACGGCAGAGGACAGAGCGCAGGGCTCGTCTCTCGCCCGGGGCCGCGCATGCCCCCTGAGCAGCGCCGAGGCGAGGGGAGCCCGGCAGCCTCCGCCAGCAGAAGGCTGGAGTAAAGAAGGGCTGTGTTTGATGTATGAGCTTTGGCTTGCCATTGTGAGTCACCCCAGAACTAGCTGTAGGCAAAACAAAAATCTTTTGTGATTAATTAGAAAAATCGGACAATTATGAATTGACTGCACACAGCCAGCGCACGGTAATATAAATAGTAATGAAGCCGGCTGGATCTGATGAACACGCGGTGTTTATGTGCAGTCGCGGAAAAAAAAGGATCCGATTTAGGTGGTGTCAGTTTAAATAACGTAATTTCTGCTCTCTGACTCTTTGTTCGGTCTTTACCCAGTATTAGATCTGAAACTTTAAAACTGAGTTTTAGTTGACTTATCTAAATGTCTGGTTGTTCTTTTGATGTCTGCCCAAAACATATGCTTCTCTTCAATGACCATCTAAAATTATTATGTTACAATGAATGAATAAGTCTAGCAGTGCTGTAAGTGGTGTGCAGCTATTGTTGCTCCTTTGTGTTTGTCAGTAGCCCTTGCACAGGGTCTGACAGGCTCCATCCACGCACAGGGATAGGAAGAGTATTTGAATTCCCCAGGTTCTTGGTAGTTTTCAGAGAGGGAAGGGGGTAAGAAAAAAGGTCTGTAGGCGCGTGTCTGCAGCACAACGGATAATTACATTCATAATGCTCTACATCATTTAGCTGCCACCTAATTAAAAAAATATATCGGCGATGAGATGACGTCAGTGCTAGAATTTGCCGCCGATGTCGGGGACACGGAACACGTAACTGACAGGAGCGAGAGCGGTGGGTGTGATTAGGAGCGTCCTGCCCGCTGCTCTCCTTCGGCCCTGCGAAAACCAATTCTTACCTGCCTGTAGGTGGATGAGCAGGTTGCTGTGCCGTCACACGTCGTGACAATCACGACAGAGGGTTTAAATCGCAGCCCGTGCCCGCTTCTCCCTCTCCGAGGGAGGCGCCCGTCGTCCTCCCGACCCCGGCGGGGCTTTGTTCCCCGACGGGCGATTACACCGGTCCCTCAGGAGGCTGCTGCCTGCGCCCGCCGCCCTCCCGCCCGAACCCGCTTTGTTCTCCGGGGCCGCCGGCGGGGGCCGTGAGCGCCGCCGCCCGCCCTCGGGAAGGAGCCTGTCCCGGTCGCGACATGCTCTCGACCCCCGCCGCCACCCCCCGGCACGGCCCACCCGCCGGCTCGGGAGCCCCCGCAGGGAGCGACCTGCCTAAGGAGGGGTGTTGGCAGGAGCTTTTTAACCCCTCTCTAAAGGGAGAAATGAGGGGAAGGAAGGGAGCACCCAGACGGGGTAGTTCCTAACACGATTCGGAGCAGCAGCACCCGCACCCGCACCCGCCCCCCGTTTGCGACCTTCACACCTGAAATGTTTTGGCCGTTTCACTTCCCGGGAAAAAAAATTAATCGGAGTATTTCACATATCCAGGCTAAAAGCATGTCTTGTGGTTTTTATATTACTTCTTTTTAAGTGCGCGGGAGTACCAGCGGGCGTGTTTCTGGACAGGGCTCCTGGAGGAGGAATGCTCCACTCTTCTAACTCAAGAAGTGGTGATGTACACGTGGCCTTTAATTAGCCCTGTAATCTTGCAACAAAAAAAAATACAACACTGTAAGGTGGAGGTGTGTCTCTGTTCTAGTTTGCTGCACTTTTATAGCCTTTGAGACAAAGAGCAGAGGTATGGTGGGGCAGGTGTGAGGGGCAAGGTGATAATAAACATTTCTTTACAATTGCTATCGATCTTTCAGTAGGTACTGTTGACAGAAGATGAAGATAACATCATGCACAACAGAGTGAATGGCTCATGATGGTATTAAGCGTTCTCAGTCTTCCTTGTGGCTTTTTTTACACTTTGGACACTGCCTGCATTAATGGAGCACTGATTAAAAGCTTTGAGTACACCTGCAAACTGCTGCAGATAAAGCACGAGCACTGTGAGCCTTATGTGAAGTATCCCACATACCTGCAGAATTATGCAGGATGACACTGGGCTATAATTTTTGACGATGCTTTAGCTCTAATGTTAAATTTAATGAAACTGTGCAGTGGCCCACATCATTAGTGAAATGCTCTAGTCTCACAAGGCCTTAATCATGCACTTTTGAACATTTATAGAAGCACAGCCTAAAACTTTCACTGAAGGATCACCCTGCTGTCAAACTCCTTTTGAATTCCACGTAGAAATGTAGGGTAACAAGGACAGCAATATTAACCATATTACCCTTTCTCACATCTCTACCAACTCATCTAGCCTAAAAGAAAAGCTGTGTCTTTATCCTGCAAATGCTCCATGCACAAAATTTTCATTGCAGTCGATGATATCTGACTTAGGAATTGATTTTCTCATTATTGTTCCCATGTCAATTATTTCCCGAGTCTGAGTCTATCTGCATTGCAACGAGGAGTCTGACCTCAGTGCAAGTATTGCATGTTAGTTTTTAATCTAGTGAGCTGGAGTGTCCCTGACTGGTAAGGCGTGGCATCAGTAAGGGCATCAACCTTCCAACCACATGCCCTGCACCTGTTGGGGTTTTCATCTCTCTTTGCATATTGAATTCTGATCACAGCATGGGCAGCACACACACAGTTCATGTGTCAGGTTTCTGGTGTGCTCCCCACGTAGATGTCTCAAAAAACATTCCTCCCTGTGATGCTTTGTGGCCGCTTTTCCTGCAGAACTCTGGGCTAATTGTGTCCCTGTCTGCTCATCCTTCCCTGAACAACTCAGTTCTTCAGAAATCTCAGGGCAGATAAGTCAAAATGATTTACAGGGCACTTGGTATTTTTTGGGTGCAGCTGTGTAGACCTAATTTCAGTCTGTGTCTCTCATTTCCATGACATGGCCAGTACTAAGAGCACTGTCCCCAGTCCATGCCTGGGGTGTGCTTGCCCAGCAGTGAACCAGATCCAATTGCATGCCATTACATTTCCTTATTAGGATCCTTTTTCTAAAAAAAAGCCCTATATTTTGCTTTTCATTATATCATATGTCATATTATAAGGAAGTCCTTTAAAATAATAATAATAATAATTGAGAGCTAAATTCTTTGGTTGCTGATCACTACTGCTGTTATCTAGGAATGATGCAAGTACTTTTTCAGGCCTTGAAACATTACACTGCCACTTCTGCCACCTGAGTTGATGTTTTTTACCAGGCTTTTGAGGATGTTACTCTTTATAGCTTTGAGAGAGAGGAGTTCTGCTAAGCTTGTGCTTAGGGAACCTGGGCTAGGGACAGGAGGACTATGTCCTTCCACAGGGCAGAGGTCAGTGGGTCAGTGTCTGTTAGTTTCAGTGACTGCTATTAAACCATACCTCTAAAAGAGGAAAAAAGAAATTGAAAGCAAACATGACAAAATAGCAACAACTTCTTCCTACTACACTCAAAACACATACTCAGATGAATGCACATATTGTGCATGTGGGGATGGAGTGGAAGACCAGAAACAACTTGATGCTGAAAGGCTTGAGTTAGCAACCACATCCTGAGCACCTCTGGGACTCTCCTGTCATGTGTTCCATTCCTCATTTCCAGCATCTGTTCAGCAGCACCTGGCATCTGTGTTGCTTTCACATTTTGTTTTTTTTGTCATGAGTAGCGGGGTGAGCATGTGCCGCTTTCTGCCAGCACCAAGAACCATGCCAACTGAATTTGGATGTCCTCAAGGTACAGCCGGCAGCTCCAGTCCTCCTGCAGGCCTTCCTGTAATACAGGCTTCTCATATTTGACTTTGGCACAGACACAATAGTTGTAAGTATGTCAGGTTCCCAAATACTTACTTGCTGAAATCTCTCCTATTTAGATAGTAGCTATTTGGCAACTTTGGATGCTGCTCTTGTCCTGGCATAACCTTCTCCTGTAACTATACCTCAGGATTAATTGTATTTGCTCAAGAAGTTGGCAGGATTGTGGTTTGCCTTCTGCCTACTTGCCCCAAACTGGTGAGCCTAATAAAGTACTGTGAGGTGTGTTATGATATTGTAACGATGACAAATACCAACCTTTTTACTCAACCAAGACTTATTGTTATCAGGTTCTTTACTGATTGACATTGTATGGTGTAGACCTGGCATGGTGTTTCGTGTATTTCAAAGATAATTTGGTCAGATGAACTGCTTATAATCTATGCTAGTTGTTTCTAATTTACGTGGAAATGCATGTGGAGCAAGCTATAATTGGTTAATCCAATAGCATCTGCTGTGCAACACCTTGTCAAAACACTCAGAACTGAGCCACAAGAAGACAGCAAGTAAGAGGCAGCTTACTCAGTGACCTTTGTAGTTTAGCTCACATAGGTATCCATCAGTCAGGTACCAAAAAGTTTCAGGAATATCTTGTTGTTTCACCGATTCTGTTGAATGTTGCTCCTGCTATTTTTAACAGAATCACTCACTCGGTTATCTTATCTCTGGTGGGTGCACTTACATCTACAAAGGAACATCTCCAGTTCTGTTTTTGTGCCTCAGTTCAACATTGAAGGCTATGACTAAGGTTTCTGACTGTTTCAGGATGATATGTTATGCAGTGTCTTTATCTTCTGTTAACCAAGGAAAGATGCTTATCTCTGGGTACCTGGACCATGTATGTTGGCTGCTCATCTGGAGGCACACTTTCAAAATCCAGTCAGGTTGGGTCAAGTTCTGAGTCTGCCCCAGCACAGATGCAAGTTGACTTTGGTTCAAATAGGACATGAGGAAATGCAGGGCTAACATTTGCTTCATATTAGACTTTTGAAATTCCTTGCTCCTTTTATATTGAGACTGAGCTCATTTTGCAATTTTCTGGACAGATTTGTGCAATTTGGCCAGAATAAGATAAATTGTATTCTTAATATGATTTCTGATTTCCAGTGGTTTATGGACGCACTCATTTTCACCGTGGTTTATTTCTACACATATTCATGATTACAAGAGTTTCATCAGCAAGGTCATTTTTTTCATTTTCAGTTGGAGTGAAGTCCTATTGTGCCATGCTGACAAACAGCCTTAAAAATCAGGTGAGGTTGTATCACATTCTTTGTTACTCTCCAGCTGTTTCATTAGGGGTGTTTCTGAGATTTTTGCTTAATTCCCAGAAGCTTTTCACTTGCCAGGCATCCTAGTGGCACTTGGATTATCCCAAAGACACTCTGAATAGAGCACTTAACTGAAGCCAATTAGAGGATGAATTTGCTTAGGTATGTTAACCTGCCTGTGAATGTATAGGAGACTGCCTTGTTTTGGTATCTTTCCATTACATAATCTACAATCCTGCCAACCAAATTGCTTTTCCATTTAATACCTGTTTTATAAGTTAATGGCCTAATTTAGCTTTTCCTCTTATGTTTTCAATTCCACACTCATGCTTGTTCCTTTTTCTACACCTTGTGACTATTTTTGACCTCAATTCAAAGGATCATTCAAAACTGTGTCAGCTCATCTGAAACCTCCAAGACCTGAAACATCATGTTTCTATACTTAGTCTGAAAATCCTTTACGTTGGCTGTATAGATAGTTTGCTATATAGATTAGAACAGTAGGGATCTAGTCTCTAGGTGTTATTCCAGTTCAAATAATCATAATTACCACTTTCCCCATCTCTAAAAGGAAACCACTTGTCCACATACCATACCTACCATAAAGGGTAGAAGCAATAGTATGTTTTTCCTGTAGCACATCAGATTGGCTAAAGACTTGCTGACATCCAGTAGTGGAAGTATTTCTCTTTGGTGCAGCTTGGACGTGGGATCCTCTTCTGTTCTTTATTAATTCTAGATAGAAGGATGCAATGGTTTAATTTGGCTTTTGCAAAAAATTAGCTTATTCTGGGCACAAGGCCAGAATAAATGCCACTCTGTAGAGAGATCAGGAACTAATCATGCCTCCAATCTCTGCCACTCTGTAGAGAGATCAGGAACTAACCATGCCTCCAATCTGCTGGTATGGGCCAGGATTGGAGATTATGTTTATTACACACCATGGGTCAAGAACCCACAGCAGCTGAGACCAAAGTTATGAGAGGGAAGCAGTTAGTTCACATCATCACCCTTTCTGGCTGACATTGGTAATTAGATCATCCAAACTCTTGCCACTGACTCCAGCTAAAAAGAGGGAAGTTGAGCTCTGAACTTTGCAATAGATGTGCTGGTATTTGGCTGGGATAGAGTTAACTTTCTTCACATTAGCTAGCACGGGACTATGTTTTGGATTTGCACTGAAAACGGTGTTGGTGACACAGGGATACTTCCGTTACTGCTGAGCCAGCCTCACACAGTGTCATGGCCTTTTCTGCTCCTCACACCACCCCAGTGAGGAGGCTGAGGGTGCACAAGGAGCTGGGAGGGGACACAGTCAGGACAGCCAACTCCAAATGACCCAAGAGATGTTCCAGACAATATGATGTCATGCTGGTGGAAGAAAAAGGAAAGGGGGGACATTTGGAACGATGGCATTTGTCTTCCCAAGTAGCTGTTACGTGTGATAGAACCCTGCTCTCTTGGAGATGGCTGAACACTGGTTTTTTTTTCACTCTTCTACCTCTGACTTAGTGACTAGGACATTTTTGGTGAGGAGGACATGCCTAACTCCCATTACTTGCAAAATGTATGCTCTCAAACATCTCACTGAGCTGCCTAGAGACAATTGAAATCTGAAAGCACCCAAGGATGCATTTGGGTACAGTTGCTGCAGGCTGGACACCTCAGTGCTTTCAAGGTAGTGTGCTGCAGAGCAGCCCCTGGACTAAGCTGAGGGACTGTGCAACCCCCTTCAGGCCACTGCAGCTGTGCAATCAGCAGCCTCTTCAGGGAGGGCTGAGTAATCCTACATAAGGCTGCTGTGCAGAAAAAACCCTTTGCTTTTGGTGGTTAAGGCACAAGAAGTTGGCTTCTGAGTGCCCCTCCAATGTGTACGCCTGGAGGAACAGCTCAGATCTCTGAAGGTCTGACCAGCTTGGTGTGCTGTTATGGAGGATGGCCAGTAATGGCTGTTTTGGGGCAGAGTATAGGAAAAGGGGTGACCCTCCGCCTGCCCTGCTCTGCCCTAACTGTTCCTGTTCCTGTCCCTGTCCCTGTCCCTTAAGACCTTGGGTGGACACCTCTGAGCAAGGCCATCTGCTTTGCATTGGCAGTGGAAAGCCCTGAAATCCTCCCCTTTAGGGTGCCTAATTTTGTTTGCGGGTCTCACCAGCAGTGGTCTGTGTTGCCTTCTCTCTCCGCAAAATAAGATCACAGTAGCGCCTATGCTGACATAATTGTCAGACAAAGAAAAGATTGCAAAATGCAAATATTAGATGCCTCAAAGAGATGGCCCAAGTGGTATGTACACCCTGTTATGTCATGCTTCATTTTCCCTGGAAAAAAAGGGAGGACTCAAACCATTGTTTACAAATTGGCAGTCAGATCACTCGTTTGTGTGGTGCTGTTAAATCCAAAAGTTACACCACAAGTGGGTTTGGCCCAATGTTCTCTAACAAATTTATTAATGATGCCTGACAGGCTGTCTATATTTGGGGATGTTCAGTTATTAGTCAGAAAATTAAACTTACAACTGTATCACCCGTGTGAAAAGAATACAGAAAAGTACATTGAAAAGGAACCATAAAGAACACAAAAATCAATATTGCAGGGGTAATGGCATGTTTACTAAATTCTTGGTTGCTGGGAAAGATTGGCTTTTTTTTAAAAAACCCCACTAATTTCTTATTGTTATTTTCAGAGTTTAACTAAACCCAGTTGAGTTGCCTTTGGTTTGGAATGATAAAACTGAAATTCATGAAGAAAAATATATGGGAATTTTTATGTTATTACCCAATTTGTTTATCCCGTTATTCCATAGAAATATTGTATCTCCATGAGTCCCACCTTCCCCCCTCGTGAAGACAAGGGTAATTTTGCCCCTGAGCAGCCTCCAGCCTAGTGAAGACTCCAGTCACAGCTGCATCAGCTCCTTCCACTCCCAGTATTCAAGTGCCACTGGCTTTGGTGGGAATGAGGGGGGATTTCAGTGCCCCTGCTGCAGTTCCTAAAAGAATGAAAAATGCAGGCAATACAGAGGATGTTACTGTCTGCATGTTTGCCATCTGAGGGTAGATGCCTTATCCCACTGAAATCTCTTGGAGATGCAGTGGATTTCTAAAGCAGTGGGCAAAGTATGCTTGCTTCTGGTAAAACAGAAGAGGCCAATGTGTAGGGCTTTTACTGCCTCAATTTCCCAAGGAATTTCTAATGAGTCAGAGTTACTCTAGTGTTTAAAAGTAAAATATGGTTATGGCTCTCAAATGCAAGCTACATTTAACAACCATATATTGATTTTTTTTCCTGTGTAATTTTATTTCCGTGAACATTTCTGTTTTCTTAATTAGTAGCCTTTTAAGGAGAGATTTAACATCTTCATTATCAGAGGGTAACTTATGAAACAGCTGTATGGTGAGAGAGGCAGAGACAGAGAGGGTGGGAGAAAAAAAAGCATTGGTGAAAGACTTTCTATCTGTACTTCAAGGGGAAGTGTGTGTGCACATGCACGTGCGTACACATGCATACAGACAAGCTGACCCTGACATTACAATTAAGACAAAATAGCAGTGGCAAAGCTGGTGACAAAACTCAGCAATTTCCAATTGCACAGTCACCCTGTAACGGGAAGAACTGTTTACCCCATGTTCCTTATTAAACTGAAGTATTTTATTTAATGAGCATGACTCATGCAAGGTGTTCCCATAAATCATCATCTGGTTTACAAACTCAATAACTAGGCTTCCTGCTATAACTAGGCTGTGCACACCTTAAATTATTAACACGCCAGGGCCTTAAGGCAGATCTTTGATGATGATGATATAAACACTGTGAGGACAAGGTGCTCTCTCAGCAAAAGATTATTGACTCTAATTACCATTTACCACAGGAAAAAGAAAAGAAAAGACAATAAAATATGAGGGAGAATTTAAATCTCAGATTTAATTTTATGAGGAGTTTTAAACCCCCAAACTTTTTGTTGTTGTTTTTGCTGCTGCTGCTGTTGGCTGCTGCTCTTGCATGATATTCTACAGTTGGCTGATCTTGAAAGCATGACAGTTGTTAAGCAGAAAAAGAAACAAAAAAAATAAAACATGAGAGAATGTTCAGTTGATGCTATGTACATTCTTTGAAATGGATGGAAAAAGGCCAGAGGGAACAGAAAATGATAATACATTGGAAAGAATCCCAACCTTAATTGTTTTCATGTATGTAATGTAATAAAAAGGTTAAAGCACTAATACGCCTGACTACAGTCATTTGGTTTGTAAACCAGAACTGCAGGTCAGCCTTTAAAAAAGCAATTGTACACTATTATTATAGGCTTCAATTTTACCCAGCCCTCATTATAAGAATTCTGGAAGTAATGGTATAGGGGTTGACATGCGGTTATTTCTGTCCAGGTGAAAGAGCAGAGACAGTCCCACATACAACGCACACTTCATTTCTGTGAGTGCGAACTCCATCAGAGAGTGGCACAGTGAGGACACAGAAGCCGGATTCGGCATAGTCACATCCTAACTAACAGATGAAAATAAACGATGCCGTTCACTACAAAGAGGAAATGACTTTCATTTTAAAGGCATGTTTACAATGTCATTGCTTTTTCAACCTAATTTTTGAACCTGTGTTTTTATTAATGCAAACAGCAACTTCCTACATTTTTAATGATCCTTCCATGCTGTTAGATCCCAAAGGTACTTGGCAGATGGTACAACAAGGACTCACTTTATACCCGTTGCTGAAATAAACCAATTGGGGTTGGAATAGGGTTATCATCCTGCATTATTATGATAATAGGACCATGTCTGTAACTCTATTGGGAAGAATTTTCTCCTTTTCCAACTCTAGAGCATCAAAATCTTCCCAATTCTTAATTTTATTATTTTATCTGTTGGTTATTTCTGGGTGGAAACAAGGGTATCCCTAAGTTCACTTCTTATCTGACTGTACTTTGCAGCTACTAATGAAGAGGCTTTTTGTGGACTGATTTTCTGACTTACACATAGCAGTGAAATGGAGGCCATACTGTACAAAAATGGAGGAATTATATTATTATTTCTTCTCAAAAAGGATTAGAGCTGTGATTTATTTTTCCTTTTAAAAACTAGCACCTCCATCACTACCAGTATGTTACAGCAGGAGTACTGGTTCAATATTAAGTTTTAGTGATATACACTGTGTAGTAAGACACTAATACTATGTTCTACCATATTGAAACTTTCCTTGGAGGTCCTCTACCCAACCTCTGATCAGTCTCACTCCTACTTAACATGTGATATATGGCACAATCTGAACCAAAGGTTGTAAGCTACAGGCTGTCACCCTGTGTTTCAGTGTGGAAAGCTTTTACGTACTTGTACTGCTTCAGTTCTCTTAGCAAGAGATGTTGCTGTGGGAAATACAGATGTATTTTGTTAGGAACATTCTCCCTCAGTATTGCATAAGACAGAGAGATAAGTGCATGATGCATGATACCCAGCAACAATGAGTCCTTAAGTTTATGTGTCCATTTCATCTGGATGTTAGTATCCCACATTCATATCAGTACTGAGAAAAATGAGTTTAATGCAGTGCTTTCACATTCTTTGAAGTTTATTGTCCCAACAATGAACAGGAGATTTATGTGAGTAACTCTTGTTAATATTATTGGGAGTTAGAAAAGCTACATAGTGCACATTGCGTATAAAACATGTATAAAGTAAAAAACGCTGCGTGAACGTGTATATGTCAGAGAGATGAACTGAAAAGAGAACGACAACTGAAAGTGTTCACACACAATAAAAAAAAATAAAATTAAAAAATTAACATTTCTTTGTCCCCACAACTCCATTAACAAGGGATATGGCAAATTTTAATTATACAAGTCAGGAAATTCTGTGTTTCCATAGAAACCCCATCTTTCTTTCTCTTCATGCATGTATTTCTGCCTTATCATTACTTGTTCACAGAACATAAATACAACGGCATGGCACAAGTGCTCTCTGGTAATAGAAATGAGTGCTCTTCCATTGCATTGTCTCATGACCACACTGCGGGCTGAATATGCAACTCTGGTCTCGTGTGACAGATTCATTTCAACAGAGTTCCTACAGAGTGAAACTGCAAGGATAGAGCTTTGAATCTGGCCCTGCCCTTGTGTTTATGGTGTTGTTGTGTGATTTACCTTGCCCACTAATGGCATCTTGAGAAAGTCACAAAGTGACGAAAGCAAGTTCTGTGTTGTCCTGGAGTAGGAGCTATGTCAATCAGAGACGAGAAATAACCAACTAATTATTGCCTGGGATGTACAGAAAACAGACTTGGCCACTGATGGAGCTGCCACAGCTGCTGTAAGCAAAGAGGCAGCCTGCTGAAAGCACAGAGAGGGAGTGCAGGATAGCAAGTTTTGTGAAGGCAGTTGAAGAAAACCTGATTTCCAGGTGTGTTTTGGGCCTCTTGTGTTAGCCATTTATTTATGCAAGGAAGGGCTGAAAGAAGACTTCCCTGCAGCAGAGAGCCTTAGCTAGGCCTGCACAGACAATCACTAAGCTTACTTCTAAACTTCAGCTCTGCTTCGGCACTATCCCCTTCCTGCTGCCAAAGTGACCTGCCACATATTGACTTGGTCTTGTGTTCCTATCTGACTCCATGACTGCTCTGGTTGGAGTGGGAAATACACTCTGTCTATTTTCTCACGTTCTTTGGCAGCAGCATATTGTCTCCTTCCCACCTTCTTCTCCATGCAAAGCTCTCCATATAAACATGCACCTGCCAGGTCTTCCCCCAAACCTGAGGCTATTACCTGTTAGAGATGTAGCGACACAATCAGAAAGAAAGATTTGTACACTCTCAAACCAATGGACGAGAATAGCTGTGCAGTTTCATTCTGTCTCCTTACTCCCCCCCCCCGAAAAACATGTTGGAACCATAATCACTTCTCTTTTGGAGAAAGCCATTTGCAGGCAGCCAGCAGAATTGACTCCAGCAGCAAGGACACCCTCTACCTCAGAGGTCTAATGGCCAGGCTGCACTATGTGCAGGGAGTGAGTCACAGTCTGCATCACTCCATGGTAAGCTGAGGGGTTTGCTCTGGGTGAGCTGAGAGTTTGAGATGGAAGGTGAGAGCTTCAGTTCAAATCTAAACTAGAGTGCTGAGCTTTCATGGCAGGACAGACCAGCCTTCGTCACCCTTTGTGTCCATGAATTCTGTGGACTATCTTAATTGCAGTAAATGGATGCCCATACTTACCATGCAACTGCTTTAGGGGCAGTCTAACCATAACTTTGGCTTATGCTTTATTGAAACTTCAAAAATGGTCACAGCCGTGCCAGAGAGGAAAAGCGATATCAAGACAGGTGGTGCTACAAAGAGAAGAAGTATCATTACCAAGAAAAGCAGATCAAGCAGGGCAGCGATGGACAAAAATCTCTCATTTCTATTTTTGTATACAGATATGCTCCAGCATTGGCCTTCTTTCCATCGCTAGTTTACTATCTCTAACGCAGATTTATTCTTGCATTCTACGTTTTTTCCTTTATGTGGAGGGTGGTTGGTTTCTTCCCCATAGCTGACTGACTTCAAGAGCATGGCTGCTGTTTGAAGCTGTTGAAAGCTTTGCAACACTGGAAGGCCTCGTAGATACCATCCAGGGGAGTACATAGGGCTATCACAGGCTCAGTTTAACAACAGTACTGGGGATGACTCCCAGTTTACCTAGAAAGGTACACACCACTGCTTTGAGAGAGAGAAGATGTGTTCTGGAGACAAGCACAGGTACATCTGCAAGTACAGCAATAAATGCTGTATGTGCATTTAAATGTTTCTACAAAGAATGCCTCTCTTCTGATGGGGAAAGAAAGGACACACCTTTCTGGGTGGAGATCAATAGGCTCATCATGAGCGAGACACCTTGAACTTCCAAATATGTGTGCATTTGTGAAACTGAGAGCCACTGAGTCTTAATATGACTGATTTCACCTCCCAGTCTAAACCTGGAGGAAGGGCTTTTAGGTTTGCATTCTAGCTCTTTCATTAAACATGCATAATATATAGTCATAACTTGCCATGGAAGAATGTACTGGAAAGTAACAATTTTAACTGCTACTCTCACTTTTCCCTCCCATGTATTTAATTGTAATAGTTTTTTTTTTTTAAGCTAAATGTAAAAAGGGAAAGGGAAGTATTAGGAGTTCTGGGCAACTTGTACAACACGACTCTGTGTGTGGGAATGATATAGAAATTTTAATCTCTACTACTAGTTTGTTGCTGCTCTGGGAGGAAGCAACAACAACAAAAAACTGCCTATAAGTACTTGTTGAAATAATGACCCCATCAAACCAGATGTTGGCCAGATGAACAGTCTTTTTGTATTTGTTCATGTTCCCCTTGCTAATATTTGATTTCTGTGCAAAAATTAAATCTCACTTAGTGCGTATCTACAAGCTGGCAAGCCTCCAGATTATTAGGATATTTTAACACTCTTACTTTTTAAACAAAAAGATCAAAAGCATTTGCTGTGCCTTTTTTTTTTTTAAAGGCTGCTAAAGCAAACGACAACAACAAAAAATTCAAGGGACTGATCTTGATTGAGTTGGCTCATGTGGAAGATCTTGCTGAGGAGAAAGTGTATGTTGTACTTAAATGTGTCATGTAAGGCTATGATGTGGGTTCATGCTCTGCACAGGAGATGCCCCGTTGAATTAGGTGTTAAGGCACCACTGAAGACTGTTAACTTGTTTCAAATCTCATCCATTAAGTGCCTCTCAGTGACGTATGCCAAGTAGTAAACTAGTCATGATAACTTGACTTTTCAGCTATTGCCAGAGAAACCTAATTCTTACACAGTAGCACAGAAAACATTTTTACTATGAAGATTTCACAAGTCAAAATACCACTGTTTTTGTGACTCTGGATATCCCAAGGGTAAAAATTGAATGAGTCATTAAGTTCCTGAAAAGAAATATATTCATGTGGGTTTAAGTATGCTCACAAAACAAGCCGTTCTCCCTGTCACGACTCTGTCCCATTATGAGAAGCTCAGAGTCCTTCTCTGACAGTAAAGCTGCCACATCAGCAAACATGATAAAGCATCTTTTACTGTCCTCCAAGGCTTTATTCTGTATGTGTCTCAGGATGTGTCTCAAAACAACAGGAAAAATTTGTCCAAGGAAACATTATGTCCCTATAGATATTTTCTGGATGGCCTAATTGTGTGTTGATGGGAACTGGGTTTCTGATTCATTGCATATATTTACATGAGCGTCTCTGGGTCAAAGTCAATGCAGTCAATAGATCAACACTGGAGTGTGGCCTTTGGAAGATAACCTTGAGACATTGGGGTCTGATATTTCCCAAATAATAAGGAACCTTCTGTTCAAATTGCGATGAATGGAAACTCTGATGCTTTCATGTTACTGGAGATCAGGACCTTTGGTGTCTCAAACAAAACACTAAAACAAGCACCTAAAACACTCAGCTCTTCTGAACATTTTGACATCAAACTAATTGTTGGGCTCAAACCAAAGCCTTTACTGGGAAACTGCTAAATGCCAGGAGATGTTGCATTTTAAGTCCTATTCTTAGATGTTGCAATTTAAGTCCTATTTAAGTCCTATCCCAAGCAAAGAATTGATCTAATTTCTTACAATATGATCAAGATGAACTATTCACCAAAGTGACATTCTAACACTCACTTTCAGCAGACCTGTTGAGTGTTTGCATCCCAAAGTCCTTTTATTTTGCCCTTTTATTCTTCATATCGTGGGATGATGTAGTGATCACATCAAGTCGTGAATCTGGCTCAACTCTATGTTTATCTGAAAGTCCACAAACTCCGGCTGTGACCATTTTCACTTTCACAGATCTCATTAGTACCAAATGAAGTGTTCAAGTGATATTTGTGTGCTTAATGCAACTAGTATGCTTATAACTGTATGTTGCTGTGGTACTTTTCCAAATGAATGACAAAATTTCTGGATTTATCCCCTCTGTGTGAAAAGTGGTCCTTCTCCATGGCCTTACTATATGCTAAATCCTTGCTCCTTAAGGGTTTTGTTTGTAAAGTGGCACAGATCTAATATAGGCACAGTTTTATTTTGAGCAGACTCTACATTATAATGCAGCAATGTAATAGAACTCTTCTGGTTGACAAACACTCTGGTGTAAATGATTTAATTTACTAGCTGAAGCATGAGTCTACATATTATTGTACTGATCAGTCATTGCATACTAAAATCACTCATCCTTAATGTAATGATTTGGTATCCCTACAGAGAATTTGAGTCATCAGAAAGTCATTAGATACAGTAAAAAATGAAAATTACTATTACACAGCAGTAAACACTATTAACTGTTAGTTAAAACAGCATTTAATTTAGCAATGCAACAGTTTACAAATTTCTGCAGTTTACTTAGTTCTCATATAATTGTGACTACAAAGCTGATTCTTCCAGTGCCAATAGCATGACACAAATATAGAGTGGGAGAATATGATCAACTGTTTCAGCTCCAAGTGAAGCAACTGCACATTACTGCAGAACATCATGGTAATTTTTATCTTAATGGTTCAGTCATATGATGTGGAAGCCATGACTGATTGTAGAGAAGGCAAGAAAGAACTGCACAGTTCTGTAAGACATTCAGGCACCAAATTGTCCCTTAGCAATGGGGATGGTATGCAATTTATTCTCCTGTAGTAAATGGGAAGGTTGCAAAGACATTTAGACAAAAGTAGAACACAACAGAGTTCAGAGCTCTGTTATGGTCTTCAGGCTTAGGGAGTATAGTGCCTGGGCACCTCTGGTGAATGGTGCAGATTTCTTCCAGGGAGCAAAGTAATATGCAATGCTGAGGCTACTAACATCTCTTAATATGAGCACACACTTCCTTGTGTCCATGATCTGAATATGAAAAGAAGGGGTCCCATGCCCCTGGGAGTCTGATTTCATCGAAGAGGACATTTTGAGAAAGGCTGTGGTAGTTTTAGTTGCCAGGGACAAAATCTGAGAAAGGGCCATTCATGTTTAAGTGTGACATACAAGATTCACACAGGTTTAATATCCTCCTGATGCATCTAACATGACTGACACTTCCACTGTGACTGTCTCCTTTCATGTCCACAGCTCAATGTTATGATATTGCTGTAAATTGGGACTAGTGTACAGAAAACGTGTCTTGCTGGAACAACGTGTAATGTGTGGTGGGTAATGTTTGACAGGTTTTTACTCTCAGTTAGGTATAGGTCTAACATACATGTGAGGAAGTAAGCATATATTTGCAGAGGGATGTATTTAGCTCAGTGTCAGTAGCAGCTGAAAACTTGATGGATGTTTGCTTAGCAATAAAACACTCCTTTGAAGTGTCATCATTTTTCACACTTGGATAATTGAAGTACAGTTTCTACAGGAAAACAACATTTGTGCTTCTTTAGGTTCTGTCATATTGGGCCTGATGTACCTTGTGAGATGTCACCCCTTCACCAAGAGGCAATGGGGCTGTTACAAGGGGACACATGGCTCAGTGGTGACTCCAACTTCACTGCCTGATTTTGCAGCTGCAGGCCCTATCTAGAGGGTTCCCACTGTACATATTCAACCAGCAGGTAGCTGTCTTACTCAAGTGAATGGGAATCCCAAGCCAGGTGTGATTTCTAAAGCTAGAGCTGTCACGAGCCTTCAAATAATTTTTTAAAACTAGCATTATTATTATTCAGTGAAGGGGCTTTCCCCTGGTACAGCTAGGCCCACTTCATGTTTGGGTTTAAGTGGAAATCAAAGGGTGTTTGTACTAGGTGAATGTAGCCTGTGCAAAATCACACTTTTTACTGGTAACATGTCCTCTTGCAGTCAAGGCCCACAGTAAAGGTCTCCTTCTCCTTCTCCTTCTCCTTCTCCTTCTCCTTCTCCTTCTCCTTCTCCTTCTCCTTCTCCTTCTCCTTCTCTTCTCCTTCTCCTTCTCCTTCTCCTGTGAAACTTGTGGCAAACCTCTGAGTAGAAATCATATCTCTCAAGCCCAGGATTAGCTCCTTAACTACAGGGTTGTGGTTCCTTTCATGTTGTTTTCTTTTTGTCACACAGTGTGGTATAAATGTTGGAGGCCAGTTTTATTTCTTCCAGTGGTAATCCACACAAGTTGGATGATGGACTGCCTTCTGCTGATTTGTAATTCAGCTGAAGTTGCTGGACTAACACCAGAGGTGAATCTGATCCTTCCCTTTGCATATGGATGTATATTCTTTGTGGGTTCAATGTATCTATAAGCCTGGAAAGTATTGATTTTATATGCAGAGTATCAAATGTATGTGCCTAGATTTCACTGATAAGATAGAATTGTGATATTTCTCTCATTTTCACATTTGAATGGAGAATTGGCTGGAGGGGCATTTTTTGTTGGTATCATATGAATGTCTGGTGATACATTTCAGTTAGCAATAATTACATTACATCTGCTGTGTACAGAACAGGAAACTAATTCTTCTTACGAAGCTACAGTACATGGATAGAGATTTTGAGTTTTGTACTGTTACATTTACTAACCACATAATTGCATATTTAGTCCTATTACACCAGAACCTGAAATGTTATGGTGCAGGGTATAATTATGCCATTTACTCTTGAAGAAACCCTCAAGATATAATATAAATAATAGGATTGCAGATTCATAGAAATTAGAGATGGGAAAAAAGCCTATTAGGTCATCTGCAACCCAGTGAGAAAAATTATAAACAGTTTGCTGGAGTGTATCTTATCATAGGCATTGATTGCCCTTTCTATCTCCTTGTGCTAGAATTCCCCCAGAACCCAGCAGAAGAGCTGCTTGACAGTGTGGGAGAGCGACTGTGAGCCAGTGTCTCTGCACTAGCTGACAGCTGTGTAGGAGAACTGGCAAAAACACACCATTTTCCTCCAACAGTGGAAAGTCTGCCCAGAAATCCATGTAAAGATGTCTTCTTTTCACCAGAGGCATCAAATCTATGGGCTGCGTTGGTTGCTGGCAGAAGTAGGGATGAAGGCTGTTACACGTCCTGGGCTACTCTCTGCATAGGACTCATGCTGAAGTTTATGCTAGTCACATCATTCATCTTGCCTAGAATTTAGACCCTGGTCTTTTCCTCTATGTAATTATTTCACTGGAGTGTAACTAGCAGTTAAAAAGTATCCACAAATATTAACAGTAGTTCTTCTCTAAAATAGCTATCTATCTTTCAACCTTCTTTTCCTCCATAACAGACAGCAGCCTTCTCAGAGGTACAAAGACTGAAGAGATGGCCATGAAGCTGTACAGGTTGCTTCTCAGTTTGCTACCCCTTGTCATAATTACTCTCTGCTCTCTCCTTGTAGGCACTTCATCCTATGTTTTCTCATTTACTGGTTTTCTTCTTTCTTCTCCTCTCTTCACTTTCTTATCACTCTTTGAGAAGCTGGTGCTCCTGTTTTTCCTCTTCCTCCCTTACATGCATAGGAGAGCCCAGAGTCAAGAAGAAAGTGTGTGGTTAAACCCACCTTCTGAACATGCTCACCCATGGTGCATTTAGATGAGAATAGAAAGAAGATAATTGTAATTGGAGTTTTATGGCTTCAGCCAGCTTCACTTTCATTAGTTCCTGCTGTAGGTGTATGAGGGAGAAGTTAACGCCACCATCCCTCTGCATCATCTGTACGTGTCTTTAGACAGGCCTCCAATGACACATTTTTCAGTTCCATGCTCTTTTCATTAGCTCTCACATGCTGCTAGTGAATTCGTTGCTTACTGTCTCTCCTTCCCCTGTCAGGGATGGGTGTGAGCCCTGGAGTGCTCTGAAGCACCTGACTGAGTGGAAAGCAGTCCTGCCATGATGCAGCACCCCTGGGGGGAGGGTGACTGCAAAGGTCATGCCTCAGGGAAACAAATCCTTTCCCCAGGACAAAACCAGTGGTGCACTGGGGGCTCTCATTGCACACCCTCTGCATGCTGGGTTGTTGGTGGGCTGATGATGCCTCTCCATCTCTGGGGGTCAGACCTGACCTGCTGTGGAGCTTCATGAGTTCGTTCACTTTGGGGGATCTCTGCTGGGGATCTGGCCCTTTTTTACTCGATCCTGAACCAGCAGCGCAGCATTCCTGAAAGATGACTGCAGTGATGAGGCAATTAATTACAGAGCTGACTTAACTGTATGCTCAGGTTTAAACAAGTTTGCATCACCAACATTCCCCTGGTAATTGCTTTTAAAGGAGCAGAACGGGCTGTGAAGCTAAAACCGTCTGGGCACATGTGCAGAAGGACAAGGGTGGCAGGGAGTCTAGAGCAAGGACTTGGTTCCCCATGAGGAGAGCAGTACAAGGGAGATTTCACAGTTTTTGGTTCAATGTCATTAGTTGCACTGTGAACTCATGAATTTATTCTGTGGAGAATGGGGTCCTGTATGGCAGGCCAGGATGATCCTTCTTGAAATCCCAATCTCTGTTACTGGTATCATACCAGTAACAGAGATTAATTGCAAGATGCTTTGGGAAGACTGCTTCTTCCTGATGTCTTCCAGCATGAAGAGCCAGATGAGTGTGGTTCTCAAGAGCTCCATGCAGTCAAGAATCGCTACCTCTAATAACATGCAAACATGGAAATATGCAGGTGCCCTTCACCTGTGGCAATCGCCTCTTTTAATATTACTGACCTTCTTGCTGCCACAAAATAGTTTAGACTGAAGTGCATGTGAGATACAATCAGTTAATAATGATCTTTTACAAAAAAAGAGCAAGAGCAAAACATACAAGAAAAAGGGCATTTGGAGGCACAGGAAGCATGGGAGAGGGCCTCTTTTGAATTATTGTATCCCATTGCAACCAGTATCTTCTGCTGCTCTCCTTTGAATTTCTTAACTTGTGCTGAAAGTTTTTCTTTAGCATTTCTGTAGAGCCTTTACAAAAATTAGTAACCCCTTTCTAGGCTACAAAAGTTGATCACTTCACTGAGAGCTGCATGTTCGTAGCTGAACAAAGTTAGGCCCCTGTAAAAAAGAAAAAAAAATTAATTTGCCCCAACATCTGCTCTTAGTGGTTTTCAGAGGTGGACTAAAGAGAGTTCTTCCAGATACCCAAATTTAACAAAGAGCAGGATAGGTCCATGCCACCCATTAAGTTTAGAATGCACTGTAATTCCGATTTCAGGCTGTGTTTTTATTTAAACCCTATCTGTAGATGTATCTAATAAACACTACTGGAAACTAATTTACATTCTAAAACCTATTAATTTAATCATAGTCATTATATAAGTTACTAATAAATAGCAAGTAAAGCAAGCAGAGTGAAACAACAAAATGAGATAACCAATCTAACTTAAATAATGACAAGCACTGCAATCTATAATAAAAAATCACACAAGTTAACACTTTAACAGCATTTGCATCCCAGACTATTAGATCTTTCATACTTAGTGTGACGAAAGTGTGGGATGAGTAAAAACAAGTCCTTACGGGCAAAATTCAACCACGCATGGAAAGCCTGGATAAGATCTTCCCCATTCTTTCTGTTCCATGGAAGGAGGAACTAGAAGAGCCACTGGGTAGAAAATGTGTGTTTCTCCAAGGCAAAGGGGTATGGCAGAACCATGGGGCCTGGGAATGAGTCCATACACAATGTGTCAACACCTTGATATGGAGGACGCTGTGGTGGTGTTGTCCATGAGATTGAAAGAGCAGATGTTTCAAAGCTTTGCAGCCCGCTCGTGGGGAGGGACATCTCTGCAGTGCTTTCAAACTCAGATGTAAACTGGGAGATTTCACCCCAAAGAAAGGAAAACCTGGTACTTGGGGTAGAGAATGAGATACCAGCAAATCCAGATTTTAGCCCTTTTATCCATTGAATCTCTTTCTGATGGGAATTGTCACTAGGCTAAAGCTGCTTCTGGAATTTCAGAGCTCCAGACAGGCAAGGGAGACTGTTAACACACAACAAAGGTATCAGCACAGGTAGTGAGGCCATGTGTCAGACAGGACTGGAGAACCTGGCCTCTTTTGAAGAAACTCTCTGATGGTGGTGTGCCCTGCATAAAAGAATGACAAGATTTTATAATTAACACTTATGTATATTTAAATATCATACCTTTCAAGCCCTTTCAAATTGCTGTCATCTGCTGCTCGATCCAGCCCTGCTTCCCAAAGCAATGGTGACCCCTTTGGCCTCTGTAGGCAACTCCACATCCTTCAACAGCAGTGTCAGCTCCATGTGTCACAGACAAGGTACAGTCCATAGTGCATCCACTGATGGTTAAGAAACAGACTTTGTTCCCAAGAGCTGTGCAGCCCTTGGACTTCTTTCAAGAGCTGTGTCTCTGGTTTAGAGAATTTCTCATTTCTCATTATTATTGCTCTCTGAGTCTCTCACACCAATTTCCTTGTGTTTCCAAAAATCAAGCAAGTTCTGAGTGCTATGACTCCTCCCTGAGGGAGGAGATTTATTGTTTTGGTGAGAACCACCCACTGGCCAAGCACTTGCATAGGTCAGTTCCTGAGCGGCAAAGCCTATAAATAAACAAATTCAGAGATTTGGTGATGCCCCTGGGAAACTTTACATCAACACATTTGTGTAAAGGCAGCTCCAGGCCCATGCCTCTCCCATTCCTTTTACTTTTAGATACTTATTCCCAAGAACAGAAGACTTCTTTCTTGGGGCCATATTTTTTAAAGTGGTCCTATCTCTGCATCCAAGTGTGAGACTATAATAATAATAATAATAATAATAACAACAGCAATAACAACAACAGCAACAGCTAATGATGATGATAAGTGTAATACCTTTCACTTATGTCTTTCTCATTGCTATGATTTGCATTACATCAGAAATGTACAATAGAGGCTCTCTGCCAAGCAGATAACCAGTGTTGACCTGAAGAAGCTATGCTCCAAGACATAAGCAAGCACCAAATAAAAACACACATGCAAAATTATATACACTCACATATATGGCCTCAATCTGATTCATCCAAAGAGATGAAAGCAGTTGGCAAACAGCAATTAACTCATTTTCATGCAACAGATAAGCATCATCTTTCTATCTGATGGATGAGCAAGACAAGTTAAATGACTTGCCCAAGGTTACACAATGCATCAGGGCAGAGCTTGGAAGCAGTATAAAGAAGTCTTCATTCCCTGATCTAACTTTCCTGTTTTTGACTTTCATCTGAATTTTCAGTGTACAGAAGAACAGACTTTCAGAAATGTGTGCACACACACACATACACTTGTGAACCTGGAAGATAAAAAGACAGTAATGTTGGACTCTAACTGCATCTGGTTAGCAAACTCCCCTTGAAGACCTGTATGTTCTCCACAGCCTCTTAGCTTGCACGGTTTAAAAAGCTGGAGCCAATTAGCATTTGATTTTGAGTAACAAATTTTCTTTTACAACATAAATTAAATCTGTCTCTCTCTTGATGTTATAATTCTCAGTTTTAATGTCACTGAATTTTGGCTTTGGGTAAACAAGAAGCAAGAGTTATTGGACAACTGCAAAGGGATGCTTTTTGTAACTGCAGCGAGACTGCAGCCATTTAAGCTGCTTCCTTTTTTTTTTTTTTTTTTTTTTGGTGTCTACCTGAGAGGAAAGCACTTACTGTTAATCTCATAGCAGTAAATTACAGAGAATTCGTTCACTTCCATAATGTTATCTACTCAAAGATCTTTAGAAATATTATCCACTAATTCAGTATGACAACACTGCTATAAAGGTATATGGGGCTTCTCCACATTTTACAGAGGAAAAAAATTGTTGAGGAAAATTTGAAGGTCTGCTTGTCAACAACAGTGCTGTGTGGATGGTATGTGTAGGTGTAAAGAGCCGGGCATAAGAATGTAATAGTCCACTTCCAGGGACAAATCGTAATATGCATATAAGGCAAACTACTGTACCCAATAGCTGTGAAATTTAATATCACACAAGTAAGTGACTTACCCAAGATCTCAAAGGAAATCTGTGGCAGAATCAGGAAAGTGTCCCACTCTGGTTCTCCAGCCACAAAACCACTTTTCCCTTTGAACCTCTAATCAGTCTTTTCTTTGATTTAAGGTTGACTGAGATGAGCTGATTAAGTTTCCATGTATCATCTGGAAGCTTCAGAACAGGCTTGTTTTGCTAGACATTCCCATCAGCCCCCATAGTTTCAGGCCTTTTGATTATAAAATGCTTTTTACGTTAGTCTTCGTGGAAACTCCCTTTTTCTTTTGTTTTAATCATTTACAAGCTGGAGCCTTGCCAATTTATGTAACATGGTCTCATCCTACTCATTATTTCATCATAATCCTGCCAGGTCTTTATTAAATATATTTCTTCCCCCCTTTAGTAAAAAAGGGATGGGTGCCTGGGAACCTGGATATGCAAAATGAGTGGGAATGCAGACTTTTTTTTCTTTCTCTGGGTTTTTCACTCTCTTTCATTCCAGACTCAGAAATATCAGTGAGAAAGGTTATCTTCCCCAGTTGTGGGAGAGTAGTGCCTGTCAAGTTTAGGTGGGTTATTAGTGAGGGGTGGGGGTCTTACTCCCTCCAAACTCCAAGAGGGAGCCAAGCCACAGACTTTGAGATCTTAATCACGATCCTAGCACACAAACCCCTGTAAAATTTGCTCTATACGTCAATGAAGCAGGTTTTTAACCTGCCTAAATACCTCCCAAGCGTTTTGTACCTGTTGTTTAGGTACTTTTGTTTTCCTATCTCCTTTCACTGCTTTGGTACTTTCCTTCCCATCTCATCTGTTATTTTTAAGGCGTATGCCTTGTTAATTGAAAAGCTATATAACTCCCTGTGAATTTTCACCACCCACATTCACCTCTCTGAAGGCCAGGAGCAAATCTCTACAACATGACACTGAGAAGTATGACCAAGTCATCCTCGAGGGACATAGTGGTGCTTTTGACATGGCTGGACAGTTCAGGAAGCAAGGGCATTGGATACAACTGAATCCTGCTGGTGAAGCCTGACCATGTTGCTACATCCATTTCGTAGATCTACGGTGTTACATCTGTTTGTAAGAATTTGTTTGAGGACTCCTTCTGTCTTATAACGACCTGTCTTGTGAGGAAGTAGTCACAGGAGGTTAGTCCAGTGCTGTAGTCTGTGCTGTTCCTACTTTATAAAACCATACTTTTCTTTATGGCTTTTTTTTTTTTTTTTTTGACTCAAACAAAGCTATTAAGAGATGAGTGATTCAGTATTTCATGTGGCAATTCCTGGGTCAGGCAGTTTCCTGATGATCATGTCATTGAGCAGATCACAGGTCCCAGTCTGTCCCTCTAACTGCCCCTCCATCTTATTCAGAGCCAAACACGCAGCTGCCATGGGATCCAGTAACATCTCCCTGCCAACAGCTGCTGGCAAGTAGTGGGCCCACTAGCCTTTCCCAGACATTTTTCTCTGCTGTGGCCCTTGTCCATGAGAGGATTTCCCCACCCCGTGTTTGCCTCCCATGAGCACAGACTGTTTTGCTTGTTCCCAGGATGAGAATTTTCTGATGTAGTTTGCATATATGTTGAACCATTAGCTTTTGTACAGTTACACTAACTTGTGGTTTCCTATGAGTGCAAGGTTCTACTTACCCCCAGTGGTTTTCCAAGCCTTTAATTGGCGATAACTATCAACATTTCTTGGTTTTAAGAGAACAGGGGCTTCCATTACTTAAACTTTCTGCTGTGTTGCAAACACTTTAAAAAGCAACTCGCGCAAACTTCTTTACCTTGACTTCATGGAACCCATTTTAGTGACAGAAAGGGACCTGGCACCACAGAATCCAACCATGCTTTATTAGTGTAGGTGTTGACTGCACATTGTACAAGATCTTCTTCTTGAAAAACAAGCCCTGTTTATATATTATTACACATGATGTTGTATTTCTGTCATTGCAATTGTGCTGTCAACTGAGATGAGGACCCTGGGTTGGTATTTCAGGGGTATTCTCCTCGAGATCATCCCCATCCCCCCAACACTCACACGTGGCTTATTTCAGTGCATTTCAAGTACAAACACGACTGCTCTTCAGAAGTACTTTTATGAGCCTTGAGGGTAAGTCATCTCTGGCAGGGATGATTTAGCAGTATGCCTTTGAGAAGGTGAACTCCAGCAGAGGAAGGGAAATCACTCCAAACCTCTCACAAAGGTGGTGGCAGCTCTTTAAATGCAGATCCCGAGAGACTCTTTTCACCCCTCTCCAACACAGCGCCAGGCAGACCTGAGGTACGCACTTCAGGACTCTACAGTCCACATCATATAAGAGACTTATAAAACTAATATAAAATGTGTGCTAGAGGTAAGTGCCCATCACTGCCAATGGAAAGCATTAAACCCAGGATGTTTGAACTGCATTCAGGAGNGTGTGGAGACTGTGCCAAAACCCCACAAATATGTGCTTACCTCCTAACAGAGAGGCGGATGAAACCAACTCCAAGACCTTTGGCTCCAAGGAAGTGCTCACTGGAGGCAGAAAACAGTGCAAGTAGGCCAGTGGGAGCTGGGAACAAAACCTCAAAATACAATTGGGAAACCCAAAGGTCTGTAGTGAATCACAGGTCAATTGCCTGGAGGGAGAGAGGAATGAACACAGGGCCCCAGCATTGTCAGAAATAGTGCTGAAATTATAGTTAAACAGCTATCATGACTTTGCTTCTGTCTCGGTTCAGAAGCAGCTCAAGAAATAGCAAAATACATTGGGATAGCAAAGGTACTATGGCTCTTTCCCAGCTTCATTTTCACTTGCCTGCTACTTGTCTCTATGGTAATTGCTGAAGTTGTGCTCCAATTTTGTCCTAATTCATGGAATTAATGGTGTGGAAAGTGTGAATTTCTGAGGATACGCAGCAAGGAAGTAACTTTTTCAGGAGCTGCAGTTATTGCAAAGTTATTTGTTTGACTCAGACCTGATGGTGATGTTGTTTGTGGCTTTTAACTTGGCAAATGGGAATCCCAATATTGAACTATGTGATGAAAATCCTTTTCAACAATATCAGTGTCTGGGAGGGAAGGAACATCAAGACTGGCCTCATGGTTTATGTTTCCATAGATGGCTTTTACCTTTTGGTGCTCAGCTTTTGGATACCAAACTGGCAGACCAGCTCTTTGTCTGTAACTGAGCAACGAGATCCACGGAGTTTCTGAAAGAATGCCAAGTGTGATGTCCCATTACAAACACAGTCCATTTATTAAACCTGAATGGCCTCTAAATAAGAGCAATTGTATGGGATGTATGTGAGTATTTAAGTCTGTATAACTTCTCTAAGCTAATGTTGAGAGTCAGTTTTCCTTCCTCATGTGGTGTCACAAGGAAAATGGCAACGAGTCCTAGGAGAGGGACAGGACCATGAGTGGGACCGTCAAACTCCAGGTTTTCTAGGGGTGACAAGGAACAGGAGATTATAGACAAGCAGGCAAGCATGGACACCCCAATGTGTGGGTAAAGGAGCAGTGGTTGCATGGACATGGCTGGTGGCAGGGTGTTTTCCCAAGCCAACTCTGCATCTACCAGTGTATCAAACTAAATCAAATTGCTTCCAGCACAGCCTTTGTGGAGAACTGGCTGTTGAATGGGGGGACGCATCAAAGAGAGACGTCAGTACTATGGAGCTTGGCATATTTTAGCTGCAGACCCCTCCTGAAGTCACAGCTCTAGTTTGTCCTGTTCTCCTTTGCTGTAGCATCCCCAAACCTACAATCTCAGTGCAGGCTTGGTGCTTCCCCTTTGGGAAGTGTTAATCTGCAAAAAATCATCTTGTAATTTTAATACTTACATCTTTGTTTCACAGTGGGGCTCTAGAGGCTTGCAGCCATCTTTCAGGAGGTTCCAGTTCAAGCTGTAGTTGTTAGTTATGCTATGCACTGGAGCAGCACTCACACAAAACCAACATGGCAGCTGGTGCTGGGGTTTCATGGACACATAACAGCCCAAATGCCAAAAAGACGAGGGGAAAAAAAAAATCTATTTAAGCAATTTTTTCCTCTCTATAGGAACTTAGTCTGTCAGCAGCATAAACACTTGCAATCATGCACTTCCTAGGATGCATGTGCTATCGAAAAGGGAGGTGTTAATTGCTGTGCTAATTACAACATGATTGCTTTGCACTTGTTTTGCACTTGCAGGTGATTAAATTTTTAACGAAGCATATTACTTGGCACTGTTAGCACAGTTAACACATTTCTCTCTCTCTCCCCCTCTCTCTCCCCCTCCCCCCCCCTTCTCTCTCTGTTTTTTATGCCTTGGGAGAAGTCCTGCGCTTCAGACCCTTCACTGGCTGCGCTGTGCTGTTGTGCTTGGAACAAGCCTCTGTTTAGGCTGTCGGTAGCGGTACTCCAGCTTCCTGCTCGGAAAGAGCAGCAGCCTGTTATCATCAGGCTCAGCGTGACGGCACCGGCCAGATGCGAATGCAGAACTCACCAAGGTATTAGCTAAAAATTAGGCAAGGCTGTTGATGCCAATCTCACAGATTTCATTTAAAAACTATGCCAGCTCAAGCCAGTCAGGCGGCAGCAGCGGAGGGTGTGCGGGAAGGTGGAGAAATGACAGCAAGTTCCCCGTGATTTATTTCTGCTTTGCCGAGCGGGTTCCCAGCTGAATGAGAGCAGGGGAAACTTGCATCTGTTCGATGGGCAGGCTCATATCTCTCCAATAAGGCGGCAATTACACGGCCCAGTGAGGCTGCATGACCAAAGGAAAGCTGGGTGAACCAGCCCATTGGATTTATGGATGGGCATAGATGGTTTTACCTTTCTGGCTGATGCCTTTGCAAGTTCCCTGAAAACCTGTTGCTTCTGAAGGGTTTGAGCTCATCAACCCGAAATGTACAATGATCTGTCTTTGGTGGAGGTTGTCCAGCCTGGTTATTGCTTTTGAATTGCTTGGCTCTGTGGGCCTTTGTGTTTGAAGGCTGTCTGGTCTATTTTTTATGGCAATGTGAACTTTTTGAGGCTATTGGGGTTAGGCTGTATGAGTGAACTGGATGTATTATACATAAAAAAGGGGCATGACCTAGTCCTGGAGCATGCTCCTCACAAGAGGCCAAAAGGGCCCTCCTGCATCTGTCCAGGGATGATATAAGTAAAAGGAGGGAAATTGGGTGGACAATGAGAAATACTAGAAATGTTAACAAAGATGATCTCAGCCAGTTTTTTAAAATTCATGAGTAAGAGTCACTCAGTAAGGAAGCATAAGAGGAAAAAAAGATTAGAAACTGATAAGGAAATATTTTTAGATGACACTTGGTTAATCCTGGGAATTTACTGCCACAAAACACCACTGAGCCCAAAAGATTAGTGGGTTCCATAATGGGCTAGGTGTTTGTATGGATAACGAGAGCTACATGAGACCAGATTAAAAAAGCTATAAGGGATGTAAACTCTCAGGCTTCATGGTGTTGGGAAGCAGCTAACTGGTGAGGAGTAAAAAAATACTTCTCCTATGGACAGATCATCCCATGATGGTTCCTTGGGAGTTTCTTGCACTGTCCTCAGAGGCAGCTGGTCTTAGCCACTGGCAGGGATGGGGACAGGGAGTGGCAGAGCAATGGCTGATCCCGCACCCGGCCATTCCTTTGCTTCCATGCGGCATTGTTCTGCATCTGGGCTAGGCCAGAGATACCTTGTACAAATAGAAAGGGGGAAACCAAAAAGGTTACAAGGAGACTACACGAATACTGCTGACATAAATCTTTGCCTCTTGCGCATGCACACACCCAGTGAATTAATAGAAACAAAGGAAAAAGGTTGCTGTCGGGATTGTTTACATAATATGAATTAAAAAGTGCCTGAGAACACCTTCAAAATGAATTAGTTGAATTTATTTTGACTAGATGTTGGTAGACCGTTTTTAGATGCATGTGCTGAATTTTACTGTGTCCAGGCATACGCAAGCATACCTTTATGAGGAGTGAAATCCTGAAGGATTTGGGACAGCAGATCTCGTCCCTGGGGAGCTGGCACCCACAGAGGCAGAGAGACCTATGCCCTGTAGCTGATTTGTCTTTAGCATTAAGTGCTAAAATAAAACATAATAAATTGCTGTGAGGTGATATTCTTACCAAACTGTCGTGACTTGGCAAGTTCAGTCTAGAAGTTCATGGATGCTGACCCTTACACATTAAATATAGATAATGTAAATAGATTTGACCATTGGTGTTAAGGGGCCAAACTCAAGCACCTAAGCTTCACACTTTTTGTGCCATGTAATTGTTCTCATGTCGCCGTTCACATAATTGGAGGACTCAGAGTCCAAGGGGGGATTAAAATGACAATGAGAATATGTTTTCTGCAAAGCTGGAGAGTTTGTATTAAAAATTTAGAATGCTGGCAAGGCGCTCTTTAATGTTTCATGCATTCTTTTGGCCTACAAGTCACAGGCCTTCACCTTTCCCATCATGTTGGCCCTGTGGCCCTGCAGCAGGTCTGACATGCAGGACTGAAGGTGAAGAGTGGGAGAGAACCCTGTGTGCTCCAGGGGAGGCAAAGCATGCATGTATGTGTGTGTGACCTCTCCACGGGGGGCTGAAGAGGTGAGGAGCAAGTGGGTGGTGTCTTCAAAGTCCTGGGGACTCCAGCAAAATGTCTTCAGTTGCAGGATTAGGTTTTGCTTGACTTTTGCAGTGCCATCCTTAATAAATGTGACTCGATATCACTTTTAACTGGCAGGTTTCATTATCTGCAATTTCATTAAGAGCAATATCTGCTACAGGACCACTGACTGTTTTTTTTATTTTTTGCTTAATGGGTTCAATTATATCCGCAGCAAACCCTGCCATTTTCCCCCCTCTAAACTTCATATTCTAGTCTATTATTCACTGTCTGTCTGGCTCCCATCGTACTTTCTCTGCAGATGTCATAACAGAAAAGAGATGAACAGGCAGCTCTTACTTCCTGATAAATTAATGTGCTGCAGTCTAATCCATATCCCAAATGATAAAGTTAACAAGAGTTTGCAAGCCTGTCACATAATCTAAAAAATTCAGATGGATATTTTTCCCCCTCGTGTGGGAGGAAAAAGCTGTTTCGGGGATGAACAGTTACTAATACATTTAAGCTCCAGCAGAATGTCATTGAAATGGCACAATTAATTCATCCGCCGCCTCAATCCAGTGGTGGAGCACTTTCATTGGGAGCAACCTGTTCGGCACGCTGCCGACCATGGCATGCTTCCCAAGGCTGCTGCAGCCCGTCCTCCCTCCTTCGTCTGCTTGCTCCAGCTGGACTCGGGCCTCGCTCAGCTGCCAGCCTTTGGGGGCGAATTTCTGCCGCAGTCTTTGGGGTCAGTCACCTGCAGTTCTCCCACAGTCCCCAGCATGTGGTTACTGGGACATGGAAATGGGAACTCAGCAAAGCCTGCTCTAAATCTGCCGTGACGCTCCAGAAACTGTCGCATGCGGTAGCCTCGGCAGCACATGTTCTTCTGCAAGAGGCAAATTAATTTGCAGACCCTGATGATAGATATCTGTAGACCTGCCACTGCATGATGGGCAGAGAGGGATGCTCTTCACAGTGTCTGCCTCCCGTATGGTTTCACTGGGGAAAAGGGTGTGCAGAGCCTCTCTCTTCACATAGAGCAGCTCAGATATGTGGGGTGAGCATTCAAGGGATGGAGCTTGAGCTGAGGAAAACTGGATTAGCTCCTTAAAAATTCATGGATTTAAGCCAGTTTATACCAGCTGACAATGAGGCCCTTACTGCATAAGTGCCTGTGGGAGCTAAATGTGCAAAAAGGGTTAATTTAGTATACCATCCAAAAAAGCGAAATTACTCTAATTCCTCGATCTGGAATTCCTACAGGAAGAATGTTTCCTGTAAGACTTTCTCCAGTCATATTAAATATAATAGGTAAAGGCTTTTATCCTAGTATTCTTCAGTGATTTTAACCATAATCCAGATTGGCAGCGGAACGAAGTAAAAAACATAAAGGCAGTAATGAAAACTTTGCAAGCTTCCTGTGCTGCAAAGTCATCAGCTGAGTTATAATGGCATGAAAAGGGCATGAGGGATGGAGAAATCTTCATATCAAAGCTAAGTTGCGTATCCTTGATTTCAGTACTTTGTTTTGTTCTTCTTGCCAGTTCTACAGTTTGAGTTTTTTTTTTTCCTTTTCTTTTTTCTGATGGTAGGCATGGATGACATGATGCTTAGATCTAAAGTTATCATTGATGATGTTACAGTGCAGCTCCCTTGTACTTCTACCTGCAACCCCCCTTCAAAATCTGTGCTAAGCACACTTTCAAGGTGCAAATATGTGGTGGGCAAGGAGAGATCGGAGGTGGTTGGTGGTGGGATGTTAGCTGCAGTTACTGTGCTATTGGATGGAAAAAAAACGAGAAGAAAATGGGGCAATAGCTTTTTCAGTATGCTGTCTCCTGCATGGAGCAGGCATGACGTACTGCAACCCACATGGCTGGGCAGTGTGGGCCAAAACAGACTCCTCCCAGCCTGCTTGAGGTTCTTCCTTTGCTTCAGAGTCACCTTTGCCAAATGTGAAGAAGGTAAGGCCATGTTCAGGCTCTACTCCTCTCAATCCCATTTTGGCACATCTGGCATAAGTGCTACCCTCACGCTTCCTCAGCATGGGAGTTTCCATTCAAAAAGCAGATGGGAGGCATGGGTGAATGGGGGGGCAGGTGTCCTATAAACAAAGTGCTACCCATGAATGACCAACAAATGTCTCCCTTGCTCAGAGCAGAACGAATTCAGCAGAGGCTGAGCAAGTATAGATGCAGAAAATATCTCACCACAATGGGACACATTCCTAAATCTAATGCAATGAAAACCACAGGTGCTGACTTTAAGAACATTTCCCTCTTTAGGAGACACTGACAGCAACAACCCATTGTTCAGGAGTTTAATGGTCCCAGGTCAAGGATCCTGCAAGAAGCCCCTCTTCCTCTCGGATGCTTCTGATGCCAAATAGGGGAAGGCAAAGCTTATTCCTGAGGCTGACCTATATTTGTGGAGCAGCTGCAAGCCAGGGTAATAATCCACTCATCTGGTAAGAAACCCACAACAGCACCTTACAGACAGGCACTGTCCTGCAGAGCTCTGTTTCAGCAGCCTGTGGGTGGGTGCTGACAGCCTCCCCCAGTGCCTCCCCTCAGCTGCCCACAGTGCCCCAGAAGAAGGTCTGTCCAAAAGGTGGGGTGGATTACCAAAACCTTTGCTTGAAATTATAGCTGGTTGCAACTTTTACAGAAAGCCTTACAGAATACCCAGAACTGCCAAACTGGTAAAAGCTAGAATATAGCAGAATATTGTGGGGAAAATCCCTCATTAAAGCATTTCCAGCAAATGACAATGCATTTAAGAAGGAGTCATCTGAGAGAACATTTTCCAATGCCTTGCAGTTTCAAGATGGTAGTGGCTGAGAGGTGAGCAGTTATACCTTGCCGCCTTGCTAGGTGGAGCACAGGCCAGCCCTGGTGCTCAAATGCTGCTGATCAGCTTCAGCAATGTCAGCAGGTCTGGTTTCATGCCAAAAGTGGAATGCTGAAAGGTGACATCTCTGCAGCTCCTTAAAAGGCCACTTAAATCTTTGGTCAGCTGCCAATACAGCTGTCATGCTGTATTGTTGTCTTGGTTGGTTCCCTCACAAGCCTCACATTAGGGATGTTCCTGAGGGCAACAGTTCTGCCCAGTTCAGGGCCTGGGTGGGAGAGTGGGAAGGTAGACACTCATGGTTTATGTGCTGGTCGAGGCTGCAGTGAGTAAGCCATTCCCTACTGACCAGGGCATGTGTGCCAGGGAGGGACCTGTTCAAGCCTGCCAAGGAATCACGTTGCTACCACCACATAACTCTCGTTGGTTCCCACTTATTAGCAAATCTTTCCCATATCAGGAATGAGGTAACTCTCACTCACCCAGTTAGCCATGTCTCCCAAAAGCCTTGCAGGCAAAGAGCGAGGTTCTCCATTGAGCAGGTCTGTGCTATTTGAATACTTTTGCTGAGCTTTCCGTGGATAAAAATTGCCTTACCTCAAGGGACTCTTGTGCCTGAGGCAATGCATAATGTTCTGCTGGGCTTGCCAGTCGAGTGCCGGCAGAGGGTTAAAATTAACTCTTTTTGTGGGTTCAGTGATCTACAAAAAAGAAAGTGGGTGTACCTGAAAAGACTGTGGAACTCATTATATTTTCTATTTCAAGACTGATATTGTGATTTATTCAGGGCACACATCTATCTCTTCCCCATATTTTGTAAAAAATAACCCCACAATTGTTATAGAGTAAGAAGATGCCACTGATTCTGGCCATACACATTTTACTAAGTATTTTGGGTGAAGACATTCCCAAACTGCCTGGGAATTATCTCACAAGGATGAGCTGATCTTCAGCTCCATCCCTCTTGCCCAGAAAATTCTTTCAAACATTGTGGGATACCAGGATCTAACAGTCAGGGAAAAGCATTCTGCTGGCTTTTTGCTTTCTGTGTTAGAACATTTTCTCCTTCTGAAGAGGAGTGGGGCACTGCAAGGGCAACTTAGGCCATTATGTTATCAGTACTTTGTGGTATGCTCACTTCCTATACTTATACGTAATATGGGTTTGGTGCTGTTGGATCTTCTCTGTGATGATAATGCTAATAAAGATGATGAAAATAATACTGTTTAAAAACACTGTTCCCCCCTGCATCCTTGTTTGTGGATAGCTTTTCTGTCTGGTAAATCTCAGTATTTAGAAGAGATACCTGATGAATTAACAACAGCCAGAGTTAAAAAGCTACAAGTCTCCAGACTGATGGGGAGGTATTACAAGTAGGATCCAAAACTGTTGAATGTGAGTGCATTAAATAATACAATAATCCATTCTGAGGATTATATAAAGATATTGCAAAAGAAGGGTTGCTTTAGTGTTCATTTCTTGCATAGAAATCCTGTATGAATAAAAAACATGGTTAAAAAAGTTGTTTCACGAGCACTGGAAATAACGAAGCCTGGTTTCACAGAATCACAGGATGGGTAAAGTTGGAAGGGACCACAGTGGGTCATTTGGTCCAACCTCCCTGTTCAAGCAGAGCCAAACTAGAGCACATTGCACAGGATTGCATCCAAACAGTTCTTGAATATTTCTAGTGAGGGAGACTCCACAACCTCTCTGGACAATCTGCTCCAGTGTGCAGTCACCTATACAGTAAAGTTCTTGCTAAAACAGTTTCCAAAAGCTCCCCTCTATGTGGATCCTCTGCTGGCTGAGACAGATCTCATTAGCTTCAGTTGGCACCAGTAAGTTCTTGTATCTTTTTGTTCACCTCTTTTCATAAAACTTACAGGGACACTTATTCTACCTCTTGGCTTGGCTGAACCCACAACAGGTTCAAAAGTGACTGTACAATATGAGGGGACGTATAGATCTGACCACAGTGTGACCTTCTGTGTCCAGAGAAAACCAGAGCCATGGACTGACTGTTCTTCTGTGACATCCCAGAGCAAATGGGGTGTTTGGTGGTGAGGAAAGCTTACAACATGCCCCTGGCCTGTTGTTGCATGTAAAGCGGACTTGTGTTTGTACACTGATGGCATTCATACTGTCAATATTTCTGAGACAGAGAAATCCTCAGAGTGGAGGCTAGCCTAGAGATAGGTATCCCTTTAGGTCAATTTTTCAGGAACATCAGGTGATATTTCCACCCCTTCATCTCCCACTGACCAAGAGACATGGTGCAGATATTACCCAGGGTGTTCAGCCTGGCTGCCCTTTTGTCTGCAGGACCCTGTGCAGAAGAAATTTTTCGGAATAAATTCACATCATGCTCCAGCAGAGGAGAAAGAAGTAGTTTTCTTTTCTTTCTTGAAGCCACTATAAGAGGCATGCCTACATCAGAGGGCAAATCAGAGAAATGTTATCTCTGTGTTCCAGTGGTTACAAAGAAGATGGAGACTCCCTTTTTACAAGAAGTCAGTAGGGGTCATGGGTACAAGCTATTCCTGGGGAGATTCCAATTAGATACAAGAGGAAAATTTTTTACAGTGAGAACAATCAGCCATTGGAATAATTTCCCAGGGAAGTGGTGGATTCCTCAAGACTGGACACTTCTAAGATTCAGCTGAACAGAGTGCTGCACCTTCTTGTCTAGACAGTGCTTTTGCCAAGAAAGATTGGACCAGACGATCCTTGAGGTCCCTTCCAACCTGGTATGCTATGATTCTATGAAGTCCATTTTGTGAGTTGTCCACAGGGTACTCCTCCAAATGCAGAAGGCTGCTGAGCTACAGATGTCCTTCATGTTCAGCAGCCCTGGAGGGGCCCTCAGAGGTCCTCTGGGGACTCTGAAGGTTGCCTAGCTACCCTAGGATGAGAACTCAGGGACATGAGTCGGCCTTTTAATCCTGTCTTTTTAAATTAAAGAGGTTGATGATGTAAGCTACTTTCATTGCTAGTGATGAGTTGTGGGCGAGTAAAAGACCGGACAAATTTGAGTCTGTTATAGCTCAGACCTATCTTTCTGGTATCTAACACAGTGCATGCATTTTTATTTCTCGCTTTCTTCAGACACATAAAAACATTTCACTCTGGAACACAGCAAGAACAACATGATGAAACCACATTGTTTCATCAGATGGAAACCTGTATAATTTCAAGTGATCCCCATTGAAGTTTAAACACACAGAAGACCACATTTTCATTAACTCGCCAATATACACAGATTTTACAATGGTACTTTGCAAGTGGGTGCCCATCTGCAACGCAGGGACATCTTGTTAGCAGATGTTATTTGTCTGAGAGGTTGAACTTTTTCTAATGACAGTACTTTTATTTTGTTTTTTAACATTTGCAGGACACTGAAGAAATGTAAAGGCAAGCAGCAAATTTTTTACTAGTTGATAATACTGTATAAAGACAACTTGTTATTTTTACCTTGCAGACAGATTTGCCCACAAAAGTGTGTGTGGTCAAGGTGAGCCTGTTTATGTAAGTAGCTGTTTCCTAGTATTCTAGGGAATTCATGAATGTAAAGCATACAGATAAAATTCCTCTCTGTGTGGGTGCATTTGTTGAGCAAAGTTGTCAGATGTCTGTTAAAAGGAAATAACACTTGTATAGCAGGTTTTCACAGATGTAGTGTGTGAAAATTATTATTAAAGTATTTCTAAGATATTTCCAGCAGAATGAATGGTGTGTGATTTGTGAAATTAAGATTTTGTGGCCAAAACACAAAGAAAGTCAGAATTTGAATTCAGACATGGTTTTCCTTCTGTGAGACTTCTAGATTGTTTGCTGTGAAGAAAACTATTTCAAGATACTTGTCTTGATATTTTGATGCACTAATTCAGGTAAGTAAATACCAAAAACCCCAGTGATGTGGGACCACTGTGGATATTCCTCATGGAAATAGGTTCTGTTCATTTCCACTTTGCAGTGTCAGGCTAAACCCACCCCTTCTCCCTTTTGACTCAGGCTGCTGAAATGCTTCTTTCCCAAGTCAGATATTTTTTGCTGGGGGAAGGAGGCAGCCTACAGACTGTACCAGATTCAGGAGTGGTTCAGGAGAACTCTCTGTCTACTGCCCATCTTTTGTTTCCCAAGGAAATGAGAGAATGAACAGGACACGGGGCTGAAACTCCTCCTCTGATAAAGAGCAGCAGTTGGGGATTTTCCCGATTTAAAGCTAAGCAAATGGGCTCTTTACACTGCTGAAATCTACCTTCAAACAGGTAACGCAGAGCACTATTGGCAGAATACGTATGTGATGCTCTTGGGCTATAATAACCTTTGGGGGACCTTCTGGGTATGAATCAGGAGATGCCTATTAAAGCCAGTGTTGCCACCATTCTCATATGCTCTTCTTGCTGTAGTCAAAGTTTTAATTACCACTCCCATGCATGAAGATGGGTTATTGGCTTAAACTTCAGAGTTTGGGTTGTTTGTTTTTGGTTGTTTTTTTTTTTTTTTTTTAATTGTATGGTGGAGGGGAACATGTTGGTTTCTATTCCTTTCAGTGGTGAAGAAAGAGCTCTGAAGTTAACCCAAATGCATCCTAAAGATGAAAAGAACAAAGAACAGAAAGACCATGGTTTGAAAAGGAACATTCTTTTCTTTCTTTCCTCTCTTTTCTTTTTTTTTCTTGGAAGCCAGTGCTGTGAATTTGCCCTGATGGATCTTTTTGAATGCTGGAGGCTGGCAAACAGAGGTCAATCTGAATAAATATCTAAAATAAATAAACCCAAAGCATTTGTATTCCCAGATATACACACAAACCAGCTCCACCCCCATTAATCAGGTCTGACTATACTGTGTAATACTTACCATTTTTTAATTAAAATTGAGAGCTCTAACTGTCCAGAGAGCTTCATGTGTGTTCTCTGAAAAATTACAGCACAAGCAGAGGCCATTTCTTTCCCTACTCCTGCTACAAATTTCCTACTGAACTTTAAAGGCAATTTCAGGTGCAGCTGAACACTATCCGTTATCTTTGCCTGTACTCCTAATCAGAGCAGCACAATCTGCCTCCAAAAACATTTGTTCTGAATGGCTGCTGTCTCTGAAAGCAGATGCTCTTGAAAATGCAGCTGTCAATAGCTCCACTTACCAGTGTTTTCTTACAAAGAAATATTTCAGTTAAGGTTTACTTGGACTTAACTACGTGCTTATGATCATGCTGGTGAGGTATAATATTTTTGCCTGTGCACACGGAACAAATCAATAAGCTGCTTCTTCTTGACCCTGGTTTTCCTTTTGCTCCTGCCTATATAAATCAGGAAGATCTCTGCTCAGATGAGTAGTTACACCTGCCTAAAATTGCTGGAGATGAGTCTCAATTCTTTTGTTTGAAGCAGAAAGAGGTTTTTGTACAGAGAGACAATAAACAAGTACTTCATGGTTGTCTTCTTTCTGTGCTCTGTTTTTTCCCTTTTTTATTATTTGAACAAATAAACCTTTACTCATATATTACACCAAACCAATGACTCCATCTAGCTTCCCACAGCATACTTTTTATAGCAGAGAATACTCCTTTCTTGTCTTGCTGAAGCACATATTTTCACATAATTTGCACTGATAATATAACTCAGCTGAGTAGCTTGATAGAATATATCACTCTTCACAGTCTATCAGTCCCCCTCCTTAAATAATGGAAGTGGTAGACTCTTGGTAGTCTTGATTCTAAACATTTTAAATATATATAATGATTTGCATACTGTGCAGTGATTTGTAAAATGTGAATCCCTACAAAACCATGGTTACCAAGCATAACATTATCTTATTTTTACTTACACAACCAGTAAAACAGCTGGAGGTCTAAAATCATGGCCTGGCATTAAATGCATTACTACATTTTAACCATGCACGATGAGGCTGTCCTTTCAATTGGGAGACAGGAAGAGAAAGACAGTGTAGTGATTACTGGAAAATTAACACCTCCCATTTTAATAGACTGATTATACCCATGGCACTTAAATAGAAACCCTTCAATTGAAATGAATTGGAATTTTATCTATCTATCTAAAGAGTGAGTAAGGCACAAGTGGCTTTGAGCTACACAAATAGTAGTATCAATCTTCAGAGTGGAAATGGAGTATTAGTGGAAATGGAGTATTTTACTAATAGAAATCATGCCTTTTGTTCCAAGACCCACCAGTGTGGCACTATTTAAATTTCTTTCTTTTTATTCCTTTCCCTGAAAGAAGATCCATAACAACAGTGCTACCCTAGTTTCCCTTTCTAACATCCATAATTGTAACCACCTGGCACTGAATTAAGTTGTAAGCCATAAACCCTGGTCATTGCAGCATGCACATAAGGTTTAGGATTGGGTTTCCTCACCTTGAGTAACATTACCAAGCTCCATCAGTAAGCCTTCAAAAGAATGGTGTCAAAGAAGAACAATTTTGCTACTGCACATGGTGTCTCAGAAATAACGCCTTAATTGTTCTTCCAAAAATATGTCTTCATGAGCCTTGTTCAAATGTTGAAGGTCTCCTGGGATGCAGTCCAAGTGGGGGCTTTTGCCTGGCAGCAGGCTGATGGAAGGCAAGGTACTGAGTCCCTATGGGGCAAGGGAGTTACCCCATTCTCAAAGAATACCACCAATGACACCTGGAATACCATAAAAGCAGGCAATGTGGTACAGCTCAAAGCAGAAGTTTCTCAAAAGGTGTCCTTAAATTCATTTATTCATGATAAAGGCCCAGAAACAAACATTCCTCCTTATTTCATCCGTTTTCAAACATCATGGTACCTTCTGGCAGAGGGTCCCCTTTTGGATCCAGAAACACACTCCACCAAAATCACCCCAGAAAGCTCCCAAATTCCTCAGATTTCAGGAATCTGAGGACTACCAGCAACATGAAGGGATCACTCAGCACCTGATCAATGTGACTTCAATATCCAGTCAGTGAAGCAGGTGCAGATTGAAAACTGTCAGCACTTCTCAAATCAGCCCCAAGATACTGCATGCTCTTTCCTCAGATAGATCTCTTCTTCTGCAACTATAAGCCCATTCATGGCATGTGGTAACTGAAGTGGGAGTAAATAGTATTCTGGTGGCTCCTCCAACCCCAACAAAAGTATAAGGAAGGGTAGCTAGGAGGTGATACACTGCTTTCTTGCTCTGCCCACACTGGGGCACAGTGGGAGATTTGGCTAAATGCTTGTGACATTAGGAGACTGAGATCTGATTCATCTGCCTGATAAAGCTATGAACAAGGTAATGGGGGAATAAAAGGAGTTTGGCTCTTGTCTCACAACACAAGTTTTACATCAGTGGTATTACTGGCTGTGTTTACACAGGCAGCTGAGCCAGCTCTCAGACTCCACAAAGTCCATTAAAACCAGCTTGTGCAACCCCCTGCAGAGCCTCCTAGTTCGCTTGCCTCACATGCTCAATGGGCCACACCCACTGCACACCCCTCGTCTCCCCATGTGCCCACACCCTCAAGGTTCAAGGACCCAGCACCCAGCCCTAGGGTCTGTGGTGGAGGGGAGAATGCTTCCCCTCTCCCAGGCTGCCAAATCAAAGCAAGGAGGGAGGGAGGGCTGTGGTATTGCCTGCCCCAGCTCCTCCAGTGTTACTCTGGATGACAGTGCAAGTCCATCCTCTGATGTGGGCGTGGTCATCCTGGGCTCTGAATACATCCACTGTGTGCTTAAGGAGCCAGGGTAGGAGCTTAGCCGGGTAAACAGCAGTGCTGTGAATCCACAAGAGCAACACTGAGCTATCCCAGCCAAAAAGGGTCTCTTCTTGGAGACCCAACAGTGCCTCTACTTATGGCACAGATAGTGCAAAGGGAAGGTTGTGGTGGTGATGGCATGGCATCCTGGGGTCAAAAATGACTTGTTTACTTTGGAGAGGATCAGAGAAGGACACAGATTATACAACCAAAAGAAAGAATGAGGCTAGTTAATAGCACTGGCAAATAATGGAGGAAAAAAATCTGCACTTTTATTCAAAGAAGAAAATGAGCATTGTAGTAAATACGCAGACAATCCACACCAAGCACAAATCTGGTTTCTGTGTGTAAATGTGTGGTCTAGCTGCAATCTTTATGGAAGCTGTTCCAGCTTCAAATGAATTTAGTATTTTTGAAATAGTTTAAATGAATGTGGTCTCTGAAAGGAAACAATGGATGTAGTAAACAAGCAAATATTTTGTCAATAGCTGAGCAAGAACGATGCTGAAAATTTCATCAGAGAAGGACTAAGCATGAGATTTCTGTCATTACACTTGTCTAGAGCTTGTGTTAGGTGGGTACAGGGATGAAGCAGTTCACGGAGAGCACACCAGCCCCACATACTCCAAAGTCAAGAGACAGGCACCTGCTTTTAGCAATTTTCAGCCCTACCGGTGGGAATGTGTTCAAAAGAAGGGATCAGCTTCATGGCTTAAAAATTAAAGGCCTATGCATTCAAAGTGGATCAGATGTGGTTTCATATTTTTAGCACTTGGTCCTTTCCCTTAGGAAACCCTGCCTCAACAGGGCAGTATGCATTATAGAAGAGTTTGGTAGGGCATCCTGGCTCTCCTGTCCTGACTCTCCCCTTTCAGGATCTGGATGTGCCAGGAGTACTGATGGCACACTTCAGGGAGAAAAGCTGCCTTCACATGGATCGAGCCAAACCAAGTGCTACCATTGGTGGTACCCAAGTTTTGTTCCATTTCCTCTGCTGCCAGCTCTCTCAGACATGGGCTCAGACCTGTGGCTGTGCAAAGTTTAAGCTGCTTTTTCCAGCTGAACATGAGTTTTTACTCTGCAGTGAAGCACTTTGTGAGGAAGGAGTGGGCTGGGACAGCCCTTTGTTTAGCCCACTCCTTCTGCACTGTTTTCCAAACGGAGGTCAGTGTTTGCTCCTGGAGTGAGGGTGGCCATCCATGTTGTAACTGCTGCTCACCTGTCCTCTGTATCCTGCCAGAGGAGCTGGGGTATTTCCATCCAGCACCAGGAAATCCAAGAGAATTAAAGGACCCAATATTCTATTATAATCAGTGGATTTTTTTTTTCTTCAACCTTCCTAAGTACCAAAGATCTGATAGGATACTGTAAAGC